>NC_066582.1:116836004-117144754 GCF_024323335.1 Lathyrus oleraceus
AAATAACATACAAAAAATGATTCCTCAAACACCCTTTAAATAGTAAAAAATCCCTATAAAATAAATAAAAAAATCAATAAATTTTTTTCCTTTTCCTTTTAATAACTGTCATCAATAATTTTAAATAGGATAATTTTTCCCCTTTTTCAATTCCCAATTTATTCAGAATTTAAGCTTACAACTCAAAAGGTGATTTTTTTTTTCCGAGTCATATGTTGAAAAAACAATGGTCAAATTATAAATAGCATAACCAGAACAAAGAAACTCTTCGCGGTTTTTTCTTTTTTCAAATGTTCATAATCTTTTTGTCCTTATCTGCCAAAATATCAAAGTACTTTGACCACTTTTTAAATTTTAGATATCATTGTATTTACTATTTCTAGATAAAAAATAAAATAGTTTATTTATATAATATAATATAATATTTTAAACTTATTAACTTAGTGAGCAAGTCATAGCAAATAGTTATTTAAATATATAATTTATTTTATAAATAATAAAAATATATAATATTTTGAATTAACAATTTGATTAAATTATAGTGAATTGGATTGTTTGAATCCATGAGTGATATGATTGATATTGCTGATATTGTTGCTATTTATTTGTGGTTGTTCCTCTTTAGGAATTTTTGTTGATAATATGATTTTAATCTGTTTTACTGTGTAATTGTTACTTTTTTCAGAGCAGTCAATAACCAAATCCCAAATGGCCTATTTTTCATGAAAAATCCAAATGGCTAATTTCCCCTAATTTTTGTGCCCTTTCAATGATGTTGCTTATCTGTGTGTTTTCTGGGGAGGTTATAACTCAAATAGGTGAAACAAGTGAGTGTCAAATATGTTCAATAGGGAGAAAAATGCATAAAATCGCAGGTAGACATAAAAGAGGATTGATTGTCATATTTCATGCATAACTTGAGTTTTGTATGTGTGTTTGAGGAACCTTCAGTTGCGTTAGAAAGATAACGCAATAATCTTTCTTTTGAAGTGGGGAAATTAGGTCTAGGAATGTTACAACCGTAGCAGTTTTCTAGTTTTTATACCCGAGGAGTAGTCAATTTCAATCATGCATTTGTCATCTTGTTTCGCACATAACTTGAGTTATGCTGGTCTGTTTGAGGTGCAGTCAGTTGCGTTAGAAAGAGGGTTTAAAGAAATACCAAACTCGAGAATTTCATAATTTTATCACAAGTTTATAATTCTTTATGCTATTTTGAAGTCAGATATTCTATTTTAGAGTTTCAATCATGTGATTGATTGAGTTGAATCAAAAAGGTTAAGTTTTGAGTAGTTGGTGGTTTTCGTGACCTTTCGCTACCCTTTTAATAAGTTGAGAGTCAATTGTGACCTTAAATTTTTTTTATTTGAGTCAGGTTGCCAGCCTATAGAGTTCATAAGAGTTATCTTTATATGCAAGGATTTTTGTTTGAGCACTTTAGAGTTGTTTTGGAGTTGCAAAGATTGTTTTAGAGTTGTTTAGAGTTCCTTTGAGGACTCTGTTAAGTAGAAGATAAGATGTTTTACCCATTTGATAAGTTGCGAGTATGAAATATAACTATTACTCTGCCTTTATGTTTTGAGTAATTTTATGAGCTGATGAGGAAAACTGAGTTGTTGTGTGTTTTGAGTTATTGAATGATAATATAATTTTACTCTTTTATTTTTAATATAATTATTGAAATTTAATTATATAGCATTATTTTCTAATTGTGTAGTTAAAAGAGAACTATTGTATTGGTCTTACATTGGAAAATTGTGGTTCAGAGAGAACTTTGTCTATAGGAGACTTTGTTCAAAAAGAACATTATTGTGAGATACTAGATATCACTTTCTGATTAATTATAAGTTATGATTGACATTATATGTTCATGCATTCATATATATCACAGATAGGTAGGACTTCGGTCCGAAGAGATCTAGTGGTCAAAGAGAGCCAGTCACGAGGTCCAGTGGTCAGAGAGAGCCAGTCATGAGGTACAATGCTCAAAGAGAGCCAATGGAGATCTCATTATTCAAAGAGAGAGAACATTTTACAGAAAGGAATTTGAGACGTGGATAATTCCGTAAAATAACTATAACATCAAAATTTTGGCACCACATGCTTTTTGGAGGAGGAGTACATTGCAATGTAATTTGTTATTGTCATTTGCGTATGATTGTGGTATGTCTATGTATGTTATCCTTGCTGACTAATACACCAATAACTTCTGTAAAGTTATTCTCACCCCTTTTCTGTTGTTATGTGACATGTTATGCCTATGTTACAGATACAACTAGCAGGCAATAGCTGTAAGTTGGAGAATAATGCATATTGTCTTCTTCTTTATTTTTATTTTCGAGTTTCGTTTAATTCTGCAATGTCGCTCTGAAATGTAATGTAACACCCTAAACCTCCACATAACTCATCACGTAAATTAAATATAAAATAAAACCACGTAGGGTGTCACACATTCATAACACACATGACCTGCTCCATAACACGGGTTTCAATAGTAAATTTCAATACACATATTTGTATTAAGGATGTTTACACGACATCCCACTTATCTGAATCATACCTGAGATGTTTACACGACATCCTTCTCATCTGATCGGTATTATATATTCACAAAATAAGACATTCATAACTTGTCACTGCAAGCTCACTTCTATTTTAGAGTATCATCGCAGTGGAATTATCATCACAACAAAATAAGATAAAGCAATCAATAACATCTAGTCTCAAATTTAATTGTAATAACAAAATAAGAGAGTTGTAATCAATCAACTTAACATCTTAAGAATTCTAAACAACAAAATTAGTCTTATGACTTCCACATAATCAGACATAAGGAATAAAATAAGCATTTAACCCAACCCGATATTACATGATCAGAGCAAGGTACCACTAGTAAAAACAAAAAAATAAAGAAGTAATCCAAGAGCTACCTTCCATGTACTTCAACAACACTACTCTTGAGTATCTACATGATGCCCATGTAAAGGCAACATTCAAACAGAAGGGGTGAGAATTCATTTCAATAATAACGATATAGAATGAAGAGTAGAGTACAATATCTACACAATCACGCACAACAATATATCACATTCTTACATCCAAATCATAATCAACATCATACACGAAAACATCTCAATTATCATCAACATCATAGAAAACCACATCTCAGTTATCATTAACATCATATGCAACAACATCTCATCTAACAACACATTAATAACAACCAATACAAATGCAACACTTATGCAATATACTCAACACCGACTCGACATGCACATTGTACCAAATATGAACACTCAGGTTCATCTCACTCCATGATCCCCACAATAGGATTGATTCTCTCTTGGAACCGGAGGACAACAAAATCGCTACCATCACCATAGGTAACGCTTCACTAATCCCCATAATAGGAATTAGCTACTCGCACCCGATCCATCATAATGGGATTGAGGCTCACCAAAACTCGTTGCCATCAACATAGGTAACGCTTCACTAATACCCCATAATAAGAATTAGCTACTCGTACGTGATCCATCACCATAAAATCGAGGCTCACCAAAATTTGACCGAAGCCCATACACCAAGATGCATGACTCTCAAATAACATGCATTAACACAACAAGGTTCACCTAAATGATCCTCACACACATCTCATCATTTATGCATCACATCATTTATCATGCAACAACCAATTCATGTTACCACATGAATAATATCAACAAACAACAGCAACTCGTCAACATCCTAACATCATCAACGTAACAACATAATTATCACACCATGATATTACAACAATGCAACAATTCATCAACCAAACGTATAAACCAATACATTTATTAACATAGTAGGCATATGAATATTATTAAAACATTTCAACAATCACTACCATGTTATAATTCTGAGTGTTAGCTTTCTAACACTTCAAGTGCCATCAAAATCGGACTTACAAAATAAAAGTTATGACCGAAATCGTCAGGAAGTGTCAACAATTCCTTAACCGAACGTATGAACAAAACTTTCACCAATACAGTAGGAATATGAATAATACTCAATCAACTCACTTATCAACATCACATTATATCTCTTAGAGTCAGCTTTCTAATGCTTCAAACCTCAACCCAAAATGATTCACGAGTTGAAAGTTATGATCAAAATCATGCACAAAGGCGTTACTAAAAAGTTGTTTTCTAAAATTTCCAACACAATTTTCATCTTCTTCAACCCCAAAAAGATCCATGAAATAATCACCAAAATTATTTTATCCCTGAAACAAAGTTATAGCCCTCTATTTCAGATATTCAACACTTTAAACATAACTCAATTTGGACTTATGGATCAAAAGTTATGGTCAAAATTATTTCGACCGAAAAACATCAAAAAAATGCTCCCGCGCTGAGCGCGGTCGTGACGGACAAAATGCAGAATTTTCCGCATTTTTCATCGTTGGAGGCCTTCCAAACCTCCGATTTCGATTCCTTAAAAAGTTAATTGTTTAGAAAATTACAACTCATGTAATACTCTAATTATCTAAAGTTATTTTATAGTTTTAACACAATTAAATCATTTAATCACAGTTTTAAGATTATGCCTAAAACCTTCGAAATTGCAACAATGGTGAATATATGTTCAATCATAAAAACAGGAGAATGCACGCACATAAGGAATACAAAAAAATTCATCATATAACAATTATCATAGCATCTGAATTCAAAATTATGAATCAAAACACCCAACCCTAAGGAGGTTAAAGGTTTCTCAATTCTACCCTTCTATTATACCCATTACTATTGGAACACGTTCCCACCCTTACCTGAATTCCTTGCAAAAAATCTGAATTAAAACTTTCACTCTCTTCCCTTGATTTTATTTCCTATTGCCTCTTTGCTCCTTTTTCTCAAATGTCACGTACTGTGAAAATCTCCCTAAACCTAGGTTCCTTTTAACTTTTTATTTTTAGGGTAAACTTTTCCAAATCACCAACTTGACTCAAACTTAATTATCTCATATTCCTTCCTCCCACTAACTTTCTCAATTTATAATATTTTCCCCAATTATTCTATCTTCACTAACTAATATAATAAAAATAAATAAAATATTATTTTTAATTATCAAAATAATTCTAAATTATCCTACTTACTTCTATCATCCCTCTATACCCCTAACTCAATGATACATACTCCACCAACACCCATCCATGAAATAAATCATCCAAATCCATAATTCAAATAATTAAAATATAATAAAATATCTAATAAAAAAACAGGGTGTTACAACTCTCCCTCACTTAAGAATTTTTCGCCATAAAAAATTATATGAGGAAAACAGAGTCAGATACGACTTCCTCAACTCCTTCTCACGCTCCCACCATCTGGTCCACCCCAAACTACCTTCACTAAGGCAATCTCTTTACTATGCATCCTCTTCACTTCTCAATCCTCTATCCTCATGGGTGATACCTCAACAATCAGGTTATCTCTCACATGCACATCATCCACATGGATTACATGAGATGGTTCCGAAATGTATCTCCTCAACTGAGACACATGAAACACATCATGAAAATTATCAAGCAGCGGCGGCAAAGCAATCCGATAGGCCACCTTTCCTATCCTCTATAAAATCTGGTAGGGACCAATAAAACTTGGCGTGAGCTTTCGAGACTTCAAAGCTCGACCAACACACGTTATCTCCCTCCTAGAACTCAAGTTATTTCCTCCTATTATCATGGTAACTTTTCTGACGACTCTGCGATGCTTTCATCTTTCCCGGGATTATCTTGATCTTTTCAGTCATCTAGTGAACAATCTCAGGTCCGAGCATAACACTCTCACCTGACTCATACCAATGCAAATAAGTTCTACACCTCCTATCGTACAATGCCTCATATGGTCCATTCTGATACTAGAATAGAAATTGTTGTTTTTAGGTAAACTCAATCAACGACAAGTAGCTATCCAAGTACCTCCTTATTCTAGCACACAAGCCCCTTAACAAGTCCTCCAAAGACTGGGTAGTCCTCTCTATTTGACCGTTCGTCTATGTAAGATAAGAAGAACTCAACTTCAGCTTAGTACCCAAAGTAGCCTGCAAACTCTCCCAGAACCTCGATGTAAATCTCGGATATCCATCTGACACAATACTTGAAGGATTACCATTCAGCTTCACAATCTCATCAATATATAATTCATCCAGCTTCTGCAAAGGAAAATTGATCCTCATCGATACAAAATGAACCGATTCGGTCAATCTATCCACAATCACTCAAATTGAATCGTACCCTTTTGAAGTCTTTGGCAAAATTGTTACAAAATCCATGGAAATACTATCCCATTTCCACTCTAGAATATTCAATGGTTGCATTAGACCCAACGACTTCTGATGTTCGATTTTTGACTTCTAACAGGTCAAACAAGCATACACAAATTTGGGAACCTCTTTCTTCATTCATGGCCACCAAAACATCTTCTTCAAATCTTGATACATATTCGTATCTTTAGGATGAATACTCAATCCACTTCTGTGACCCTCCTCAAGAATACTCCTCTTAAGTTCGGGTACATCAGAAACAAAAATTCTATCTCTGAACATCATCACACCATTTTCATCAACTCAGAATCACATCCATTACCTTGGTCGATTAATGTAAGACAATCTATCAAACTCAAATCAGATCTCTAACCTTCTCTGATCTCCTCAAGGATACCACTCGTCAACTTCAACATACCCAACTTCACATTGTTAGGAGTTTCTCCACCCATTAGCTCATATCTTTGAATTGCTCAATCCGTTCTAACTCTCGAGCCATAAGTATCGACCTGTGTAAATACTTAAAATTCTGGTATCAGATATGAGATGTCGAAGGTAATGTCACGACATTAATATTTGAACAATAACTAAAATATAAACAGGATAAAAAACAAAGAAACAATTGAACAAGTGACACAAGCAATTGTTAACCCAGTTCGGTGCAAACTCACCTACGTCTGGGGGCTACCAAGCCAGGAAGGAAATCCACTAAACAAAATTAGTTCAAAGACTCTCAGTAAACAACTTCAAGTTACAGTCTTTTCACCTAATCTCTACCCGTGTGACTTCTATCTAAGAACTCTTAGATATGAGACCCTACTCACTCCCCCTCAATCACAGCAGCGATATAAAAACAAATATTACAAAGAAAGAAGACACTCTTCAAGAACACATACTTGATCTTGCTTAAAAGCTTCAACCAAGTAAACACACACTCGTGCTTCAAATCTTAGAGTGAACAAATTATAACACAAAAGTCAGTCCAATTCAAACATCAATAAGATGAATGAATGGCTCACAATACACAAGCTCACACAAGACTAAAACCCTAAAGCTCTCCTACTATTTCGTTTGTTTCTTGTGTGTTAAAACCAGGTTTTACATGGCCTTTAAATAGAAGCTTTTGAATGGGCCTGGGCATCATAAAACCCTAAATCTATTTTCCATGCGTATCTTCTTATTAACGACAGCTAATCATCCCTTATTGGAAAATAGATCATTCTGGTTTTAAATCAAATTACTCCTTGAATAGCGCATTCAATCTCCACAGAATCACACACAAATTTGCATGAAAAGCGCAATCTTAAGATACATAACATTCAAACTAAATGTTCTGTATACACACGTCTTAACATCGGGTTTGACATCTTAGCTAAATCCTGCACAACCATATTTAAACATCATGCAGGAAACTGATATCACATGTCAAGACAACACGCGTGACAACTTGTGATAACTCTAGGTTTTACCAAAATTGATGCCAACACATAGAACTAACAAACTCCCCCTTTGGCAAATTTTGGCTAAAACATACATCACAACATACATTTCACAAGAAATCAATCACAGTATCAGTTCAGCAGCAGAAGTAAACATACACACATTACTAGCAAAAATAGCAACTAGTAAACACACATGCGCTTGTGCTCAGAACGCACCACCTCCCCCTTCAACTAGAACCAATCTGCTTTACACAGACAAAACACTTCCCCCTTTTCTCCATCTTTTTATCAACCATCCAACATCATCTATAACATCATCTATAACATCATCTATAGCTATAGCTACTTCTCCTTCTTTTTAGCCAAAAGAGACCAAAGAGACAAAATAAATGTCTATTCAGTCAAAAACCAGAATGTCAAAAGTTAAGGGTTACAAAACCAAGTACATAAACAACTTTAAACAAGCTGAGATACAAACCAACAAAGTAAAAATCAAAACAGCAGAACATAACTGCCAAAATCCAGAAAATCCATCAACACAACAACAAAAATAATCACATCAATGGGGGCCAAATCCAAAGGAGCTAATTAGAGGAGCTTGAGCTTGAAGCTTCATCAACATCAAAAACATAATTGCCACTTGTCTCATCATTAGTTGAAGACCTCTCACTAGAGGCGTGGGCTTTAGCTTCCTTAGCATGTTCAATATTCTCACCTTCAACTTGCTCCAAGCTTGCAATCAGGGTTTCCAACGATTTCTTCCTAGCTGTTGCTACCCTTATCCCTTCACCCATCTCTTTACACTTCTCCTTCAGCTCAACAATAAGTCCAACTTTTGAGGCTGGCTTTTTCATAGCAGATGTCATGACAATGTCTTTGACATGACTACCTTCAAACAGTTTATAGTGCACTGATAGAGCAGGTTTTCTTCTACTTGGTAGGTCATTAGTACTTAGAATCCCAGGGTGTGGACTTAGGATAATCCCACAAATCATAGAGGGAAAGGCTATAGGCAGCTTCACTACATTAGTAGATGCATGCTTGACAATTTGTTCAAACATAAATCTACCATAGTCAAATTTTAGTTTGGTTCCAACAACAAAGATAAATCTTCCAAGGGTATTAGAAATTGTGGAAATGTGGTTGGTAGGCACCCAATTTGCAGATCCTATTTTATGCAATATAGCATACTTGATAGTCAGCTTCCTTGCAGGAAGATGCTTTTTAATAGGCCACCCTTTCACCTGCCTTGCTGTAATTTCTCTACAAACCTCATTGTCTGTAGCTTCCAATTCACCTGCACCCTCTACTCTTCTTCACAAAAAATTGTTAATGACAGTGGGAGAGAATGTGATACACTTACCTCTCACAAATACTTTGCGAAATTCCTTGCTGTTCTTATCAGCAATATCTTCAGGAGTGTTGACAATGAATTCCTTAACCAATCCCTCATAGCACTGAGATAACCCATCCACAGTCTTCATTAACCCAACATTCTTTATTAGGTCCATGACCTCTTTGACTTCAACAACATCCTTTCATAACTCCCTCTCTATAACCACCCTTCTTTGAATCACAAATTTCCATTTGGCAGCTTCATCTTCAAGATGGAAAGAGATATTATCCAAATGCACAGTAGCAACTTTCACAGGGGACTTCATCACAGTGGTCCTCTTTACAGGAGAGATGTCAGGGACATCTTCCTCAACATCTTCTTCAGACTCAGAAACTTCTCTAACCTTCCTCTTCTTCACATCAACCTTGCTCCAAGATTTGGAAGGACCAACACCAGTAGTCTTCTTAACTGTTTTAGCTGACATCATTTCATCCACAAATCTTCCTTTTCTAGTCTTCATACGCTTAGCCACACTAGGCTTGAAGTGTTGAAGTAAGCTATCCTCTTGATCATCATACCTATCATCCTCTAGGTTAATCATATTGTTTGCAGCATCATGCTTCTCAGAGTGAGAAGCATTGGCAGCTGTAGATGCCACATATTTTCCTTTACCAGACACAGTTTGCCCTAGAGAGCACAAACCTTCAGCAGCCATGTCCTTCTCAGATCTAGAGGAATCGTCATCCTTCTCACTATGATGTTCAACCTCAGGAGAGGGGTACATTTTAGACAGGGGAGTAGAGACTCCCTTCACAGAATGTCTTTCATTAAGGATTCTAGTGACTAGATTTCTTATGACACAATCAATGTGGTGCATATCTTCCTTAGAACTAGTGGCATGAGTTGAGCTAGAAGGGATACTAGAGCTGTTACCTTGATTGGGGCATGCATAAGCTGATGCATCCATGGGATGGTTTAAATCAAGGGCTTCGCCTGGAATAACAGACAGAGGGACCACATCCAAAATCTCATCATCGTGAATGTCCATTGAAGGAGTTCTATCCTTGTAAGTAGGCTTAGTAGTTTTTGAACCAAATGGAGTTTGATGTTGTGACATCTTGATGTTTCTGTGGAAAAATTTCAGTTGCCCTAGCAGAGGAGTTTGAGGAAGAAGCAAGGAGTTGGAAAAGTTGGAGTAGGTAGTGAGGTTGCGTGTGAAAAGGTAATAGATGGTATTTCCAAGACTAGGTGATGATTTACCATAAAGGGGGCGCTTTATTTTAAGAAAGTAGACAATAATTTGATTACGTTTTCCGCTCCATATTAATTGCTACAAATTTTCATAAATGCAAATCCCTAATTTCCCTCTTAGGAATTCAAATTGATTTGCATCCAAGGACTTTGTAAAAATATTAGTTAACTGCATCTCAGTAGCAACATGCTCTAGGGCTACAATTTTATCCTCCACGAGTTCTCTAATAAAATGGTGACGGATATCAATATGTTTTGTCTTGTTGTGCTGAATAGGATTCTTAGAAATGTTTATAGCACTCAGGTTGTCACAGTACAATGTCATGACATCTTGCGTGACATTGTATTCAGTCAGCATTTGTTTCATCCACACCAGTTCAGAACAACTACTTCCAGCTGCTATATATTCAGCTTCAACAGTAGACAGAGACACACAATTTTGTTTCTTACTAAACCATGATATTAAATTGTTCCCCAAGAAGAAGCATCCTCCTGATGTGCTTTTCCTATCATCAGCACTTCCAACCCAATCAGCATCACAATATCTAGACAACACAGATTCAGATCCATAAGTGTATAGCATCCCATATTCACTAGTGCCATTGACATATTTCAGGATCCTCTTCACTTGGTTTATGTGACTCACCTTTGGTTCAGCTTGATATCTAGCACATACACCTACAGCAAAAGCAATGTCAGGTCTGCTTGCTGTGAGATATAACAGATTCTCTATCATGCTTCTGTAGAGACTTTGATCCACACTGACACCATTTTCATCTTTAGACACTTTCAGATGAGTAGGGGTAGGTGTCCTTTTGTGGCTTGCATTCTCCATGCCAAACTTCTTGACAATACTTTTGGCATATTTACTTTGAGATAGAAAGATAAAATCTTCCATCTGCTTGACTTGTAGCCTAAGAAAATAGGTTAGTTCTCCAACAAGGCTCATTCCAAATTCAGATTGCATTTGTTCAACAAAATGTTGAACCATCTTACTTGACATCCCACCAAACACAATATCATCCACATATATCTGAGCCACCATGAGCTTTCCTCCTTCATTTTTGACAAATAAAGTCTTATCAATGCCTCCCTTCCTGTATCCATTGTCAATGAGAAACACTGTGAGTCTCTCATACCAAGCTCTAGGAGCTTGTTTCAACCCATAGAGGGCTTTCCTCAACTTATACACATGCTTTGGAAGATTTGGGTCTGTGAACCCTTTAGGTTGTTCAACATACACTTCCTCATTTAAGTAGCCATTTAAGAAGTCACTTTTCACATCCATTTGGAATAGTTTAAACTTCAGAATACATACCACTCCGAGCAGTAATCTAATGGACTCCATGCGAGCTACAAGAGAAAATGTTTCATCAAAGTCAACTCCTTCAACTTGAGTGTATCCCTGTGCTACCAGTCTTTCTTTATTTTTAGTAACCACACCCTTTTCATCAGATTTATTCTTATAAACCCACTTTGTTCCAATAACATTTATTCCTTCAGGTCTTGGAACCAATTCCCACACTTCATTTCTCTTAAATTTGCCTAACTCTTCCTGCATGACATTGATCTAAAATTCATCACTTAAGGCTTCTTTGACATTTTTGGGCTCAATCTTGGACACAAAACAACCATGTGAGATCGCTTCCCTTGATCTAGTGGTGACCCCTTTATTTGGGTCTCCTATAATGAGATCTTTCGGATGATCCTTCTGAATTCTGATAGAGGGTCCCTTATTAATTTTATCAGCTCTAGGTTCAGCTTGAGCGGACTCACTCTCATTACTTTTGTCCAGGAGATCAGTTGGGGCATCATTCAGAGATGTTTCAACATCATCTGTGACATCAGTCTCTTGATCATCAACAACAACATTGATAGATTCCACCATAACTTTTGTTCTGGAATTAAAAACTCTAAATGCTCTGTTGTTTGTTGAGTAGCCCAGAAATATTCCTTCATCACTCTTAGGGTCCATTTTCCTTCTTTGTTCACGATCAACCAGGATATAACATTTACTACCAAACACATGGAAGTATTTGACAGTAGGTCTTCTTCCCTTCCAGACTTCATATAAAGTGGTTGGGGTCCCTTTCTTCAAGGTTACTCTGTTGTGAACATAGCAGGCCGTGTTCATAGCTTCAACCCAGAAGTGGTAAGACAACTTCTTAGCATGAATCATAGCTTTAGAAGATTCTTGAAGAGTTCTATTTTTCCTTTCTACCACACCATTTTGCTGAGGGGTAATGAGAGAGGAGAACTCATGACCAATTCCTTCAGATGAACAGAATTCAGCAAATTTACTGTTCTCAAATTCTTTCCCATGATCACTTCTGATTTTGATAACATGACTCTCTCTTTCTCTTTGAAGTCTTAGGCAAAGATCTTTGAACACATCAAACACGTCAGATTTTTCCCTTATAAAATTTACCCAGGTATATCTGGAGAAGTCCTCCACCACAACATAAGTAGACCTTTTCCCACCAAGACTTTCCACCTGCATAGGTCCCTTCAAGTCCATGTGGAGAAGTTCCAACACTCTATATGTGGTGTCATGTTTGATCTTCTGATGTGACATCTTTGTCTGCTTTCCAATCTGACACTCACCACAAACTCTTCCTTCATCAATCTTTAATTTTGGGATTCCTCTGACAGCTTCAACAAATATAATCCTCTTCATTCCTTTAAGATGCAGATGACCCAGTTTTTGATGCCATAGTTTCACTTATTTTTCTTTAGCTAGAGTGCACATTGATGAATGACTAGTTTATTGAGAATTCCACATATAACAGTTGTCCTTAGACCTGACTCCTTTCATGATCACCTCATTTTTTTCATTAGTAATCAAGCATTCAGTTTTTGTGAAGTCCACATTTAGACCTTGGTCGCATAGTTGACTGATGCTGATCAGGTTTGCAGTCAATCCTTTAACAAGCAACACATTATCAAGGTTAGGGACTCCAAGACAATTTAGCTTTCTAATCCCCTTGCTTTCACCCTTTTCTCCATCACCAAAAGTTACATAGCTGGTGGCATGAGGTTGGAGGTCAATTAACAGGTTTTTGCTTCCAGTCATGTGTCTGGAGCATCCACTGTCAAAGTACCAGTCTTCTTTGGCTGAAACTCTGAAGGAAGTGTGAGCTATCAAGTTAGTAGCACCAACCCTAGGAACCCACTGTTTTTTTTAACAGGGATGTGATGTCTGGGTCTAGGTTGATGATGAGTAGGACTAGGATAACCATACAACTTAAAGCAAAATGGTTTTATGTGGCCAAATTTCCTACAGTAATGACATCTCCATCTTTGGTGTTTTCCTTTATGTTGTCTTTCCTTGTGATGTTGAGACACCTGATGTGACATCTTTGGTTTGTTGCCAGTGGGACTACACTCAGGAGAGGATTCATTGAACCCAAGGCCAGTCATGTCTCCTGCCATCTTTCTAGTCTGGAGGATTTTGTCTAAGGTGTCAGATCCATTGTTTAGCATTCTGACATACTTGGTCATCTCATCCAGTTTGGAGTTCAGGAACACGACTTTGATCTTCAACTTAGAAATGGTTTCTAAGTGTTCTTTCTTCTCATCCTCTAGTTGGGTTATCAATATCTTCTGATTCTCCACTTGTTGACACACTTCTTCACTTCTAAAACACAACTTCCTGTAGGTAGTAGCTAATTCATCAAAAGTTACTTCATCATCATTGGAGTCTTCATCAGAATCCCATCTTCCAGTCAAGGTAGTCACAAGATTGGCAGACTCTCCTTCTGTTTCACTTTCATCAGACCAAGTAGCAGTAAGACTCTTCTTCTGTTTCTTGAGATAGGTCCCACATTCAGCTCTAATGTGTCCATACCCTTCACATTCATGGCACTAAATCCCTTTGCACTGTTTGGATTTTTCCTCAGATTTTGTTCTTTTTCCAGCATCATTGGACCTACTGATGTCAAATGAGTTGTTCTTGACTTTAGACTTTGACCTTACATCCATCCTCTTCAGGAGTTTGTTGAATTGTCTCCCAAGTAATGCTACATCATTTGCCAGATCTTCATCAGTATCCTGACTACTGTCTTCCTCTTTCTCTTTAGTGTTTGACATAAAGGCTATGCTTTTGACTTTCTTTTCAGATCCATCACTCATTCCTAACTCGAATGTTTGGAGGGATCCAATTAGCTCATCCACTCTCATCTTTCAGATATCTTGAGATTCTTCTATGGCTGTCACTTTCATGGAAAATCTCTTGGGAAGTGACCTGAGAATTTTCCTTACAAGCTTTTCATCTGATATCTTCTTACCCAGGGCTCCTGAGGCATTAGCAATTTCAAGGATATTCATATGGAAGTCATGAATACTTTCATCTTCTTTCATCTTCAAATTCTCAAACTTAGTAGTAAGCAGCTGCAATCTAGACATCTTCACTCTAAAGGTACCTTCATGAGTGGTTTTGAGAATATTCCAAGCATCTTTAGCTACCTCACAGTTGTTCACCAGTCTGGATGTTCTTGTCAACCCCATTGAATATAACATTTAATGCTTTAGAGTTTCCAAGAGCTAGTTCATCCTCCTCCTTGGTCCATTCTTCCTCAGCCTTCTTATCAGTTGTAACTTCTCCTTCCTTTGTAATGAAGGGATCTTCCCAGCCTGTTAGAACAACCTTCCAAGCCTTATTATCCAAGGATTTCAAGAAGGCTACCATTCGAGGTTTCCAGTAGTCATAGTTAGATCCATCCAGAATTGGTGGACTGTGTACAAATCCTTCATCTCTATCCATAGTACCAGAAAGTAACGTCTGAAGATCTCACCCAGAACCAGAGCAGGATTCCTACTCTAATACCAATTAAAATTCTGGTATCAGATATGAGATGTCGAAGGTAATGTCACGACATTAATATTTGAACAACAACTAAAATATAAACAGGATAAAAAACAAAGAAACAATTGAACAAGTGACACAAGCAATTGTGAACCCAGTTCGGTGCAAACTCACCTACGTCTGGGGGCTACCAAGTCAGGAAGGAAATCCACTAAACAAAATTAGTTCAAAGACTCTCAATAAACAACTTCAAGTTACAGTCTTTTCACCTAATCTCTACCCGTGTGACTTCTATCTAAGAACTCTTAGATATGAGACCCTACTCACTCCCCTTCAATCACAGCAGTGATATAAAAACAAATATTACAAAGAAAGAACACACTCTTCAAGAACACATACTTGATCTTGCTTAAAAGCTTCAACCAAGTAAACACACACTCGTGCTTCAAAGCTTAGAGTGAACAAATTACAACACAAAAGTCAGTCCAATTCAAACATCAATAAGATGAATGAATGGCTCACAATACACAAGCTCACACAAGACTAAAACCCTAAAACTCTCTCACTATTTCGTTTGTTTCTTGTGTGTTAAAACCAGGTTTTACACGGCCTTTAAATAGAAGCTTTTGAATGGGCCTGGGCATCATAAAACCCTAAATCTATTTTCCTTGCGTATCTTCTTATTAACGACAACTAATCATCCCTTATTGGAAAATAGATCATTCTGGTTTTAAATCAAATTACTCCTTGAATAGCGCATTCAATCTCCATATAATCATACACAGATTTGCATGAAAAACGCAATCTTAAGATACATAACATTCAGACTGAATGTTCTGTGTACACATGTCTTAACATCGGGTCTGATATCTTAGCTAAATCCTGCACAACCATATTTAAACATCGTGCAGGAAACTGATATCACATGTCAAGACAACACGCGTGACAACTTGTGATAACTCTAGGTCTTACCAAAATTGATGCCAACACATAGAACCAACAATATTTCCTCATTGCATCAGCTACAACATTAGCTTTACCTGAATGGTAACTCAAATTAAAGTCATAACCCTTCAAAAGTTCAAGCCATCTCCCCTGCCTCATGTTCGACTATTCTCATCAAATAAATATTGCAAACACCTGTGATCACTGAACACTTCAAATTTGGAGCCAAATAGGCAGTGCCTCCAAATCTTCAACATGAATACCATTATTGTCAATACAAGATCATGCGTAGGGTAATTCCTTTCATGAAATCTCAACTGTCTCTAAGCATAAGCCACAACCTGATCATTCTACATCAACACACCTTTCAGACCCATCTTCGAAGTATCACAATATACCACAAATGACTCATTTAGATTCGTCGAAATCAAAATTGGATCAGATATCAACTTCTTTTTGAGTTCTTGGAAACTCTTTTCACAATGCACATCCCAACCTAGGCTTAACCCTTTCGAGTCAACTGAGTTAACGACAATGCTAAATTTGAAAAACCTTTAATAAACTTCATGTAGTAACCAGTCAATCCAAAAAAAAATTCTAATCTCAGTGGCAGACTTTAGAGTCTCCATTGTAACACGTCATCTATATTCGATAGATCCACAACTATACCACCACTAGAATCACATGACCAAGGGAACTCACTTCCTTTAACCATAACTTGCATTTGGAAAAACTTTGTGTATAAATGGTTCTCTCTCAATGGCTACAATACAATTCTGAGATCACTCATAGCCTTATACTACCGTCCCTCTTCTTCACTAATAACACCGACACACCCCACAGAGAAACACTTGGTTGAACAAACTTCTTCTTAAGCAAATCTTATAGTTGCTTCTTCAATTCCCCAACTCTGAAACAGACACCCTATAAGGAGTCATCGATACCAGACTAGTACCAGGTACTAATTCTATAGAAAAATCCACTTCGCGCTTTGGAGTCAAATCACTAATGTCTTTAGGAAACACTTTTAGGAAATTCACACACTCCAGGAAGATCCCGAACTACTCCATTTCCCCTAGCTTCCAACGAAGCTAACATCACAAACACTTGTGCCATATCCTTCACGAACTCTCTCACTTGCTTATCTGATACAAACATCAACTCTTCACCTCCATCGAATTCAAATTCACGCTCTAGAGACAAGTCACAAATATCTTTAGGAAAACATCAAGAATCACACACCACTGGCATAACACTAGTTGTCACATCGCTCTCGACTCTCTGAGAAACACAATTAACAATACCTGATCGTTTTCCCTAAAGACCTCACAACTTGACCGACAGTCAAGAATCTTGAATCCACAACATCTTCAGTGATAGAAACAACACAACTTTACCATCGCCTGAGCTCTTGCACTCAATGATACACTGCACCAACTTATCAAAACAATTGGTAAACACTTGGTTTAACTCCAACCAATTCATTCCAAGAATAACGTCAACTTATTCTAACAAAATACAAACCATACACATCCTCAGGGAACATATCACTATACTGAACACACCACTGGCTCATCTCTGGCCAAAACATCGCCTTCCCCCACACAAGGAAATGACCAACGAGAACACCTGACTGTATTCCCTCAAGGATCACACCATTTTGCTAACCGACACCACCCTCGAATCCAACCTCTCTTTGGATTCAAGAAAAGCATAAAATTCTCAAAATAAGTTAACTAGCCAACACTGCACTCTTGTATGCTGCAACATGATGTCCAAGCTTTATACACTTGGAACATCCAAGAGAAGCAAACGCTTCTCCCCCACTTAATTCATTCCCAACCTGCAAATGGAAACAAAACAAGCATCGACAATGTTCTCACACACATGTCGCATACTATGGAACAAACATAATTAAACAACCTAGTCGGACGGACCGACCTGCTATGATACCACTAATGTAACACCTAAAACTTGCACATAATTTATCACGTAAATTAAATATAAAATAAAACCACGTAGGATGTCACACATTCATAACACACATGACCTGCTCTGTAACACGGGTTTCAATAGTAAATTTCAATACGCATATTTGTAATAAGGATGTTTACACGACATCCCACTTATCTGAATCACACCTAAGATGTTTAAATGACATCCTTCTCATCTGATCGGTATTATATATTCATAAAATAAGACATTCATAACTTGTCATTGCATGCTCACTTTTATTTTAAAGTATCATCGCAGCGAAATTATCATCACAACTATGGAAGATAAAGCAAGTAATAACATCTAGTCTCAACTTTAATTGTAATAACAAAATAAGAGAGTTGTAATCAATCAACTCAACATCTTAAGAATTCTCAACAACAAAATTAGTCTTATGACTTCCACATAATCATACATAAGGAATAAAATAAGCATTTAACCCAACCCGATATTACATGATCAGAGCAAGGTACCACTAGTAAAAGCGACAAAATAAAGAAGTAATCCAAGATCTACCTTCCACTTACTTCAGCAACACTACTCTTGAGTATCTGCATGATGCCCATGTAAAGGAAAAATTCAAACAGAAGGGGTGAGAATTCATTTCAATGATAACAATATAGAATGAAGAGTGGAGTATAATATCTACATAATCATGCACAACAATATATCACATTCTTACATCCAAATCATAATCAACATCATACACGAAAACATCTCAATTATCATCAACATCATACAAAATCACATCTCAGTTATCATTAATATCATATGCAACAACATCTCATCCAACAACACATCAACAACAACTAATACAAAAGCAACACTTATGCAATATACTCAACACGGACTTGACATGCACATGGTACCAAATATGAACACTCAGGTTCATCTCACTCCATGATCCCTACCATATGATCGATTCCCTCTTGGAACCGGAGCACACCAAAATCGCTACCATCACCATAGGTAAGAGTTCACTAATCCCCATAATAGGAATTAGCTACTCGCACCCGATCCATCATAATGGGATTGAGGCTCACCAAAACTCGTTGCCATCAACATAGGTAACACTTCACTAATAACCCATAATAAGAATTAGCTACTCGCACCCGATCCATCACCTTAGAACCGAGGCTCACCAAAATTGGACCGAAGCCCATACACCAAGATGCATGACTCTCAAATAACATGCATTAACACAACAAGGTTCACCTAAAGAATCCTCACACACATCTCATCATTTATGCATCACATCATTCATCATGCAACAACCAATTCATGTTACCACATGAATAATATCAACAAACAGCAGCAACTCGTCAACATCCTAACATCATCAACATAACAACATGATTATCACACCATGATATTACAACAATGCAACGATTCATCAACCAAACGTATAAACCAATACATTTATTAACACAGTAGGCATGTGAACATTATTAAAACATTTCAACAATCACTACCATGTTATGGTTATGAGCGTTAGCTTTCTAACACTTCAAATTCCATCAAAATTAGACTTATGAAATAAAAGTTATGACCAAAATCGTCGGGAAGTGTCAACAATTCCTTAACCGAACGTATGAACAAAAACTTCACCAACACATTAGGCATAGGAATAATACTCAATCAATTCAGTTATCACCATCACATTATATCTCTTAGAGTCAGATTTCTAATGCTTCAAACCTCAACCTAAAATGATGCACGAGTTGAAAGTTATGATCAAAACTGTGCATAAAGGCGTTACCTAAAAGTTGTTGTTTTCAAAATTTTCCAACACAATTTTCATCTTCTTCAACCCCAAAAACATCCATGAAATAATCACCAAAATTATTTTATCCCTGAAACAAAGTTATAGCCCTCTATTCTAGATATCCAACGCTTCAAACGACACTCGATTTGTACTCACGGATCAAAAGTTATGGCGAAAACAATTTCGACCGAAAAGCATAAAAAAAGGCTCTCGTGCCGAGAATGCAGAATTTTCCGTGTTTTTCATCGTTGGAGGCCTTCCGGACCTCAGATTTCGATTTCGTAAAAATCTGAACACTCAGAAAATTACAACCCATGCAATACTCTAATTATCTAAATTTATTTTACGGTTTTGACACAATTAAATCATTTAATCACAGTTTTAAGGTTATGCTTAAAACCTTCAAAATTGCAACAATGATGGATATATGTTCAATCATAAAAACAGAAAAATACATGCACATAAGGGACATGAAATTCATCATATAATCATCATATAAAAATCATCATAGCATTTAAATTCAAAATTATGAATCAAAACACCTAATCCTAAGGAGGTTAAAGTTTCCTCCATTCTACCCTTCTACCATATCCATTACTATTGGAACAAGTTCCCACCCTTACCTGAATTCCTTGCAAAAATTATAAATTGAAACTTTCACTCTCTTCCCTTGATCATTTTTCCTATTGTCTCTTTTCTCCTTTTTCTTAAATGTCACGTAGTGTGAAAATCTCCCTTAACCTAGGTTCCTCTTAACTTTTTATTTTTAGGGTAAACTTTTCCAAATCACCAACTTGACCCAAATTTAGTTATCTCATATTCCTTCCTCCCACTAACTTTCTCAATTTCTCATATTTGACTCAATTATTCTATCTTCACTAATTAATATAATAAAAATAAATAAAATATTATTTTTAATTATCAAAACAATTCTAAATTATCCTACTTACTTATATCATCTCTCTATACCTCTAACTAAATGATACATACTCCACCAACACCTAATGGCGGAACTGAGGGGGGACCTGGGAAGGCCACAACCTCACCTCAACTTTTTTTTTAATTTATATATATTAAATTACTAAAACATCCTTATTTTAAATTAAAATTAATTTTTATTTTTTCTTTTTCATTCAAAGTTAGGTTAAAATACAGATAAGGTAAAAAGCTTATACATTTCCTTTCTTTCTCATATGGGTTTGCTACCGGCACCGGAATCGGAACAGATTAAAGTGATCGGCATCTAACAGGTAAAAAACTTTATTCATTCTTATTTTATAAAAAGTAACAAATTAAAGTGATTGCTAATTTGTGTTTTTGAGATTTTTAGGGTTCTTCTTTCTTGATGTGTTAAAATAATCTATATGAGGTTTATTAAGCCAATTCATAACACTGTAATTTACAAATATAGTTATACACTGTAATAAGGTTTATTTAATTATTGTTGCTGCTAATTTCTAATAGTGAAGTTACCGGTATTTGAAAACGGATTAAAGTTGGTTAATTAAGTTTATTAATTTTTTTCTCTTTTAATTTTTATGTTCTCTAAATTGATTTTTGGATCTGGTATGATATTATAGGAAGAGTAAAGATGAATAATAGAAAAATTGATTCTTTTTTCAAAAGGAAAGCATGTGAAATTGAAAGAGAAGAGAGAGATGAAGAAATTATAATCCCGACATCCGAATATGAAACAGTTCTTGAGAATCCAACAATTGAAGAGCATCATGGTTTTGAAAATTCTTTGGAATACGATCCTGGAAAGCGTCCTCCGATTTGGCAATATCCACCAAATCAAGTGGATGCAATACGAAGAGCTTATCTAAAATGGGGTCCATATCAAATTCATTTAGAAAACTATCCTTTGTCCAGTAACGAGGATCATCCGAGAAGGTTTCAACATACTTGGTTTAACATATTTCCATCATGGTTAGAATATTCACCATCTGAAGATGCCGCATATTGCTTACCATGTTACCTTTTTAGCAAAAAACTAAGTGGATGTCCCAAATCACTTGTCTTTATTTCTATGGGTTTTAGAAATTGGAAGAAAGTTAGGAATGGAAAACATTGTTCCTTTCTTAAAAACATAGGGAAGGATCCTTGCTCACCACACAACAATGCAATGAAATTTTGTCAAGACTTGTTGAATCAAGATGGTCATATTAGAAATGTTATTCAAGTGCAAAGTTCAAGTCAAAGAATGAATAATCGGTTACGACTCAAGACTTCAATTGACATTGTTCGTTGGTTAACACTACAAGCTTGTACTTTTAGGGGTCACGACGAAAGTAGAAAATCAAGAAATCAAGGTAACTTTCTTGAGTTATTGAAACTTTTAGCATCCTACAATGATGAAGTTGCAAAAGTTGTGTTGAAAAATGCTCCACAAAATTGCAAGTATACTTCACATCAAATTCAAAAAGAGCTCTTGCAAATTCTTTCTAGTAGGGTGAAAAAGAGTATTCGTGAGGAAATTGGTGATTCCAAATTTGGTATCGTTGTTGATGAAGCTCATGATGAGTCAAAAAAGGAACAAATGGCTCTTGTATTAAGATTTGTTGATAAAGTTGGTTTAATACAAGAGAGATTTTTTGATGTGGCACATGTTAAAGACACCACGTCTTTAACTCTTAAGGAAGCAATATGTGATATACTTTCTCGACATAACCTTGATGTTTCTAACATTCGTGGCCAAGGGTATGATGGTGGTAGCAATATGAGAGGAGAATGGAATGGTTTACAAGCCCTCTTTATGAAGGATTGTCCTTATGCATACTATGTTCATTATTTTGCTCATCGATTGCAACTTGCATTAGTTACATCATCAAGAGAAGTCAAACCTGTTCATAATTTTTTTGAGAAGTTGATCTTTGTTGTGAATGTTGTTTATTCTTCTACAAAGCGTCATGATGAGTTACAAGCTGCCCAATTAGAAGAAATTGCTTATTTGTTAGAGATTGATGAGATTGTAACTGGTAAAGGTGCAAATCAAGTTGGTACATTGAAACGAGCTGGAGATACTCGTTGGGGATCACATTACGATTCAATTTCTAGCTTGATAAACATGTATGAAGCAACTTGTTTAATTTTAAAAAAATTGCAAAAGATAGAGGGAGTTATGCTACACGTGGGGAAGCAGATAGTTGCTACAATTACTTGAAGGCATTTGATTTTATATTTATTTTGCACTTGATGAAAGAAATCATGGGAATAACAGATATGCTTTGTCAAGCCTTACAAAAAAAATCAAGATGTAGTTAATGCTATGAACTTGGTTCGTTCAACAAAACATCTTATTCAAGGTTTGAGAGAAAATGGTTGGGATATATTGTTTACTAAAGTGGTATCTTTTTGTGAAAAGCATGGTATTGAGATTCCTGATCTTAATGATGTTCATTCAAAACAAGATTTGGACGCTCCCGTCTTGAAGAGAATCAAGTCACAATTCAACATTACTTTAAAGTTGAAATCTTTTTCACTACCATTGACAAACAGTTACAAGAGTTGAATAGTAGATTCAGTGAGCAGGCAATGGATTTGTTAACTCTTTCTTGTTCTTTATCTCCTAAGGATGGATATAAAGCTTTTAGCATTGATACTATTTGTTCTTTAGTTGAAAAATATTATCCTATGGATTTTAGTGATCAAGAGAAGAATAATTTGCAATTTCAACTCCAACATTTTCTATTTGTTGCTCGTCAAGCATCAAACTTGAATAATTTATCAACTATTCAAGAACTATGTTCATGTTCGGTTGTATCTGGACAGGCTGAAACTTACTTCTTGATTGATAGACTACTTCGTCTTATCATGAATCTTCCCGTTTCTACAACCACAACTGAGAGGTCTTTTTCAGCAATGAAAATTATTAAGACTAAGTTGAGAATAAGATGGATGATGGGTTTCTTGGAGATAGCATGACAATATATATTGAAAGGGAGATTAGTGCAAGCATTAGTTCAGAGTCAATTATTGACGATTTCAAGTCACTCGGAACGTGTAAAACATTACTTTAAGGTAGTTTTAAGTCTTGTAATTTAAATTTTTAGTAATTAACTTTGTATTTATTTTAACTTTAATGTTTTATTTAAAATACTATTTACATTTTATTTATAATCTTTATTTTACGTTAGCAGCCATCCCAAATTTTTTTATCTGGCTCCGCCACTGCCAACACCCAGCCATGAAATAAATCATCAAAATCCATAATTCAAACAATTAAAATATAATAAAATATCTAATAAAAAATGGGGTGTTACATATAACACTGGGACGATATTTTTTTTATTCGTGTTTTATTTTTATGAGATTTATAGGGTTGTTTTCCTCATGCTTGAGTGTTGAACTATATGTTTGGATTTATTCAGTTGAACCTATTTGAGATTCTCTGCTACGTAGTTTTGAAAAGTTTTGAGAAGTATGCTTATTTTAAAGAGATGTGTGACACCCTTGGTGTTTAAAAATGTTTTATTTTCACGAATTTAATTAAATAAGAGTTGTGGGGTTTTAGCGTGTTACAATTTACAACATGTTCTTTCTTTGGTTTTTCATTGTTGAATTTGCTAGTAGCCTTTACAAAGATGGTTTGACTTATACTAGGATTATCAAAATTAGTAGAGCAAAATTCCATATTTATTATTTGAAACTCTTTGACTACTTAACATATTTTTTTGAAACAATTTGACATTTTTCATATTTCATGATCACTTGGACTTGGAAGCATCAAAAGCTATTGAGTAGTTTATGCGAGGTAAGGTTCTTGCAGAACAAATGTTATTCAATCTCAAAATAGAAAGAAATGCATGCAGAAATCATAGTAAATATATGAAAAAGAAATAAAGATCCGAAAGGATTGATCTAGAAGAGTCTTATGTCTCAAAGCAAAGAAACATGGCTAAAGGAATGTAGCCATTTAGCTTGAGTCTTCTGGATACAACAATTGTGACACACTGTGTCACAATAGTCCCATACGTCTAGCTCATCTAGCTATAACATAGAGGAATGTACAGCAAAGTGAAATTAAAATGCATTTATTATAAATATTGTATGCTAACCCTTTTGCATGTTTAGATTATGAAGACCCAAAGACGCACCTCACAAAATTCTAAGAAATTACTAGTACACTAGAAAATAAGGAAGAAGCAGTATTCCTATGATTGTTTCCACACTCTCTGATTGGAAAAGTAAATGAGTGTTATCTTGCTCAACCCACATCGACGATGACAAATTGGAACTTGTTGGAGGAAAAGTTCTTAAACAAATTCTTTCCTTGCAACAAATTCATGGAAGCTAATAATGTAACACCCTAACCCCAAAATGCATACTTAAAAAAGTCATGCAAATTAAGTTATTTAAACTCAGCATAGGGTGTCACATATTCCTCATAAAACATCCTCAACTTAAAATTAAGCTGTAGAAATTAACATATCATCAACTCAACACAATTATCTCATAATTTTATAAAATAACTTAATTCCAGCATAAGGAAATAAATGCAACAAACTATCAAGAAAACATCAAACAAACGAAAACTCATCCCGATGTAACACTATCAGAGCTAAAATACTAAGTAAGTTAAAAAACAATAAATAAAAACGAAGTAAGCATCTATGACAATCCTTCCATGCATCAGTAACTAATGCTCTTATACCTGAGTATCTGTACTATTTGCACAACGAGACACATAAGAAAACAAAAGGGGTGAGAAATACGTTCATAATGTTAATGGTGTGATAAACAGTTAGGATAGTTTCAACAACAATATTCAACAATCACATAGAATAGTTCACAAACCTAGAACAATCACATATTTAACTTTATGTAATGCAATGTGACTCATCTCTACTACTTCAATATGCATGTGGTACTAAGTTTTTGGATTTTCAGAGTTATGTTACTTATTAATCCACACCTCTGGTTCCTCATCTCAACCAACGATTTCACCAATGAATTTGAGGCATGTCTCTGGTTCCTCATTTGAACCAAGGATTACATAAATGAATCTGATACCCGTCTCTGGTTCCTTATTTGAACCAATGATTCCACCAATGAATCTGAGACCACCAATGAACATGATGCGTGAAATGTAACTAACAACATCAATATACTACTCAACATCGGTTCCTTATATAAACCCATAAATATGCCTATATCAGGATATCACTGTAGTTCCTCAACTGAAATACTCATCTCAACAATATATACATATAATTATAGCTTAACACATGCACATAATTATATATTTATTTAACATTGTCGCGGTGAGAATCGGAGACCAAGCTATTGGATTAACTTGACTTGTGAAACATTGATATCACCACCGAACTTTTATTTTTCCAAGGGGAGAGGAAAAGATTCAAAATAAACCCAAAATAAATATGCATAGCAAATAGTAAAACTATAATAAAAGCAAGTAGAGATCAAAGGTATGGGGGTTGGTTATGCAAAGGAAAGGTATTATCACCCTAAGCATTTGTAGTACTCTACAAGAACCTTTTGAATTTATCTATGTTGTGGTTTAAAAGTTGTTTGCATTTTTTAGTGGGGCAATAAAAGGGGTAAAAAAATGTTTTGGAAAGTGTTACTTGACTAAAGGTAAGTCAAAGT
This sequence comes from Lathyrus oleraceus, assembly GCF_024323335.1. Taxonomy (NCBI): domain Eukaryota; kingdom Viridiplantae; phylum Streptophyta; class Magnoliopsida; order Fabales; family Fabaceae; genus Lathyrus; species Lathyrus oleraceus. Next base: position 116,862,458 of record NC_066582.1, read on the forward strand.
TTGAGTTTGAGATGCTTCATTTGTACTAAATCATTTTGAAAGTGTAATTGAAATATCCATTGACTAAAAGTAAGTCAAGGTTTATCTTTGAAATGCCTCATGTGTACTAAAGCATTTTCAAGTGTAATTGAAAGACCATTGACTAAAAGTAAGTCAAGGTTTTGTATGGGTGTTTTAGCTTGAAAAAGGGGTAGGGTTTGGTTTAGGATAAATGCATGCATGGACAAACAAAGTCAACAAACAAACAAATAGTACATGACTAGGAAGTCAACATAAGATCCTTTCCCTCATATTTAGATACATAAAGATGCATAAATTTCTAATAAATGAACAAGTTACTTACATTTTTTTGAGTCATGATGAACATAAACAAGACATAACAAAGGTTTACATAACATCATAAGAGATAGTACATGAACAAGTATGAGATACATGTTCAACATTATGGAAGTTTATGAAGAAAATACTTGAACGAAATGATAAAAAATTATAGGACATGGATATGACATAACAAAATTGATATAGAACACAAGTGGAGTGTCATAAGACAAGTATCATAATCATGATATATAATTACCAAGTAAAGTTGTGACAAAAGAAAGATATTCAAAACATGGATCATATGAACATGGCTTGGTAAAAGTAAAACCCTAAGTGGATCACTATGCATACAAGTCAAGTAAGAGGTAAGAACATGTTAGGGATAAGTTTATACCTAAGCCCTAATCATGGCATGAATAAGAAACAAGCAAGTGGAAACCCTAATCACCTCCCAACCATTCATTCAAACATGTTTTCAAGGTGAATCAATTTATACATGGCATTAAAGTAATCAAGTTTAAACATGTTAAGGATAACAATCAACACTTAAAAGAGTATTCTATGATCATACAAGCTTTCAACATCAAGAACAACGAAAAGATAAACCAAAAGAATCAATTAGGAGCCTTAAAAAACACTTAAAAGCACATACTTTCTATCAAACAAAAAGTGGTGAACAAAATAATATTTTTTGGGATTTTTTTTGTATCATCATAAAATAGACATTCCCATGAGAACATGGTCAAAAGAATGGGTCAAAAGTGTTACAGGATCATAAAGTTATGGCTTTTTAAAGTTATGAAGAAAAGGGAAACTTAACAAGTTATAAGAAAATACACACATTGCATTGGCCAGGTTCGAACCCACACCCTTGGGGTTCCATACGCTTCTTGGTGAAAAATAAAAATAAAAGGGTTGGGGGCAAGGGCGATTCAAACCCCATACCCTTTGGTTACAAGTGACTTAAGGCGCGCGCTTATACCACTAGGGTGGTGATACATCCATTAATTAAAACACAAACATTAGTATATATTATAAAACACATTCCATTTGAATTTTCAAACGCCACCTTAGCATCATCATCAACCTCGTTCTTCTTTCTTATCCTTTCATTTTTTTCTATATTTTCTATCAATCATATCTCTCTCATTTCTCAACCATTTTTCATGAAATAGAGACCAAAGTTGCTCAAAACAAAGGAAGGAACATAATGGTATGATAGGTTTCAGCTAACAGTCAAAGATGGGGATGTACAAAGGCCAAAACCATACCTTAAACCCTAGGTTTTGTGCAACATAAACTCACATAGACAACAAGATAAATGACATGTAATCTAATAATTAATCTCAACACAATAAATGCTACATGTTTGCTTTAGAAATTAAATGAAAACGATGCATCTATAGTGAGTTTCAAAATCAAGAATATACCTATTGGAGCAAGGTCCAATGCTTCTTCAACACTACTTCTAGCTATTGTTTGGTTCTTCTCGTAATGCTTATGAGTTCCTAAAAGATGATTGGAGCCCTTGGTTTGCAGAATGCACGAGCAAAATGAGAGAATGAAGGTTAAGGTTGAAATGCTCTCAAGAATGAAGTTTTTCTTGGAAATATTTGTGTGTGGATATCTAAGGACTTCCCCTCCATTTATAGTGATCCTTGAGGGTATGAGAAGTCTCATATATCATAAAATAATCGTGTACTTTGCTGGCTTTCTTGGTTGGTTGGTTCTTGCACAAAATACCAAGTGTGAAGCATGGCAAAAGTGTGGAGTGCATGAAGTGTTTTGCATTGCATTTTCTGAAGCATATGGGTTGACTTGAGATTTAGAGTTGGTGTGTATCTGAACCAAAGCCATTTGGGAGCTCAATGGTACTAATTGTTGGATTAAAGTCAATTTACATAAGTGGAAGTGTGACCTTTATGCCAAAAAGGGAGTGACTCAACGTGTAATGGCTTAGTTGCTTGTATAATGGCTCAAAAGTGTGTGTAATCTTCTTATTAGGGTGAGGTATAGAAGCAAGAAGTACATGTACTTGGATATATTTCAGATTTTCATGGATTTGCAATGCAACTTGGCTTGTAACTTGACCTATGAACCACTTCATGATGTTATCTTCCTAAATTCGATTCTCTTAGCTCAAGCATGGGAAATTCTTTATCTTGGACATTTTGGAAAGATTAAATAATGATATACAACTTCCATGTTGAGCACTTTGCTTGAGTTAGTTGGGATCTTGGTGAAAAATTGGCATAAAGTTGGCCACTTGATTAGGTCAGCATGCTGAAAATTTCACTAAGTGTTTTACCACTTGAAAAGCAAATAAATCCTCCACTTCATGGCCCCATATCTCTTCATCCATGTATTTTTTTGGGGTTTCATAGGGAAAAAGTTGAAGTATGAAGCAAGACCTTCAATTTTATCATTGGAGCAAAGAAAATGGTGGCTTGGATCACAATTTATGATCTTGGAAAGTTGAGTACTTGGACTTGATTCTTAGGGACTTAGTGAAAATTCTAATATCTCCATCTTTGCCCCTTTTGCAAGTAACCTTGATTTTATTGATTAAAATTGATCAAATGACTTCATTGATCATATTTTCATGATCCTTGACTTGAAAATTCCATAGTGGACCAAAAATCTAAAAAGTCAAACTTTGACTTTAGGCATCTGTTGACTTTTCATCAATTGTGTTCAAAACTTTCATATGCTCATGAACATTACTTCTTGATACATTTTAATTATATGAGTGGGTTATGAGGACACATTTTTTTACCTTGGATTATTACACAAGCCATAAGATCATGCTTTGGTCAAAGAGTCAACACTAAGATGACCTTGACCAAACACCCTAATCTAGAGTGTTAGATGAATTATGGCTTGATGAACTTGAATTGAGTTGAGTACAAACTTTTATTGTTGATGAAGGTAGTCTCTTTATCACCTTGATATATTTATGATCACACTATGCCTTGATTGATCCATCCCTTGAACTTCTAGATGCCAATACCCTAACTTGCAAACAAAGCAAAGCAAGACATATATTTTTTGTATTTTCGTGGGGTTAGAAAAACATAAGGATATACACAAAAGTATTTGATGACCTTGATGTTATGAAAATGATACAAATGATAAGGGATCTTAGGGGGTGAAAATTAGGGTATTACAGCTGCCCATATTTAAGTTTCCTCCATCCGGAGATATGAAGGTTGAAATCTTCGTCTCAACGAGATTGGAGAGACTTAAATATTAAAATGCATAATATTTTACCCTAAGATACCATAATGATTCTTATTATATGATGTGAATGCAAGACTCTGAATTTCATGGATAATGATGCCACAGGAGACACACTACTGCTGAAGAAACCAAACAGAGAGAAGAGGGACTAACATCGGGGAATATCACCAAAGGCTAACAAACTAGGGAAAGTGTTTAAATTATTGAGGGTAAAATTAACACTCCATCGGGGAACGAGAACATAAGTTATGATAATTGAATGAGAACCAACTTCCAATATTGGAAAAAGGATCCATTTTCTTCTTTAATAGACTTTCATTTGAGAAAAGGGTGATCACTAAATGGGAGATGAGAACCAATGAATCCACTGGGGATCTTCAAAACAAATTTCTTAAGTAAAATAAAAAAATATCATCATCTGAAAGAAATCTCGTCAACCTTCTCTAGCGAGAATTTTCCGGAGAGATATCCATTTGATGAGAGGATGACTTTTTATAATGGACTTACTGGGGAAATTTCCATTAGCCATAGTTAACTTTACTCTGGGGAAGATAAAAATTAATCTTGTAACAAATTATCTCAAATAAAGAGAAACACAAAAGCTATAATTTTCGACAAACTTCTCTGATGGGAGTTTTCTAGAGAGATAGCCATTTGACGGAAGAGTAATTGATATGTAGATAAACTTCAACTGGGGAATGGATAAACTTCTTGTAGAAGAGACAACCATTTGTCATTCAGAATGAAACAAGTTTCTCAAATAAAGAGACCATCACTTGTCGTCGGATAATAAACTTCAACTATGATTTGGGTTGTATACCACAAATGGGTTTCCATTTCTTCTTTAATCAATTTTTTCCACTTGAAAAGGGTAAATAAGCTTCAACAAACTATTAGGGTTGTATGCCATGAACGAGTCTATGTCTCTTCTTTAATCAATTATTCCACTTGAAAAGGGTAAAAGAGCTCCAACAAACTTCTCTGACGGGAATTTTTCGGAGAGATAACCATTTGATAGAAGGACCTCACTGGGGATAGAAAAACTTATCGGAAAAGACTTCCACTCGTCATCCAAAACAAAACAAGCTTCTCAAATAAAAAGACCACCACTTGTTGTCGAATAAACTTCCACACGATTCAGGTTGTATGCCACGAATATGAATGAGTTTCAATTTCTTCTTTAATCAAGTCTTCTACTTGAAAAGGGTAAAAGAGCTCCAACAAACTTCTCTAACGAGAATTTTCAGAGAGATAACCATTTGATGGAAGAATAAGGAAGTTAATATTTGTGCTAACTTTACTAGGAAGAGACAAACTTCTCAGAAAGAGATTGTCATTTGTCATTCGAAAAAAATTCGGGAACAAAACAAGCTTCTCAAATAAAGAGACTGCCACTTAATGTTAGGGATTTCAAAGGGAGTGTTAAAAGAACACTACTGGGGAACAAAATTCGTCTTTGATGGGGAACCATAAACAAGTTTTTCACAGAGGATTGAAGTGTTTGGAGGTACAACATAAATGTATCAACAATCTAGGTTTTTACAACCTAGAGAGATTCAATATCAGACTTGTCAGAGATCTTCAATCCAGGAATAAACTGGAGAGAGATAGTCACACAAGACTCTTCTCAGTGAGGAATGATCTAAAACTAGGGATTTATCCTATCCAAGTATGGGAAGGAGAGCTAAAGCAAAATCTTCCATGAGGAATAAACTCAGTGGGGATTTAGAAAGGGTATAAACTTTCTGCTTAGGGTCGACGACTCTACTGAAAAGATGAAACATATATCACTTGGGGGATGAACGCGGCCAAATTAAGTAAAGCAACACAGGGGATGCAATATGAATATGAATTATGAATTTTAATTATGCATGATGTAAATGCATGCGTTAATGCGTGTTATGTTTATGCTGGCAAAACAGACAATAGTAGATGAACTAGAGATGAAATAAACATCTCAGTACAAATGAACACTTGACTAATCTCAATCTGATGGAAACCTCACCGGAGATAAAACAAGAAGTCGTCAATGGAGTAAAGTTTGCCTTTAATCCTAATCTTCTCTAGGGATGCTAACATAATGGTGCAAAATGGAGGGAAGGTCTCCTAAAGAAGAAAGAATCGTCCACTGCTGCAATTCCATTGGAGATAATAAAGGCATTATTTTAAGAAATCACTGAGCTCCGCACATCAGGATCCCACCTTTTATGGGATTACTGTTGACATTCCTTATTGTGTTCATAAGTTAAAAGAAACACACACATACTTCTGTCTCCTATTCACCTTTAATCTTCTTAACAACCAAAGTTGAATCTCCATAGATGTCAAGATATTTGATTCTAAGATCAATGGCCTCTTCGGGCCCCATAATGCAGGCTTCGTACTCAGCCATATTATTCGTACATTTGAAGGTTAATCTAGTTGTAAACGGAAAATGAGTACCTTGAGGAGTAATAATCACTGCCCCAATTCCATTACCATATGAATTAACAGCTCCATCAAATACCATGCCCCAATGGGAACCAGGTTCTGGCCTTTCTTCAAGCAATGGTTCATCACAGTCTTTCATCTTCAAATATAGTATCTCTTCATTAGAGAAATCAAATTGTACTGATTGATAATCATTAATAGGTTGGTGAGACAAACGGTCATCCAAGATACTACCTTTAATCGCTTTCTGAGCTTGGTATTTAATATCATACTCAGATAACAACATCTGCCAACGAGCAGTCCTCCCAGTTAAATCAGGCTTTTCAAATATGTACTTGATTGGATCCATCTTAGATATCAACCAAGTAGTATGATTCAACATATACTGGCACAAACGCTTAGCAACCCAAGCCAAAGCACAACATGTCTTCTCAATCATAAAATACCGAGACTCACAATCGGTGAACTTCTTACTGAGGTAGTAAATACCATATTATTTCTTACCAGATTCATCTAACTGACCAAGAACATAACCCATACTCTCTTCAAGCACAGTCAAATACATGATCAATGGTCTTCCTTCAACAGGCAGAGATAGAATCAGAGACTCAAGCAGATATTCTTTAATACTGTCAAAAGATTTATGGCAATCCTTAGTCCAATCACAAGACTGATCTTTCTGAATGAGCTTGAATATAGGCGCACATGTGGCAGTCATATGCGATATAAATCTTGATATATAGTTCAAGCGGCCGACAACTTACAAGAGCGAACACCAAATGTACACTTATTGGGATTCAATTGGAGTTTGTACTTCCTCAGACATTGGAATAACTTCAATAAGTGCTCAACATGCTCATCTTCAGAACTTGATTTGGAAATCATATCATCAACATATACCTCAATCTCTTTATGCATCATATCATGGAAAACCGTGGTCATGGCTCTTTGGTATGTTGCACCAGCATTCTTCAAACCGAAAGGCATCACTCGATAACAGAATGTTCCCCAAGGCCTAATGAATGTGGTATTCTCCATATCTTTGGGTGCCATCTTTATCTGATTATAACTATAAAAGTCGTCCATAAAAGACAAGACATTGAACTTAGTTGTATTATCTACCAACATATCAATGTGTGGCAGAGGAAAATCATCTTTAGGACTAACTTTGTTCAAGTCTCTATAATCAACACACATGCGGATTTTCCATCCTTCTTCGAAACAAGCATAATGTTGGCCACCCACTAAGGATATTCGGATGTAACAAGGAAACTGGCATCAATCTACTTTTGGACTTCTTCTTTGATTTTCACTGCCATGTCAGGATGAGTTCTTCTTAACTTTTGCTTGACTTGCGGATATTCTGGCTTTAACGGCAATCTATGCTCCACAATATCGGTATCAAGACCTGGCATGTCTTGATAAGACCAAGAAAACACATCATAGTACTCTCGGAGAAGCTCAACCAACCCCTTCTTAACCTCTGGATGAATTTGTGACCCAATCTAGACCTCTTTGATATCATCTTCAGAATCCAAGTTGACCAACTCAATCTGTTCTTCAAATGGATGAATGGTTCTTTCCCCGTGCTCAAGCAAACGGGATAACTCATCAGAAATGTCTTCATCATCATTCTCTTCCTCATCCTCGAACACAGGGAAATCAAAGTTCGGAGAGGGAGTAGGGTCATTATTTTCAATGGGTTTGAGAAGCAACCTGCATAATGATTTGATATTTTGGTTTTAGAAATATGAAGTGCAAACAAATATTATGCAGATATGGGAAAGTTATTGTTTATTCATGTTTTTTTGTGATTACCATTTTCAGAAAAAAGCAAAAAGTAAAAATAACATCAATGTGGATGAATAAAATTTCATTTTATTGATGATAATTGAAAATGCCTGACAATGTTTTCACTTCTCCCTTAGGCATAGGAGAAGTATTTTTCTTTAAACAATAAAACATATTACTTTGAATGATAAATTATAACAGGAACATCAACATCAACCCAATTATTGCAAATCTGTCAATGCGTTACAAAGTTGGCACTATCTTCTTCTTCATCTCCATCTTCATGAATGATCGCAGCTGAGTGTTGCTCTTCTTTGTGAATGAACTCTCCACTATGGAAAGTTTGTTACATAGGCTTGACTTACTTATTGAATGGCCCTTGATCAAACCCCAAACTGGCCCAATTCTTGTTCTCAACCACTTCCACGACACGACCCCAATTGTCTATGTCACCAGCTTGAACAATCTCTTGCGCATCTTTCAAAGAAGACATGGATGCCCCAATCTTCTGGATAACATTAGCCATAGAAAAATCTTGGAACGGAGTTCCAAAAGCTTCCTCGAGTTCAACATATGTGAAAGATGATAAGTGGCTCACCAATAGTTCCATCTCACCTCCAACAATAACAAGTTTCCCATACTTGACAAATTTGAGCTTTTGATGTAGAGTTGACGTGACGACACCTACTTCATGAATCCACGACCTTCCTAATAAACAACTATAGGCCGTGTGGATATCCATTACCTGGAAAGTAATTTGGAAATCACTTAGACCAATCTTAATTGAGAGGTCAACTTCTCCAATGACGTTTTTGCGAGAACCATCAAACGCCTTCATAATCACACCACTATATCTCATGGGTTCTCCTTGATACGATAGCCTAGCCAAAGTAGACTTGGGTAGAACATTCAAAGATGAACCAGTGTCTACCAGGACGTTAGACAAGGCATCCTCCTTACAGTTAATAGATATGTGGAAAGCCAGATTATGATTCCTACCTTTTTCTGGAAGCTCTTCATCATAAAAACTCAGATTATTGCATGAAGTAATGTTAGCAACGATGTGATCAAATTGATCAACCGTAACATCATGTTTAACGTAGACCTGTTCGAGCACTTTTTGAAAAGCCTAATGTTGTGCTTCAGAGTTCATCAACAGAGATAAAATGGAAATCTTGGAGGGCGTCTGGAGTTGTTGCTCCACGATGTTAAACTCATATTTCTTTATCAGACGGAGCACTTCATCATCATCCTTAATCTTCAAACCCCTGGACTCGCCAAACTGATATATTAAAGTATTAATGGGATCAACCAAAGGAACAACTGTCTCGGCCTTCTTCCCAACTAAAACATCATCCACAACCTTCGAGAATACCGGACTGAACACTCAACCACTTCGGGTCACCTTGACAACATTAGCAATGCTTACTACTGAAGTAGCTGCGGGAAGAGGAATCTCTTTCCCATCTCTGATCATAGTAGCATCATACTTGTAAGGCACAACTTTATCGGATTCGTATAGGACTGGGCCCTCCAACCGTATCACTAATGGTGATACCGATCTATTGCTTTTCTTACCGCTATCATACTAAATCACCACTCATTCAGGAATTTTGAAAACTGGAATAACCACATTCACTTCATCATCCTGATTTCTAGCTTGGAGGATGTGAATCATACCATCATCCACTAATCTTTGAATATCCCTCTTCACAATCACACACCCATGTGGATTGCCACTACAAATGATACAACTGTCATGATCATGCTCATATTCACTAATATGACACAAAGTCTTGTGAAGATCTACCAAATATCTTTGGATATATCAGACATCATAAACTATGTACTTACTTGGACAACTGTCCAACATATTTACAGATGAGTTACCATGAGGGGGTAACATATTGACTTTAACATTTGATGCACGGTCCTCAAAGGACACCATCCCACTTCTTACCAATCTTTGGACCTTGTATTTCAAAGGCTAACAATTCTCAATATCATGGCCTGGTTCCCCTTGATGATATGCACAATGCTGATCAGGCTTATACCACCATGGTAGAGGTTCAGGCATATATGGAGGATGATTTGGCTGAACCAAAATCTTAACAATAAGAGACAGATACAATTTAACATAGGACATTGAAATATGGTCAAACATGACCTTCTTCCTTTCATAGTTATGGTGTTGATTATTATTGTGATTGTTGTTGTGAGTATGTTATTGTTGTTGTTGAGGTTGGGCTGGTGTTGATTGAACGACAAAATTATTAGAAAACACTGGAATAACATAAGATATTTGATGATGTTGTTGAGATATGGAACTCTTTTTCACATAAGGCTTCCTTCGCCTTTCCATAGCCACTGAATTAGTTTCTCCATCTTTCTTTTTCGATAAACCACCCCCCATACTTCTTACCAGTAGACACTTCCTCTCTAGACAATCTTCCCTCACACACACCTTCCTCTAGACGCATCCCCATGTTCACAATCTCGGTGAAATCATTGGGAGCGCTAGCAATCATACACTCATAGTAAAATAAACTTAAAGTCTTGAGAAAGATATCCGTCATTTCTTTTTCTTCCAACGGAGGAATGATCTGAGCGGAAAGCTCTCTCCATCTCTGCGCGTATTCTTTAAATGTCTCCTTGTCCCATAGATCGAAGTTGGTCACGATCGGGCGCCATATCCACATTATACTTATAATGCTTGACAAAGACCTCTCCTAAGTCATTGAAAGTATGAATACTACCACTGTCCAGACCCATGTACCACCAAAGACTGGAACTGGTCAAGCTATCATGAAAATAATGAATGAGCAACTGATCATTGTCTGTTTGGGTTGACATCTTGCGGGCTTACATCACAAGATGGATTATAGGGCAAGTGGTCCCCTTGTATTTCTCAAAGTCAGGGACCTTGAACTTAATAGGGATCTTCACATTGGGCACCAAGCAGAGCTCATAAGCGCTCTTCCCAAACAAATCTTTTCCCCTTAGCGTCTTCATTTCCTTCTTCAGCTCTTGAAACTGATCCTTCACTTCATCCATCTTATCATACATATCTGGACCTTCAGATGGCTCAGAATGGTAGATAGTCTCTTCAACACGAGGCATGACATGCACAGCAGGAGAAGGAGTAGATATGACCGAGCGAGATGCCGACATAAGAGCAATAGTATGAGAATAACCCTCAGGCACATAGTTTTGAGGCATTCCCCAAGGGAATTCGGCATGCATAGAGTGTGTAGGATGGTTGAATGGAGCCACAGACACAGGCATTGAGGTAATCTTGGAGATAATTGTCCATTGTTGCAGAGTTGCAGGAACTTGAGCCGCTTGACTCTGAGCTACAAAAAAGATTCCATAAGAGTAGTAAGTCTAACAACTTTCTCCTTGAGTTCACAGTTTTCATGCTCCAATTGATCAATCTTGCATTGATAATTAGCATGAGTGTTGTACTAATGAGTCAGGTTGACTGATACAAAGATGAAGATCGTGAGACACATGGCCGAAGAGCTAGAATGCAAGAAACCTGCGATGCAAATGATGCACGAATGCAATGTTATTGATTTTATTATTTTCAAGGAACACACAAAGTCTTATTTGCAAATATTTTAACAATAGTAATCAATAATAACCATAAAATCTCATTTTTATTCATAAAATTTGAAAGGATTACATTGAGTACAATTTCAGAAACCAAAATAGAAATACAAGAGAAAAAGGAAAATAACATCCTAAGGATCCCTAGCAACTGCATCAGATGAACTGGTTATGGGCGTGTACTTCTTTCGAATGCGTCTGATCTCTGACTCGATGATAAGCTGATCAACGATCTTCTTCCAAGCACCAGAACACTAAGGGATACGAGAGGAACAAAAACCTATGTCTCTCTCTCTCTCTTAATTGACCGATCTTCGAGGATCTCAATAAGTACATCCTTGTATCTCATCTCAAGTTGCAAATCCACTTGCTTTCGATTTAAAGCATGGAACCGTTCTTCCAAAAGGTCATTCTCTTGCTTCATCTTAGCTAGTGCGTCTTCCAACTTCTATATGTCTTGGTTAAGGAGAGTTGATGGCTCAACCACAACCATAGACATAGGTCTTTCACAAGCATATGACATCTTAAGCTCTAAGGCTCTCTTCTTCACCCAACCAGTTTAGGTTCCAAAGCTACGCAATTGTGCGGTCTAAGCTCGACTCTTCCCTTCCTATGGACACTATGCCAAGAACGCACCATCTTTACCCTCATGTTCTAAAAAGTTCCCAGAGTCCTAATTCCATCTATCAGATATTACATGTTAGGATGACTGACTCATTAACCCATAATATTCTCAAGAGAAACTCATCTGAGTGTAGTATCACGTAAACAACTATTATTAGGTCGACACCTGAACAGTCTCCGCACTACGTCCTAAATAGGCCAAGATGGGTTAAATGTTCTATGGTCCTCAGCTTCTCGGACCCCAATATCAGAGAAAGTAATGCCTAACCACAAATAACTTGTGTGGCATTAGTAACTTCAAAAAGGTCTCCACTGAGTAGATGGGTCTCAAGCCAACTTGTTAAGGACTACTCCACACAAGTCGAACATGACTATACCATCCTCATATCTTAATTGCACTCAAGTTCGGGTTAGAACTTATCTCACCACTCAGAGATCACCAAGCACAACAAGAAAATTATATCATACAAACAAATATACATACATCAAATATACAATTATATACACATAAAAAAGTAGGCTAAACCCACTAGAGACTACTCCCCAGCAGAGTCGCCACTTAATTTATGTAGTGGTAAATTCATGACCATCAAGCTATGGATAAGATAGACGTCAATAAAACCAGAGTCGCCACCGCGCTTTTATTGTTTCCAAGGGAAAGGGGAAAAGTACGAACATAACCCAAAAGATAAGAAGTTTTCAAATCAAAACTAATAAAATTCCAGAGATTACACGTAAGGGGGTTGGTTACACAGAGGGAAGGTGTTAGCACCCAAAGTGTCCTAGGTACTCCTAGGGAGCCCTTTCTTATGCGCATATGTGTTTTTGTACAAATTATGTTTGCAATAAATAGAATGGGGAGATGAGAAAAGAATTCATTAATTACATTTTTGTGTTTGACAAGACCTTTGGACTTGTGTCTACGTACCAACATAAAATGAGGGATTAAAACCTCGTAGTTCGTGGTAACAATTTCAAAGTGAATGCATTGCTTTTAACAAAAGTTTAAGTTTAACAAAGGCACAAAAGGCCTAAAGAGTTTTGAATGAGTGTTACTTATTTTTGTCCCTTGAAATTTTAAGTCAAGTATAATTAAGTTCATTTACAAGTTTGTTTAAAAAAAGAGTTTTTAAAATGCAATGACATAAGGCCAAAGTTTCTAATTTGCAATAAGGTCTAAGTTTAGAAAACACAAGAAAAGAAGATTTTAAAAGGAGGGAAAGATTTTTGAAATTAAAGAAGTGGGGAAGAGATGAAGAAACTAATCTTAAGAAAGAATTAAAAGTTAAAAGTTGAAAAGATCTGACCAATGGGCTGCAATCCAATAGACAAGAATGTTAAATAGAAACCCCAATTTCCCTTGGACTTTAGAATCAAGAAATATCAATACACAAATAACAAGATGAAGACCAAGGCATCAAATAAAGATAGCCGCATCCAAGCTTAGAAACTCCATCTTCTTCAAAATTTCGCATGTATCAGATGGCTTCAAAGATGGCATAAAACACAGGTTCAAAATAACAACTTCAATATAATCATGTTGTAGATGAACTCAAATGGGATCACAATACTTGCTTCAGATGAAGTTCAAATCACAAGCACTTGGTTTCCTGAAAGTTGGCATTGGCCAAGTCCTTTTGCATAGGGAATATTGCCTAATTCTAAGTCCAAAGTATCAGAGCAAACCAACAGTCGACACAAAATGTCTTTTAGGGTTTTTATTCTTATTATTTACATTAAGGTCAAAATACCACACAACAACCAAATATATACAAACACAATATCACAAAATATGCCCCAAGTGGGCAAAGTGAAAATGGCATTAAAGTAAACAATTTGAACGATATGCATAATGGCAAATGAATAAAAGCTTAAAATTTAAAGTGCATAAAAGTAAATGACTTGAAATTAAATGTTAGCTGTTAGTTGATTAGAAGTTAGTGTTGCTTTTGCTTTGTTTTTTGTTTAAGTCGTTCTTTGGAGAACACTCAACCCACTTATCACAAGCATGGATCCTGGAGCCAAGACATCTTCCAATGGAAGGAAAAAGGCCATGTTTCCACACAATATCATGAAAGATGGGAGACTTACAATCTCACTTACTAGAATGCTATACGTTTTTATGTCACAAATTTAGCGTTATATTGAGCAATCGTAATTGGACTTATGTAGAAGTCACAACTATTTGGGGTTGGGAAATAGAATTTTGGTGTTAATGCATGTTAGAGACATAGTATAATGGACTATGCTCATGAAACATACCACACACAAAAAGAATATGCAAAGTGGTGGACCTAATCTCATCCATACTCATGTTGATTTTGCAATCAACTAGCCTTAGGATATATATATATCATAGGTCCATGACATGAATGAATAAAGAATGGGAATGAGATGAAGAGGGAGGGGAATGGAATCAACACAAATTAGTAAAAGGAGGACTTTTATCAAATTAAGATCATTCATTCATTTTGAGAGATGAGATGTACATTTCATCAATCTCCTAAATCCAATGATCTTAATCTAACAAAGTCAAATCAACCTTGACCAAGGCCCAACAACACAAGTCAAACTCAACAAGTCAATTAAAATGGCTCTACACAATTTATTTTCCATTTAAACAATAAAAATAATCAAAATATGAATTAAATAAAATAATGGTTGGTCAATTTCCTAAATCATGAAAAATATTAATAATGATCCAAAAAATAATTTTAATTCAGAAAATGAAATAGGATTTTATTTTAAAATGTTTGGTGAAACTCTCATATTTTTTGGATCAATATTAAAATTAATATGAATTAATGAAACTAACACAATTAAAATGAAATTCAAATAATAAAAAAAACATGGACCACTTGATCTACCTCATTAATTGAGGTGGCATATCAAGTGGCCACAAGCGTGCGTTCCATGGTGGACTTGAGTCAGCGCGCCACAAAACAAGTAATCAAAACCAACGCTCGTGATTAGAACAATTTGAATAGATCATGTGGCTCTGGACCTTGCCAACTCACCACCGGAGCAAATCTCCGGTCACCTTCTCAGGCGAGCCTCGTTGGACTGGTCCAATCATAACCATCACTAAAATAAAAAAGAAGGACATGATTTTAAAGTAAAAATGGCACTGATCACGAATCTGGCCTCAATTCATCCTAACTCCAAGTATATTGAGAGACACATGGAGTTGAAATTTGAGGTACATGATCTGAGTTGCTCCGATTTAACCTCAAAGCAACTCA
This sequence comes from Lathyrus oleraceus, assembly GCF_024323335.1. Lineage (NCBI taxonomy): Eukaryota > Viridiplantae > Streptophyta > Magnoliopsida > Fabales > Fabaceae > Lathyrus > Lathyrus oleraceus. The sequence continues at coordinate 116,877,715 of NC_066582.1, forward strand.
ATCTTCTTGCCTACATTGGTAGGACTTTAGACAACCAAGGAACCAAGAGAATTATGGAGAATTGAGTGAGAATCGAAGAGATGAAAAATTATGGAAAATACCTTCAACGTATGTCAGAACTCACTTGCTTTTGCTTTGATTCGTGCTTGATCTCACTCAGTAAGCTTGCAGAAGTAGATTAGAATCAACCAAAGGCTTTGGATCCTGGAGTTTTGAATCTCAAAACAGTGAGATTCAAACTCAATTTTCAAAGAAAATTCCCAGGATTATCCTCTCAAATGGAAGGGTTTAGGGTTTTGGAGCAATGCTGGCGCGAAGGGATCTCCAATTCTGAACCTAGAGGCTTCTATTTATAGCTGAATCACATGTTATTTGCACCTTCAAATTGAATTTCCAAATTTGGCAATGGATGATGTACTCTTGAATGGGCGTGTACAAGCCCATGAAGTCACTCCTTTAGGTCCATAATCAAGTGTGAGTGAGTCTGAAATCAACTTGGAATGCAAGGTAATTGTACACAGCTGTTTGAAGTTTTGATTTTTCCAAATGATGAAGCCATGTTCAAGCCATGCGCAGACCATTCAAATCATGTCCAAAATGAATGAAATTGGACTTTTTGGAAAGTTTAGATCAAGAGGAACACCTTTAAATTTGAAGCTTGTATCATGGTAAATTTTGAGGTGGAAGTTTGGAAATTTTAACATATCAAAAGTTTTTGTAAGTGTCAAGTCATATGTTCACTTATTCCACCTTGGCTAACTTTTTATGTGAGCTTCAAATGAGAAACGTTCCTTCATCAAAGTTGTAGCTCTTTCAAATTAATTCAAAACGGTCACAAATTTGACCTAATTTGGATTTTATATGAAGGAGTTAATCATTTTTGAAGTTGAGGAAAATCACTTGTTCAATGGTATTGGTCCAAAATGACCTATAATGTATCCTCATATCACATGCTCATAAAAGTTGAATTAAATCTTCCTCCAAACACCAAAGTTTAATTACACACCTTGAACTTGATTGTGAAACTTGGAAATCTTTCGTATCATAAAAATTGAGAAAGTTATGGCCTTGGGAAGGTGACCTCAAAATTAGGGTTTTAACATAATGACCTATAATCTTTCAACATAAAAAACTACTTTCCAAGTAAAACTAGATCTAGACCTAAACATGAAAGTTATTGGGAATGTCATTTAAAGTAACTTTTCTCTTGTAATCATTTTAATATGATAAAAATTGTAGGAGATAGGGTCTAGGGGACCCCAGTTTTGATCAGATGAAATCCTCTGGTCAACCACCATCAACCAACTTGCTAGCTTGCAATTATCTTGACTTTTGGGACTCATGGGAGATCATATATGCATAAGATGATGAAATTTGAAGTATCACTTGAAGTATTTGATCAAAGGTTGAAGAAACTTGGTGAAGAAGTTACACAAGATACCCAGATGAACTAGGGTTTCCAAAGCAAACCAATTCCAAACTCTTGATGCTTTCTTGACAAAAATAACATGTAAAGATTATAAGGACTCATATATGATGTCTAAACCCATTGTAGACAAATTCTTGATTGAGCTCTTAGCCATGAGGGTCTTAAACCCTAGATATGAGCTTGATGGATCAAAGGTGATCATGTGCCTTACTTACAAAAGAGTTAGACAAATGCAAACACATATTTTTGGTATTTTAGTTAGTAAAGATGATAAAATACAAAGTAAGATACAATCAAATGGTTCTTGATGATCTCTCCCAATGCAAACCCAATGAGTGAGGGCTAAGGAGGATGCCCAGGTTTGATCCCAATGCTAATGCATATAATGAGATAGCATGAGGGATCTTAGGGTCAAAATTGGGGTCTTACAGTTGCCCCTATTTAAGGACATTCTAATTGAGGAGGTGAAGGTTAAAATCTTCGTGTCGACTCAGTAGAATGGGCTTAAATAACAACATATAGAAATAAATTTTGGTCCCTAAGAGACCTCATGATGCATATGATATGAATGTAAAAAATAATCTTTTTGGGGAAAAAGTTACCACAAAGGAAACGAGTTAGAGAGACCGAAGATCCGCATGAGCATAATGCATTCCGTAAGGAAGACTCACTGGAGAGACAGAGACTCTGAGGGGAGTAAATGGTTATGCGTAGGCCAGGCTACGACTTAAAACTGCTGGGGGACACGAGGGATTTCCAGGAAGATAAATCAATGGAAAGACTCAGCCGGGGGGAAAGGAAAATCTGCAGGGGGAACAGGTAGATCAAAACAAAGCTGAAATACTCGAACCATGCAGGAACAATAATTTCACTAAGGAAAGACGCACTCAAACTCAACTGGGGAAGAAACAAACTTCAACACAGGAGGAGAAGAAATATATTATCCACTATCGGCTACTGGGTACAGGGATAACAAAATCTGACAGGGAGGACATCGGTTACCGATTAGGGTAAACATATCAAGGATGACTCGCTGAGGGCTTCCAGGATACGCATTCATTACCGGTTACTGGGTAAGAATAGACTTGCTGGGGAATAGCCGAAAATAGGATTTACAACTACTGGTTACTGGGTAGAAGACCAAAAGGAAAGAATATTTGTCACTAGTTAAAGTGAACATATCAAGGATAGACTTAAAGGAAAGAAAATCTGTCATCGATTAAGATGAACATATCAAGGATAAACTTGCCTGGGGATGTTAAAGAGGATATCCATCACCGGTTAAGATGAACATATCAAGGATAAACCGCCTGAACAAAAATTAGGAATTACATTTATCGAATGTTGGATAGAATACCACAAAGAGAATATCCGTCACCGGTTATGATGAACATATCAAGGATAGACTCTGCAAAGGGGAGAAAAAGCAGGATTTACAACTACCGGTTACTGGATAGAAAACCGCAAAGAGAAGGGAACCCGTCATCGGTTAGGATGACCATATCAAGGATTAACTCTCTGGGAAATAAATAAGGATTACAACTACCTTTTTATTGGGTAGGATACCACAGATGAGAATATCCGTCATCGGTTAGGATGAACATATCAAGGATAAACTCAAACAGGGGAAGAAAATATCCATCATCGGTTAGGATGAACATATCAAGGATATACTTCCTAGGAAACGTGAAATGAATCTGCTAGGGAGAAAAGGGGTTACTTTTGCCGGGTATTGGGCAAGAAGTAACAAACTGCAAATTAAGAAGAATATTACCAGTTACTGGGTAATAGACTCTTAGGGGACCAAAAACACTATCTAGGTAAGATCTAGAAAGAAACAGTTAATCAAGACTCAACCCAATGAGGATATAACTCAAGGGGAGTCGTTCCATCCAGATAACCAACTGGGGAGGAAGTTGAAATGATAATCATCCATGAGGAAATAACTCAGTGGGGAAAGGAGAAAGGTTAAAGTCTTTCTACTTAAAGGGGATGGCACTCTACAATTGAAAGAGGACAAACACACCAAATTTGTATGGGGATAAAGTACCACCATGACAGAGGATAAAAATCACAAGAATGAATAAACAGGTGTAATGATGCAATAATGAAGTTATATGAGTGTATATGTATATGTATATGTATATGTATATATGATGGTTATGCTAACAAAACAATCGCAAAGGATAAAAAATGTAGCTAGTTGAATCATCGATACAATTCTCGGTCAATCCACTAAAGAGGGAAACAATTGCTGGAGAAAAGATCAAACATCTCAAAGGCTCAACCCTAGCTAAGGATATTCGCTGAGGAAACTACTATCAACTCTACAGGGAATTTTAGGTCAACACCATATCGAATGGGAGACAACCCTACACGGGAATAAACACAAATAACGCTTAAAAACCAGGAGAAAACTCTGATTGGAAATGAATCTGATGGCGACTGGTGGGGAACCAAAGTTTTGCCGAAAACATGCAAACTACTGTCATGAAATGCCTACACTCAGCTGGGGAACAAACACAAACTCAGTTGGGAATAATGACGAACTAATTGGCCGGGGATATCAACGAACACCGGGTGTTAAACATGCTGCCGGAGATGAAAGAGGAATCACGTGTACTGCTTGGGGAGAACTAATAATGCTCCGCATTTAGGGCTTACCGCTTTCAAACCACTGTTGATATTCTTTTCTTTTTTGAAATTGAATGCTTAAAATTAATGATTTTTATATGTTTAAGAAAATATGATTTTGATTAAAATTTTAATTTCAAAAATGATCATAATAAAATTTAAATCTAATTTGCTGAATTAAATAAGAGTAGAAACAATTAGATAAAAGCTCAACTTTATTTAATAGAATGGTAGTCTGTAAATGACAAGACTCCTAGATCTTTACAGAAGTTTGAAAAATGGCAATTTACATGGAAAATGGCTACATTGAATACAATGATCACTAATCCTTCTACCAACTCTTGATATCCGCTATGCTCTTGGCCGCTACTGGGGATCAGAATCTGACAATGTGCTTAAGAAAGTCTTTAGAACTGAAGATCAGTAGGATGTAGTTACTTGTCATGATCCCTAATTTTTGCATAAATTTCCCCAAGGTGGGGTACTCAATTTATCGGGATGATTTTTTTTCTGTTTTATGTCTCTAACTTTTGCTTGGATCACCCTTTTGGGTTTTCAGTCCACCGAGACGCTCATTTTTGCCTAAGCCTCCCTTTAGGGTTTTCAACTTAGAGAGTTGTTCTTTTCTTGTTTAGGCGAAGTATTCCTTGACTGCATCTGCGTTCACAGGACGAGTGAACTCTTCACCATCCATAGTTGTAAGAATCAAAACACCACCTGAAAAGGCCCTCTTGACAACATAAGGGCCTTCATAATTAGGAGTCCATTTGCCCCTAGAATCTGGTTTGAAAGATAGAATCTTCTTGAGCACAAGGTCACCTTCTTTAAACACGCGAGGTCTGACCTTTTTATCAAAAGCTTTCTTCATTCTCTGCTGGTATAACTGACCATGACACGTGGCAGTCAACCTCCTCTCTTCAATTAAATTCAACTGATCATACTTGGTCTGACACCATTCAGCTTCAGTCAACTTGGCTTCCATCAAAACACACAGTGATGGGATCTCAACCTCTACGGGGAGCACAACCTCCATACCATATACAAGAGAGAAATGGGTTGCCCATCTTGAAGTGCGTATGGATGCATGATACCCCGTGTAAAGCGAATGGGAGCATCTCATGCCAATCCTTGTACGTTACAACCATCTTCTGAATGATCTTTTTTATGTTCTTATTTGCAGCTTCAACAACGTCATTCATCTTAGGTCTGTAGGGAGAAGAATTATGGTGCGTAATCCTGAAGTCTTTGCAAAGGGCTTCCACCATATTATTATTCAAGTTAGATCCATTATCAGTAATGATCTTACTTGGCACACCATAACAAAATATGATCTAATTCTTGATAAACCTCACAACAACTGGCTTGGTTACATTTGCATACGATGCTGTTTCAACCCATTTTGTGAAGTAGTAAATAACCACCAAAATGAAATGATGTCCATTCGATGCTTTGGGCTCAATCATGCCAATCATATCAATTCCCCACATAGAGAAGGGCCGTGGGGAGGAAATGACGTTCAACAGTGTCAGAGGAACATGAATCTTATCCGCATAAATTTGACACTTGTGGCATTTCTTCACAAACTTGCAACAGTCAAATTCCATTGTCAACCAATAATAACCTGCCCACAACATCTTCTTCGCCATTGCATGTCCATTGGAATGAATACCAAAGGAACCTTCATGGACTTCAGTCATCAATAGGTTTTCTTCATGTCTATCCATGCATATGAGCAGAACCATACCGAAGTTTCTCTTATACAGTACATCACCATTTAGGTAGAAGTTGTCTGCTAATATTCTCAAAGTCTTCTTATCTTTCAAAGATTCCCCAGACGGGTAAATATGACTTTGGAGGAAACATTTTATATCAAAATACCACGGCTCTTTGTATTTGACTTCTTCAACAACAAACACATGAGCTGCCCTATCAAGACGCATCACAGTCAAATTGGGAACCTCATTCCAATTCTTCACTATAATCATTGAAGCCAATGTTGCAAGAGCATCTGCCATCAAGTTTTCATCTCGAGGGATATGATGAAACTCAACCTTTGTAAAGAAAGTTGAAATCCTCCTCGCATGATCTCTATATGGTATTAAACCGGGTTGATTCGTCTCCCATTCACCTTTGATCTGATTCACAACTAAAGCTGAATCTCCATAGACGTCAAAATATTTGATTCTGAGATCAATGGCCTCTTCAAGCCCCATAATGCAAGCTTCATACTCATCCATATTATTTGTACACTTGAAAGTTAATCTAGCTGTAAATGGAAAATGCGTGCCTTGAGGAGTAATAAACACTGCCCCAATGCCATTACCATACTGATTAACAACTCCATCAAATACCATGCCCCAGCGGGAGCCGGGTTTTGGCCCTTCTTCAAGCAATGGTTCATCACAATATTTCATTTTCAAGTACAAGATCTCTTCGTCAGGAAAATCAAACTGCACTGACTGATAATCTTCAATTGGTTGGTGAGCCAAATGGTCAGCCAAGACACCACCTTTAATCGCTTTCTGAGATCGGTATTCGATATCATACTCTGATAATAACATCTGCCAACGGGAAATCCTCCCTGTTAAAGCATGCTTCTAAAAAATATACTGGATTGGATCCATTTTAGATATCAACCAAGTGGTATGATTCAACACATACTGGCGCAGACGCCTAGCAGCCCAAGCCAATGCGCAACAAGTCTTTTCAAGCATAGAATACCGAGTCTCACAATCAGTGAATTTCTTACTGAGGTAGTAAACAACATATCCTTTCTTTCCAGTTTCATCTTGCTGACCAAGAACACAACCCATACTCTCTTCAAGTACAATTAGATACATGATCAACGGTCTTCCTTCAACAGGCGAAGACAAAATAAGAGGTTCAAGCAAATATTCTTTGATACTATCAAAAGCTTTCTGGAAGTCTTCGGTCCAATCACAAGATTGATCTTTCCGAAGAAGTTTGAATATAGGCGCACATGTGGCAGTCATATGAGAAATGAATCTTGAGATATAATTCAAGCGGTCGAGAAAACCTCTAACTTGCTTCTCAGTTTTGGGCGCAGATATCTCTTGTATTGCTTTGACCTTGGGAGGATCAACTTCAATACCTTTCTCGCTGATAATAAAGCCCAACAACTTACCAGAACGAACACCAAATGTACACTTATTGGGATTCAAGGGGAGTTTATACTTCCTCAAACGCTAGAATAACTTCAAAAAATGCTCAACATGATCTTCTTCATCAATAGATTTAGCAATCATATCATCAATGTAGACTTCGATCTCTTTATGCATCATATCATGAAAAAGAGTAGTCATTGCTCTTTGGTAAGTTACACCAACATTCTTTAAACCGAAAGGCATCACTCTATAACAGAATGTTCCCCAAGGTGCAATGAATGTGGTCTTCTCCATATCTTCGGGTGCCATCTTGATCTGATTATATCCGGAAAATCTGTCCATAAATGAAAAGACTTTGAACTTAGCTATATTGTCTACCAACATATCAATGTGCGGCAGAGGAAAACCATCTTTCGGACTGGCTTTATTCAAATCTCTATAATCAACACACATGCAGACTTTTCCATCCTTCTTCGGAACATGCACAATATTGGCCACCCACTGCAGATACTCAACAGTCACAAAGAAATCGACACCAATCTACTTTTGCACTTCTTCTTTGATCTTTACTTCCATATCAGAATGAGTCCTCCTCAATTTCTGCTTGACTGGCGGGCATTCTGGTTTCAACGGAAATCTATGCTCCACAATCTCAAAATCCAAACCAGGCATGTCTTGATAGGACCAAGCAAATACATCTGAATACTCTCGGAGAAGATCAATCAACCCCTTTTTCACTTCAGGACACAATCGAGATCCAATCTTGACTCCTTCACATCATCCTCGAAACCCAGGTTGACTAACTCAATCTGCTCTTCAAATGGCTGAATGACTTTTCCTTCGTGCTCAAGAAGACGAGACAATTCATCATACACTTCTTCATCACTTTCCTCCTCATCCTCAAACACAGGGAATTCAAAATTTGGCGAAGGAGTAGGATCATTGTATTCAATGGGTTTAGAAACCAACCTGCATAATGATTTGATATTTGATTTTAGAGAAGTGAATTGTGACCAAATATTATGCAGATGTACAAGTTTTTTTTTTTTTTTTTGTGATTACCATTTTCAGAATAAAGCAAAAAGCAAAAATAAAACATCATAGGTTTGGATGAATATAATTATATTTTATTGATGATCAAAATTTGAAAATGCCCAAACAACGTTCACTTCTCCCTTAGGCATAGGAGAAGGATTTTCAAAAACAAATAAAAGCAATTACTTAGATCGATGCACAATAACAGGGACATCAACAACAGTCCAATTGTTGCAAACTTTTCCATGCGTCACAAAATTGGTGTAGTCTTCATCTTCATCACCCTCAATCACAATAGCTAAGTGTTGTTAATTACCATGAATAAACCCTCCGCTACGGAAACTGGGTTGTGTAGCTTCAACTTTAACCACTGATGAACCTCATTGGAAACCTAAACCGGCTTTGCTCTTGTTGTCGGAGACCTCTACCATTTGTCCCCACTGATCAGACTTACCATCCTTAACAATTCTCTACGCATCTTTATATGAGGACATGGGTGCCCCAACTCTCTTTTCCTCAGCAATAAACAAAGATTGGAACGGAGTTCCAACCTTATCCTCAACTTCTACATAAGAGAAAGATGACAGGTGGCTTACCAACAAAGCATTCTCCCCACCAACAATAACAAGTTTTCCATTCTTGACAAACATTAATTTCTGATGCAATGTTGAAGTAACAACTCCTGCCTCATGAATCCATGGCCATCCCAACAAGAAGCTATAGGCTGGATGGATATCCATTACTTGAAAAGTAATTTGGAAATCACTTGGACCTATCTTCACTGGAAGTTCCACTTCACCGATCACAGTTTTGTGAGAACCATCAAATGCTTTGACGATCACACCACTATATCTTATCGGAGCTCCTTGATATGATAGTCTAGAAAGAGTTGACTTCAGAAGTAAGTTTAATGAAGAACCGGTGTCAACCAACACATTTGACAGAGCGTCATCTTTGCAGTTCATCAAAATATGCAGAGCCAAGTTATGATTTCTACCCTCTTCGGGGAGTTCTTCATCATAGAAACTGAGATTATTGCAGAAAGTGATGTTAGCCACAATATGATTAAACTGATCCACCCTAACATCATGTCTTACATACGCTTGCTCTAAAACCTTTTGCAGTGCTTCTCTGTGAGCTTCTGAGTTCATTAGCAGAGACAACACTGAAATTTTGGAGGGAGTTTGGAGCAACTGCTCCACCATATTAAACTCGCTCTTCTTGATCAATCTGAGTACGTCATCGTCATCGCTAGGCTTCAAACCGTTGGATTCACTAGACTGACACTTTGGAGCGCTAACCGAATCTACCACAGGAACATCAACTTTCTTGCTAACAGATATATCTTCCACATCCTTCGGGAACACCAGCCCAAAGACACGACCACTGCGGGTCACCTTAGTAACATCAGTTATACTCACAACAGAACTGGTCGTAGGCAAAGGAACCTCTTGACCATTCTCTAACATAGTAGCATTGTACTGATATGGGACAGCCTTATCGTATGTATATGGGACGGGGCCCGCTAACCGTATAACCACTGATGATACCGATCTATTGCTGATATTGTTACTACTGCTGCTATCATACTGGATCACTACCCTTTCAGGATTTTTGAGAACTGGAACAATAACATTCACATCGTCATCCACGTGACGGGACAAGAGAATCAGAATCATACCTTCACCCATCAATCTCTGGTCGTCTCTCTTCACAATCATACAACCTCTAGAATTGACACTGCAAATTGCACAACCATCATGGTCATGCTCACACTCTCTTACCAAACAGATATCCTTGTGCATCCTCACCAAGGGCCTTATAAATAAGCGTACGTCATATACTTTTAATTCCCCGGGATAGCCATCCACCATATTAATAGATGAATTTCCATGGGTAGGTAGTGGGTTAGCCTTGACATTCGGCGCACGATCCTCAAAGGACACCATTCCTCTTTTAACCAGCTTCTGGACTTCATATTTCAGGGGGTAACAATTCTCAATATCATGACCGGGAGCTCCTTGGTGAAAGGCACAATAGAGTCCCGGTTTGTACCACCATGGAAGTGGTTCAGGGATTTGAGGGGGGTTCCTTGGTTGCAAAAGGTTCTTGAGAACCAAAATGGATATAATTCTGCATATGTCATAGGAATCGGGTCAAAAGAGACCTTCTTCCTCTCAAAGTTCGGTTGTTGATGATTGTTGGTATTATTGTTGTTGTAGGTGTTTGTTCATTGTTGTGGCGGTTGTTGATGTTGTTGTTGTTGAATTGGTGTTGACTGATTATTTGCAAATACCGGAATGATGGACGATACTTGATGATGATGTTGATGGGGTGGTTAATTTCTTCTGACATGAGGCCTCCTCTTCCCCCCAACGGATACTGCATCAGTCTCGCCCTCCTTCTTCTTAGCGAAACTATTACCATACCTCTTGCTTGATGATACTTCCTCCTTAGATAACCGTCCCTCTCGAACACCTTCTTCTAGCCTCATCCCCATGTTTACCATCTCGGTAAAATCACTAGGGCATTGGCAATCATCCACTCATAGTAAAATGAGCTCAGGGTCTTGAGGAAGATCTTGGTCATCTCATTTTCTTCCAAAGGAGGGGTAATCTTAGCGCAAAGCTCTCTCCATCTTTGAGCATACTCCTTGAACGTCTCCTTGTCCTTCTGAGACAACGACCTCAACTGGTCTCTATCTGGCTCCATATCCACATTATACTTATACTGCTTCACAAATGCTTCGCCCAAATCATTGAATGTGCAAATGCTCGCACTATCCAAGTCCATGTACCACCTCAAAGCGGCACCCGTAAAGCTGCCTTGAAAATAATGGATCAATAACTGATCATTATCAGTTTGCGTAGACATCTTTCTGGCGTACATCATAATATGACTGAGTGGACAAGTATTCCTTTGTACTTTTCAAATTCAGGCACTTTGAACTTCACCGGGATTTTCACATTTGGAACCAAACAAAGCTCTAACACTCTTACCAAACAAATCTTTACCCCTTAAAGTTTTCAACTCCTTTCGCAGCTCAAGGAATTGATCTTTCATTTCGTCCATCTTCTCATACACATCAGAGCCCTCAGACGGCTCAGAATGATAGATTGTGTCTTCCACAGGAGGGAAAAGCACAACTAGTGGCGGCACAGACATGACCGGGCTAGATTCCAGCATGGAAGAAAAAGTAGGTGCGAAACCCTCGGGCATAAAATTGGGCGGAATTCCCCGCGGGAATCTGGCAGGCATGTTAGGCGCAAAATGAGCAGTAGTAACAGGAATTGTAGAGGTAGACACCTCTGAAATAATAGTCCTACGAGGAGGAGGAGTTACAGGCATTGGATAAGATTAGCTTTGAGCATCTAGGACTGACTCCATCATGGAAGTCATGAGGGAGATCTCTTCCTTCAAGTCTCTGTTCTCTTGCTCTAGATGTTCCATAATATTTGAGTGATTGGTGCGGTATTGTATCGATGATTCAGCTTGGCTGAAGCATAGAAGAAATACCAATAAGACATCTGGCGAAAGAGAAACCTGCTATACAAATGATGCATGAAATGCAATGCTTGATTGTTTTTATTTTTCAAGGAACTTACTATTTTATTTGCAGATATATAATAATAACAATAGTAACAATTTGATTTACCATAAAGAATCTCTTTTATTTATATAATTGGAAGGATTACATTGAGTACAATTTCAGAAACCAAATGAAAAATACAAGAGAAAATGAGACTAGCCATCCTAAGGATCCCTAACAACAATGTCAGAAAATCTGGCCGCATGCGCGTACTTCCTTCGCATGCGTCGAATCTCATTCTCAAAAGAAGGCTTCATCTGAGTCTTCTCAAGGAAAAGCTGATCAACAATCTTCTTCCAAGCAACGGAAGACTGAGGCATACTAGAGGAAGATGAAACCTACGGTTCTCTCTGTCTCTTTGTTACTCAGTCTTCAAGTAGCTCAATAAGTGTATCTTTGTCCTTAGACTCAAGTTGCAACTCGTCATGCTTTCTGCTCAAAGCATGGAAACATTCTTCCCACATATCCTTCTCTTTCTTCATCTTGGCGAGCGCATCTTCCAGCTCCTATACATCTTGGTTAGGGAGAGTTAATGGCTCAACCACAACCATAGACATAGGTCTTTCATATGCATAAGGCATCTTCAACTCCAAAGCTTTACTCTTCACCCAAAGAGTGTAAGCTTCCAAGGCTACACAATTGCGTGGACCAAGCTCAGATCTTCCTTTCCTATGCATATTGTCATACCCTGATTTTGGCCCTGAAAACTTTTCCCAATCGCTCACTTGCTCACTCTCATTTCCTTCTGTGCGGCTAGCTTTTTCCTTCAAGATCTTGTGTAATTTTAAGCTTAAGCACAAATGGGTAAGGAAAAGGTTCATATTAACATTATGGTTATTGGCCATGTCGATTCTGGGAAGTCAGCCACTACCAATCACTTGATCTACAAGCTTGGAGGTATTGACGAGCGTGTGATTGAGAGATTTAAAAAAAAAAAGCTGCTGAGATGAGCAAGCATTCATTCGAGTATGCTTGGGTGCTTGACAAGCTCAAGGCTGAAAGGGAAAGAGGTATCACTATTGATATTGCCTTGTGGAAGTTTGAGACAACTAAGTACTAATGTACCGTCATTGATGCTCCTGGTCACAGAGATTTTATTAAGAACATGATTACTGGAACATCATAAGTTGATTGTGCTGTTCTCCTAATTGATTCAACTACTGGTGGTTTTGAGGCTGGTATTTCCAAGGATGGTCAGACACGTGAACATGCTCTCCTTGCTTTCACTCTTGGTGTGTGGCAAACGATCTGTTGCTGCAACAATATGGACGTCACTGCACCCAAGTACTCGAAGAGTAGGTATGATGAATTTGTCAAGGAAGTTTCTTCCTATAAGAAGGAGGTTGGCACAACAATGACAGTCAAAGACATAGATTCCTTTGTCCTTCAAAGATACACATCTCATAGATATGGCATTTCATAACGAAACCAAAAAGATTGATATTGATCTTTGATCTTTGAATTAAAATCATTTCTTACACTACAAACATACACAATGTATTTAACGTGCTTTAGTGTTCAAGATAATGAGTTTATCTTTGATGCTTCGACCAAGTTCTGTCTTGATGCTACTACCACAGAGTTGCTTATTGGCTTTTTTTGCTGTTAAAGAAACTAATGCATTTTAAGAGTTGAAGTAGAACTGAAGTTTATTTGGATTTAATCACCATCTATTCATTATTTGATGTGAATTTTTGTTATCATGTTTTAAGAACCTATTTCATTAATCGGTGTGCTATAGAGTACTAGGGTGAGCATGATATGATGTCCATATATGAAAATCCAAACTGGTTTATGATAACGATGGTACTCTAAACAGTAATTAACTGATCAATCAAAGAATTCAGAGCCGGTTTTTTCTTGCCAAGAGATTAGTACAATTCAATGCAAACAAAGTGAAGTCACACAAAATGCTGAGTGCTGCTGGACATGCTTGGCATTATTTGTATTTGGAGGAGATTTTCCTGATGTAGGGAAAGTGAACTTTGATATCGTTGTTGTGTCTCTACTGTAAATTTAACCAAATCACAATGGTCACTATCAAAACCACACATCAACACTTTCATTCACATTTCTATCTAAATCTCTCAAGTTAACAACACTTACTGCCTTGTGTTGTGTTGTGTTATGTCCCTCCCAAACCCACCAAAAACAACCTGAACTAGTTCTGCATACCACCAACTCAACTCTCATAGGGTTTCTAGATCAGGTAGAAGAACTATTGGGCTAAACTTGGTGGTTTAGGTGATATTGGATGTGATGAAGCTTAAAAATTGGCTTGTAAGTGTTTTGTTGCTAGCTACTGTTATGCTAACCGCTACATTAGGTGCATTTGTGGGGGTAAACATCGGCACCGATGTCTCTGATATGCCATCTGCTTCAAATATAATTGCTATTCTTAAAGCTCATCAAATTACTCATGTGCGTCTTTATGATGCCAATGCGCACTTACTACAAGCCTTTTCAAACACCAGCATCGACGTTATTGTTGTTGTCACCAACGAAGAGGTACTGAGAATCGGAGAATCCCCTTCAGCAGCTGTTGCGTGGATTAATAAAAATGTAGTTGCTTATGTACCATCCACCAATATCACGGCAATAGCACTTGGGAGCGAGGTTCTTTCCACAATCCCAAATGTTGCTCCCGTTCTCGTTCCTGCCTTGAATTCTCTGCACAAAGCTCTGGTTGCGGCAAACCTTAATTTTTCGAGTCAAGGTTTCGACTCCACAGTCTATGGATATTATCCCTAAGCCTTTTCCTCTTTCTACTGCCACCTTTAACTCTTCTTGGAACTCTACAATCTACCAACTCCTTCAGTTTTTGAGAAACACAAACTCATCCTTCATGTTAAATGCATACCCTTATTATGGATACACTAAAGGAGACGATATTTTCGATATTGAATACGCTCTTTTCCGACCACTTCCCTCGGTGAAGCAAATTGTTGACCCAAACACACTATATCACTATAACAGTATGTTTGATGCAATGGTGGATGTTGCATATTACTCTATAGACGCGTTAAATTTCAAAGATATACCCGTTGTTGTCTCAGAAACTGGATGGCCATCTTTTGGTGGAGCAAATGAACCTAATGCTACTGCAGAAAATGCTGAGACCTACAACAATAATATGATTCAGCGGGTCTTGAATGATTCCGGTCCACCTAGTCAGCCGGACATACGGATTAATACATACATATATGAATTATTTAAAGAAGATAAGAGGAATGGACCTATATCTGGAAAAAAAATTGGGGCATTGTGTACCAGATATGAAAATAGGGGAAGATTATGAAGGACAGAAACTGATGCAGCAGTTACCTCAACAGCAGCAACAACAACTTCTTGCTCAGCAGCAGCAACAATTCAGGCAATCTGCAATGCAAGGAATGGGTCAGATGCAAGGGCAACATCAGATGCAATTTTCTTCACAGCTTGGGCATCAACAATTTCAGAGTAGTCAACAACTTTCTTCGGTGCATATGCAGTATGGCCTTGGTCAAACCCAACTCAATCAAGGAAATCAGATGACTCGTTTAAGCCAGTTTTTTGGTCATGCTAACATTGCATTATTTAGTGCTGCTCAAACAACACTAAATACCCAGATGATTCCCAACATTTCAGCCGGTATATCTTCACAGTCTCATCTGCCACGGATGCAGTTCAGATTATCTGGAAACAATCCTCAGCGAAGTCATCCTTCCCAAATGTTGAGTGATCAAATGTTCAACATGGGAGGTGGAAACCCTGGTGGTATGATGTCCTTACAACTGCAGCAGCAACAATGTTAGCACTCCTCAACAGACCAACATCAATTCATTATCATCACAAGGTGGGGTGAATGTGATCCAACCAAAATCTCAGGAGTGCATGGTATCCACCATGTTCCATTTCCATCTTTATTGAAAAAGTGTTAAATAGGAATTAAGTATTTTTGAGTTTCATTATGAAAAATGGCTTGACGTTGGATCAAGCATTGGTGGATGTTTAAGAGAAATTTGAAAGAATGTTTGAGAGAAACATAATGGGTTGATTTGGATGACGGCGATAACTAAGATAGGCGAGACATCCATCTCGAACCCTAGTCTCAGGAGTGCGTGGTATCCACCACGTTCCATTTCCATCTTTATTAAAAAGGTTTTAAATATGAATTAAGTTTTTTTGAGTTTTATTGTGAAAATGGGGCTTGACGTTGGATCAAGCATTTGATGAAGGCTTGAAAGAAATGGGAGGGAGAAATGGATTGATTTGTTTATTGAGAAAATACTCGACGTTGGATCGAGGCATTATTTTTGATCTTTTGGAAATGGTTGATTTTATTCTTGTGTTAGTAGTTAGCTAAACAGTCAAACAAATAAAGAAATAAAAAGCAGTAAAATTGTTACACATCGGGGGAGTGGGGGTACATTTTGTCGAATGGGGATTCAAAGTAATGGAATAATTAAATTGGATCAATCAATGAATAAACGATGCATGAATGTAGGTGTAAGGGAACTGTCTCATTGTAAGAAAGCCCAAGAGTAAGCCATGTGAAGAAAATAAATAACACAACAAGTTATATTTACAAAACACTCAAAAATTAAATTGAAAGAAACAACATCGGGACGTGCACGAATAAAAATCGGGATGCGAGGATGCGAATCAAAGTCGCATAACGCAATAACGTGCAAGGCAGATGGAAATTGAAAAGCAAACAAGAAAATCTAGATAATGTGCTCAAAGCCGGTTTGCACATATTGACAATAATTGAAATGTCATATGCGATTAATCGAAACGAGACGAAATTCTATTGTTATCTCGATAAAATAATCATGGGTACACAACATGAGAATTGTTGAATCCATAAATTAAAATCGATGTTTAAAAAATGAAATAAATATTGAAATTTACAAATGTCGAAGAAATGAGGATAAAGTATAAAAGATGTTAAAAGAGATAGAATAAATAGAAACAATAAAAAATAAATCATGCATAACACCCAAATACGTCCCAGACAAGTATCGAACCCACAACTAAGGGGGAATAAATTAGCTCCACCCCCACCAGACCAAGGGTTAACATTTGTTAAGACACAAACTAAAATGGTACAAAAGGAAACGGTGATCAACAAAAAAAGAAAAGGGGTACATCGTGGGCCACAGGGTATGGATCCTCAAACAAATAAAGCCCAATCAACGTTTGGACCGTGATGAAATCGGGTCAACCAACATTAACCCAAAAAAACTAGCCCACGTGGAAGTGAACATGAGAATCCAATGGACAGACCCTAGCCGCATGGCTGTTGGGTGTAGATGACGAGGCCAATCATCATCAATGCCAGCAGACAGCAGTTAATGAAAAGCTGTTTGCAAGGAGAAGCCAAACGACTTCTAATGATACACCATTCACCTTCCTAACAAATAAGCTTAAATGGTTTTAAACGTTAGTCAAAATGAGCGTTCTTATATATATATTTTTTAAAAGCATATTCTACTCATAAAGAGGAACAAATGGTCATAGACAGAGCAAAAACACAAAAGGTGAGGGAAATCCAAGGTGAATCCAAGACACATAAACAGCAAGGAGAAATGTTACATAGTGTGAATCAAAGAAAACGAACGTTAAGAGAGATTGATGGAAGGAAGATGGTGTTTACCTATTCGCAGAGATGACATCGGCGATGGAAAGAGCGATGTTGGATCGTCTTCTTCAAATGCTTTCCCTCCCGTCGGTTTCTTTCAAGCGTATTCGCCCGCCGACTTTTCTTTCGATACCGGCTTCGTCTAAACGGTGTCAAGATGAAGTTCTTGGATCCTTTGAGGAACACGCCGCCTCCCGTTCTCTAAATTTTCCTCCTTTTCTTTTAATTTTGTTGATTTTCAGTTTTCGCCGTCGAAAAATTATTAGGGTTCTCTTATGAACAGTAGTCCCTCTTATATACGACTCGTCACTCTTTCTTTCTCTCTGCTGTGTTTCTTCAGGGTAGTGGAGCGTGTTCGTACGGAAGCCGTTTGGAGATTTTGTCCTCATCCCCAGTTTGTGGTCCCTCCTTCAATTCCTCTCCATCTCCAAAACTTCACCGTTGGTAAGAAAAAGTTTCACCACCGTAACTGACTTAGCTGAAAAGTTTGCATTTTTTTTAGTTAAATTGATTTTTGTGTATTTGTGTCGCAACAACTTCGATGTGGATTTGGTTGGATCACATTCACCCCACCTTGTGATGATAATGAATTGATGTTGGTCTGTTGAGGAGTGCTAACATTGTTGCTGCTGTAGTTGTAAGGACATCATACCACCAGGGTTTCCACCTCCCATGTTGAACATTTAATCACTCAACATTTGGGAAGGATGACTTCGCTGAGGATTGTTTCCGGATAATCCGAACTGCATCCGTGGCAGATGAGACTGTGAAGATATACCGGCTGAAATGTTGGGAATCATCTGGGTATTTGGTGTTGTTTGAGAAGCACTAAATAATGCAATGTTAGCATGACCAGAAAACTAGCTTAAACGAGTCATCTGATTTCCTTGATTGAGTTGGGTTTGCCCAAGGCCATGCTGCATATGCACCGAAGAAAGCTATTGCCTACTCTAAAATTGTTGATGCCCAAGTTGTGAAGAAAATTGCATCCGATGTTGCCCTTGCATCTGACCCATTCCTTGCATTGCAGATTGCCTGAACTGTTGCTGCTGCTGAGCAAGAAGTTGCTGTTGCTGCTGTTGAGGTAACTGCTACATCAGTTTCTGTCCTTCATAATCTTCCCCTGTTTTAATATCTGGTACACAATGCCCCAATTTTTTTCCAGATATAGGTCCATTCCTCTTATCTTCTTTAAATAATTCATATATGTATGTATTAATCCGTATGTCCGACTGACTAGGTGGACCGGAATCATTCAAGACCCGCTGAATCATATTATTGTTGTAGGTCTCAACATTTTCTGCAGTAGCATCAGGTTTATTTTCTCCACCAAAAGATGGCCATCCAGTTTCTAACGAGTATATCTTTGAAATTTCACGCGGCTATAGAGTAATAGGCAACATTCACCATTGCATCAAACATACTGTTATAGTGATATAGTGTGTTTGGGTCAACAATTTGCTTCATCGAGGGAAGTGGTCGGAAAAGAGCGTATTCAATAGGGAAAATACCGTCTCCTTTAGTGTATCCATAATAAGGGTATGCATTTAACATGAAGGAAGAGTTTGTGTTTCTCAAAAACTGAAGGAGTTAGTAGATTGTATAGTTCCACGAAGAGTTAAAGGTGGCAGTAGAAGGAGGAAAAGGCTTAGGGATAATATCCATAGACTGTGGAGTCGAAACCTTGACTCGAAAAATTAAGGTTTGCCGCAACCAGAGCTTTGTACAGAGAATTCAAGGCAGGAACGAGAACGGGAGCAACATTTGGGATTGTGGAAAGAACCTCGCTCCCAACTGCTATTGCCGTGATATTGGTGGATGGTACATAAACAACTACATTTTTATTAATCCATGCAGCAACTGCTGAAGGGGATTCTCCGATTCTCAGTACCTCTTCGTTGGTGACAATAACAATAACGTTGATGCTGGTGTTTGAAAAGGCTTGTAGTAAGTGCGCATTGGCATCATAAAGACGCACATGAGTAATTTGATGAGCTTTAAGAATAACAACTATATTTGAAGCAGATGGCATATCAAAGACATCAGTGTCGATGTTTACCCCCACAAATGCACCTAATGTAGCGGTTAGCATAACAGTAGCTAGCAACAAAACACTTGCAAGCCAATTTTTAAGCTTCATCACATCTAATATCACCTAAACCACCAAGTTTAGCCTAATAGTTCTTCTACCTGATTTAGAAACCCTATGAGAGTTGAGTTTGTGGTATGTGGAACTAGCTCAAATTGTTTTTGGTGGGTTTGGAAGGGACACAACACAACACAAGGCAGTAAGTGTTGTTGAATTGAGAGATTTAGATAGCAATGTGAATGAAAGTGTTGATGTGTGGTTTTGATAGTGACCATTGTGATTTGGTTTAATTTTTGCAGGTTATTCAAGCAGCAGCAGCAGAGACACAACAACGATATCAAATTTCAGTTTCCCTACAACAGGAAAATCTCCTCCAAATACAAATAATGCCAAGCATGTCCAGCAGCACCCAACATTTTGTATGACTTCACTTTGTTTGCATTGAATTGTACTAATCTCTTGGAAAGAAAAGCCGGCTCTGAATTCTTTGATTGATCTGTTAATTACTGTTTAGAATACCATCTTTATCATAAACCAGTTTGGATTTTCATATATGGACATCATATCATGCTCACCCTAGTACTTTATAGCACACAGATTAATGAAAAAGGTTCTTAAAACATGATAACAAAAATTCACATCAAATAATGAATAGATGGTGATTAAATCCAAATAAACTTCAGTTCTGCTTCAACTCTTAAAATGCATTAGTTTCTTTAACAGCAGAATAAAAGCTAATAAGCAACTCCGTGGTAGTAGCATCAAGACAGAACTTGGTCAAAGCATCAAAGATAAACTCATTATCTTGAACACTAAAGCACGTTAAATACATTGTGTATGTTTGTAGTGTAAGAAATGATTTTAATTCAAAGATCAAAGATCAATATCAATCTTTTTGGTTTCGTTATGAAATGCCATATCTATGAGATGTGTATCTTTGAAAGACAAAGGAATCCATGTCTTTGACTGTCGTTGTTGTGCCAACCTCCTTCTTATAGGAAGAAACTTCCTTGACAAATTCATCATACCTACTCTTCGAGTACTTGGGTGCAGTGACGTCCATCTTATTGCAACAACAGATCGTTTGCCTCACACCAAGAGCGAAAGCAAGGAGAGCATGTTCACGTGTTTGACCATCCTTGGAAATACCAGCCTCAAAACCACCAGTAGTGGAATCAATTATGAGAACAACACAATCAGCTTGTGATGTTCCAGTAATCATGTTCTTAATAAAATCTCTGTGACCAGGAGCATCAATGACGGTACATTAGTACTTAGTTGTCTCAAACTTCTACAAGGCAATATCAATAGTGATACCTCTTTCCCTTTCAGCCTTGAGCTTGTCAAGCACCCAAGCATACTCGAATGAATGCTTGCTCATCTCAGCAGCTTTTTTTTTTTAAATCTCTCAATCACACGCTCGTCAATACCTCCAAGCTTGTAGATCAAGTGACGGTAGTGGCTGACTTCCCAGAATCGACATGGCCAATAACCACAATGTTAATATGAACCTTTTCCTTACCCATCTGTGCTTAAGCTTAAAATTACACAAGATCTTGAAGGAAAAAGCTAGCCGCACAGAGGGAAATGAGAGTGAGCGATTGGGAAAAGTTTTCAGGGCCAAAATCAGGGTATGACACACATTATGCCAAGTGTGCACAATCTTCTGCTTCAAATGTTGGGGATCTTTACCCTCTTGATAGAAAAGACCTTATAACAAAGTGTTATTAGGTTTGTCTCTGAAGGGGAACCCGAGTTGATGACGAGCCAAAGCAGGGTTGTAGTTAATTCCTCCTTGTGTACCAATGAGAGGCATGTTAGAGAATTCACCACAATAATCAATAATATCCAAGCTTCTTAATGAAGGATCATACCAAACTATATCATCATTAGAGATACATAAGTCTCTGAGACTACCGTAGACATTGTTTATTCTCCATAAAAGCAGGCGTCTGAGGCAAGTGCGAAATAAACCACTTGTACAGAAGAGGAACACAACAGACGGTCGTTCCACCACCTTTATAATTTCTCAAATGCAAAGAGAAATACATATCTCCTAACAGAGTAGGCGCAAGATTCCCAATCAAGAAAATTCTAATGGCGTTAACATCAACAAAACCGTCAATGTTAGGGAACAAAGCTAATCCACAGATAAGCAACACAAGTATAGCTTCAAAAGCATCCACACTACCGGGTTGAGAAAAGGAAGTAGCTTCCTTGATGAGGAACTCAGAAGTCAACCCAAACAATCCTCCTTTCTTCACCCAATGAGCCTTTATCTCAGACTTCTTCAAGTGAAGAGCTTCAACAATAAGATGAGATATGGGAATCTCTTCCAATCCACTAAAGGGAACCTTGTTAGATATAGGTATTCCCAAGAGATGAGCATACTCCTCCAACATAGACACAAGTTGATAATCAGGAAAAGTGAAGCAACAGTAGAGAGGGTCATAAAACTGAACCAACACACTCAAGAGTCCTTCAACCACATCAGCAGATAACACAGATAGAAGCTTTCCCATGATGTTTTTTTGAAGTCCAAGAGATCTAATACAAAATATGATAGCTTCCTTAACTCTTTCAAGTAGGGACATCTGAAACTGTACTTCTTAGCGTTCCTTCGTCCACAATCCATGGTCTAAAAATATTTGCAAATAAGACCTTAGTTCCTTGAATTTTTGTGTGTGTGATGAATGTTATGATATGGATGAATGCATGAATGCAACAATCACAAATAAGGGATCACACACAAGGAAAACAAACAAAGGTCAAGGGATGAATCATGTCATTGTCAAGATCAATCATCCATTTTGGTGGATTATGGTTTTCACCTTATCAACACCCAAGTTCCATTAATATTGACAAGACTTGATTGGATCAACCAAGAATCAAGGGTTTATTGTGAGTCACAAGCATGGAGTCTGGGTAAGGACTATCCCAAAGGAGTGTACTAAGGATAAAAACTATAGATCATGTTCTAAAAATATCCCAAAGTCCTAATTCTATCTATCGGATATTATAGGTTATGATGACTGACTCATCAATCCATAATATTCTCAAGAGAAACTCGTCTGAGTGTAGTACACATAACAACTATTATCAAGTCTACATCTGAACAGTCTCCGCACTACATCCTAAATAGGCCAAGATGGGTTAAATGTTCCACGATCCTCATCTTCTCGGACCCCAATATCAGAGAAAGTAATGCCTAACCACAAATAACTTGTGTGACATTAGTAACTCCAAAAGGGTCTCCACTAAGTAGATGGGTCTCAAGCCAACTTGTTAAGGACTACTCCACACAAGTCTAACATGACTATACCATCCTCTTATATTAATTACACTCAAGATTGGGTTATAACTTATCTCACCACTCAGAGATCACCAAGCACAACAAGCAGATTATATCACACAAACAAATATACATACACCAAATATACAATTATATACACATAAAAAGTAGGCTAAACCCACTGGAGACTACTCCCCAGCAGAGTCGCCACTTAATTTCTATAGCGGTAAATTCATGACCATCAAGCTATGGATAAGCTAGACGTCAATAAAACCAGAGTCGCCACCGTGCTTTTATTGTTTCCAAGGGAAATGGGAAAAGTACTAACAAAACCCAAAAGATAAGAAGTTTTCAAATCAAAACTAATAAAATGCCAGAGATTACAGGTAAGAGGGTTGGTTACACAGAGGGAAGGTGTTAGCACCCAAAGTGTCCTAGGTACTCATAGGGAGCCCTTTCTTGTGTGCATATGTGTTTTTGTACAAATGATGTTTGCAATAAATAGAAAGGGAAGATGAAAAAATAATTCATTAATTATATTTTTGTGTTTGACAATACCTTCGGACTTGTGCCTACGTACCAACATAAAATGAGGGATCAAAACCTCGTAGTTCGTGGTAAAAATTTCAAAGTGAATGCATTGCTTTTAACAAAAGTTTAAATTTAACAAAGGCTCAAAATTCCTAAAAAGGTTTGAATGAGTGTTAGTTCTTTCTGTCTTTTGGAATTTTAAGTCAAGTATAGTTAAGTTTATTTACAAGTTTGATTAAGAAAAGAGTTTTTAAAATGCAATAACATAAGGCCAAAGTTTCTAATTTGCAATATGGTATAAGTTTAGAAAACACAAGCAAAGAAGATTTTAAAAGGAGGTAGAGATTTTTGAAATTAAAGAAGTGGGGAAGAGATGAATAGACTAATCCTAAGCAAAAATTAAAAGTTAAGAGTTGAAAAGATCTGACCAATGGGCTGCAATCTAATAGACAAGAATGTCATATAGAAACCCAAACTTCCCTTGGACTTTAGAATCAAGCAATATCAATACACAAATAGAAAGATGAAGAGAAAAACATCAAATAAAGATAGCCACATCCAAGCTTAGAAACTCCATGGTCTTCTTCAAAATTTCCCATGTATCAGATGGCTTCAAAGATGGCATAAAACACAGGTTCAAAATAACAACTTCAATATAATCATGTTGCAGATGAACTCAAATGGGATCACAATACTTGCTTCAGATGAAGTTCAAATCACAAGCACTTGGTTTCCTGAAAGTTAGCATTGGCCAAGTCCTTTTGCATAGGGAATGTTGCCTAATTCTAAGTCCAAAGTATCAGAGCAAACCAACAGTCTACACAAAATGTCTTTTAGGGTTTTTGTTCTTATTATGTACATTAAGGTCAAAAGACCACACAAACAACCAAATATATACAAACACAATATCACAAAATATGGCCCAAGTGCGCAAAGTGAAAATGGCATTCAAGTAAACAAATTGAATGGTATGAATAATGGCAAATGAATAAAAGCTTAAAATTTAAAGTGCATAAGAGTAAATGACTTGAAATTAAATGTTAGTTGTTAGTTGATTAAAAGTTAGTGTTGCTTTTGTTTTGTTTTTTGTTTAAGTCATTCTTTGGAGAACACTCAACCCACTTATCCCAAGCATGGATCCTTGAGCCAACATATCTTCCAAAGGAAGGAAAAAAAGCCAAGTTTCCATACAATACCATGAAAGAGGGGAGACTTACAATCTCATTTACTAGAATGATATGCCTTTTTGTGTCACAAATTTAACGCTATGTTAAGCAATCGTAATTGGACTTATGTAGAAGTCATAACTATTTGAGGTCGGGCAATAGAATGTTGGTGTTAATGCATGTTAGAGACATATTATAATGGACTATGCTCATGAAACATACCACACACAAAAATAATATGCAAAGTGGTGGACCTATTGTCATCCATAGTCATGTTGATTTTGCAATCAACTAGCCTTAGGATATAGAGATATCATAGGTCCATGACATGAATGAATAAAGAATGGGAATAAGATGAAGAGGGAGGGGGAATGGAATCAACACAAATTGGTCAAAGGAGGACTTTTACCAAATTAATATCATTCATTCATTTTGGGAGATGAAATGTACATTTCATCAATCCCCTAAATCCAATGATCATAACCTAACAAAGTCAAATCAACCTTGACCAAGGCCCAACAACACAAGTCAAACTCAACAAGTCAACTAAAATGGCTCTACACAATTTATTTGCCATTTAAACAATTAAAAATAACCAAAATATGCATTAAATTAAATAATGGTTGGTCAATTTCCTAAAACCTCATCCAAACACCAAATAAATGGCCATGAGATTTATCATATGTCAAACAAGGTCAAATGACCTTGGAGAAAAAATTTCATAATTTTTGGAAACTTAAAACTATTTTTAAACAATTAAAAATATTCATAAAATCAATTAAATCATGAAAAATATTAATAATGATCCAAAAAATAATTTTAATTCAGAAAATGGAAGAGGATTTTATTTTAAATTTTTTGGTGAAACTCCCATATTTTTTGGATCAATATTAAAATTAATATGAATTAATGAAAATAACACAATTAAAATGAAATTCAAATAATCAGAAAAAACGTGGACCACTAGATCTCCGTAATTAATTGAGGTGGCAGATCAAGTGGTCACAAGTGCGCGTTCCATGGTGGACTTGAGTCAGCGCGCCACAAAGCATGTAATCAAAACTAACACTCGTGATTAAAACAATATGAATATATCATATGGCTCTGGACCTTGCCAACTCACCACCGGAGCAAATCTCTGGTCACCTTCTCAGGCGAGCCTCGCCGGACTGGTCCAATCATAACCATCACAAAAATAAAAAAGAAGGACATGATTTTAAAGTAAAAATGGCACTGATCACGAATCTGGCCTCAATTCATCCTAACTCCAAGTATATTGAGGGATACATGGAGTTTAAATTTGAGGTACATGATCTGAGTTGCTTCAGTTTGACCTCAAAGCAACTCAATCTTCTTGCCTACATTGGTAGGACTTCAGACAACAAAGGAACCAAGAGAATTATGGAGAATTGAGGGAGAATCGAAGAGATGAAAATTTCTGGAAAATACCTTCAATGCAGGTCAGAACTCACTTGCTTTTGCTTTAAATCGTGCTTGATCTCACTCAGGAAGCTTGCAACAGTAGATTAGAATCAACTAAAGGCTTTGGATCCCTAGAGTTTTGAATCTCAAAGCAGTGAGATTCAAACTTAATTTTCAAAGAAAATTCTCAGGATTATCCTCTCAAATGGAAGGGTTTGGGGTTTTGGAGCAAAGCTGGCGCGAAGGGATCTCCAATTCTGAACATAGAGGCTTCTATTTATAGCTGAATCACATGTTATTTGCACTTTCAAATTGAATTTCCGAATTTGCCAATGGATGATTCATGCTTGTATGGGCGTGTACATGCCCATGAAGTCACTCCTTTAGGTCCATAATCAAGTGTGAATAAGTCTGAAATCAACTTGGAATGCAAGGCTATTGTGCACAGCTGTTTGAAGTTTTGATATAGCCAAATGATGATGACATGTTCAAGCCATGCGTATACCATTCAAATCTTGTCCAAAATGGATGCAATTGGACTTTTTGGAAAGGTTAGATCAAGAGGAACAACTATTATGTTTAACACTTTTCCACTTGAAGCTTGTATCATGGTGAATTTTGAGGTGTAAGTTTGGAAATTTTAACACATCAAAAAATTTTCTAAGTGTCAAGTCATATGTTCACTTATTCCACCTTGACTAACTTTTTATGTGAGCTTCAAATGAGAAAAGTTCCTTCATCAAAGTTATAGCTCTTTCAACATCCTTCAAAGTGGTCACACATTTGACCTTATTTGGATTTGATATGAAGGAGTTATGCGTTTTTGAAGTTAAGGAAAATCACTTGTTCAATGGTATTGGTCCAAAATGACCTATAATGTATGCTCATATCATATGCTCATAAAAGTTGAATTAACTCTTCATCCAAACACCAAAGTTATAGTAATCACCTTAAATTTGATTGTGCAACTTGTAAATCTTTCATCTCATAAAAATTGAGCAAGTTATGGCCTTGGCAAGTTGACCTCCAAATTAGTGTTTAGACAAAATGACCTATAATCTTTCAACATAAAAAATGAATTTACAAGCAAAAATAGATCTATACCTGAAAATGAAAGTTGTTTGGAATGTCATATATAGTAACTTTGCTCTTGGAATAATTTTCATATGATAAAAAGTGTAGGAGATAGGGTCTAGGGGACCCCAATTTTGATCAGATGAAATCCTCTGGTCAACCACCATCAACCAACTTGCTAGCTTGCAATTCTCTTGACTTTTCGGACTCATGGGAGATCATATTTGAATAAGATGATGAAATTTTGAGTATCCCTTGAATTATTTGATCAAAGGTTGAAGAAGATTGGTGAAGAACTTACACAAGATACCCAGAGGAACTAGGGTTTCCAAGGCAAACCAATTCCAATTTCTTGATGATTTCTTGACCAAAATAACATGTAAAGATCATAGGGACTCATATATGATGTCTAAAGCCATTCTAGACCAATTCTTGATTGAGCTCTTAGCCATGAGGGTCTTAAACCCTAAATATGAGCTTGATAGATCAAAGGTGATCATGTGCCTTACCTACAAAAGAGTTAGACAAATGCAAAGACATAGTTTTGGTATTTTAGTTAGTAAAGATGATAAAATAAAAAGTAAGATACAATCAAATGGTGCTTGGTGATATCTCCCAATGCAAACCCAATGAGTGAGGGGTAAGGAGGATGCCTAGGTATGATCCCAACGATAATGCATATAATGAGATAACATGAGGGATCTTAGGGTGAAAATTGGGGTCTTACACTTCCTCAACAACTTTCTTCATCAATTGATCAAATATTTCAAGGTATACTTCATATTACATCCCCTTACGCATATATTATCCTCCATGAGTCCCAAAGATCAAGAGAATATCAAGTTTGCTAGTTGGTTCATGGTGGTTGACCAGAGAATGTCAACTTGTCAAAACTGGGGTTCCATAGACCCTATCTCCTACAATTTATGTAATATGAAAATTATTCCAAGATCAAAGTTACTCATAATGACATTCCAAACAAATTTCATGTTGAAGTCAAAATCAATTTGTGTTTGGAAAGGCATTTTTTATGGTGAAAGATTATAGGTCATTTTGTCTGAACCCTAGTTAGGAGGTCAACTACCAATGACCATAACTTGCTCAATTTGTATTATATGAAATCCATTCAAGTTTTATTATTAAATTTAAGATATCATATCCACTGTGTATGTTTATAAGAAGTTAAAATTAAACTTGAAAATGCATATGCCAAGACGAAACATTATAGGTCATTTTGGGCCATTACCATTGAAAAAGTGATTTTCCTCAACTTCTAAAATGCATAACTCCTTCATGACAAATCCAAATAAGATCAAATTTATGGCCAAATTTAATAGGTTTGAAATAGATACAACTTTTATGAAGGAACCTTTTCTATTTGAAGTCCATAGGAAAAGTTATCCATGGTAAAAGAAGTGAACATTTGACTTGGTACTTAGAAAATTTTCAAATATGTTTGATTTTCCAAACTTCCACCTCAAAATTCATCATGATCCAAGCTTCAAATGGAAAAGTGTTCTACATGAAAGTTGTTCCCCTTTATCTCACCTTTATGAAAATCCCCAGATCATCTCATTTGAATCAAAATTGTGGGACTTGCGCATGACTCCATTGTGGGGGTTGTTTTGGCAAGTTTTGGATTCAAGTGATCATTCTTCTTTCCATGCTTCATTATAATGACTTCAACATCAATTACACACGAATTGGAGATGGATTGCATCATTCTCTAGGCCTAAATCATTGCCATGCATACATGCAAGTTGGTTTCCAATTTTGGCAAAATTTCAAGTGGTGCAAAAATCAATTCCCTCGCCTATTTAAACAAGCTCATGGCTTCAAAATGCATCAACACCTTGCCCAAGCTTTGCCAAGTGAACTCAGACCCTCACACCATAGAATTTCTTGAGGATTTCATTGAAATCGAGTTTGAATTTCACCTTCTGTCTTGAAGTTCAAACTCCAAGAATTCATTGCCATTTCCATCTCAATTGATCACTGCAAGCAAGAGGAGGAAGAATCAAGCAAATCCAGATCAAGATCAAGCTGAATTGAAGCTACTCGAAGGTGAAATTTCAGAAACTTCATCTCTTTGATTCTCTCTCAATTCTTCACTATTCTTTGTAATTTTTGGTTGGCTGAAGTCCTATCAATGTAGGCAACAAGATTGAGTTTCTTTGAGGTCAAACCGAAGCAACTCAGTTCATGATCCTCAAAATTTAAATCCCTGTATCTTTTTATATACTTGGAATTGAAGAAAATTGAGACCAAATTCGTGATCCTAAGCATTTTCTCTTCAAAATAATGTCATTGTTTTTCATTTTTCATGAAGTTTAGGTTGGACCAGTCTGGTGGTCATCACCGGAGAAGATGACCGGAGCTAGGGCTCCGATTGTGACTTGGCTTCATCTCATCCATCTGATCTTGGTCCAACATTCTAATCTTGGCCCTTGGTTTTTATTACCATGCGTGTGGCGCTTTGACTCAGGTCCATCATGTTTAGTGCGCACTTGGTCATCAGATCTGCCACCTCATTCAATGAGGGAGATCTGATGGCCCTTGTTTTTTTATTTTCCTTTTTATTTTCTGAATTTATGTTTATTCCATTTATTTTGTTTAATTCATAATAATTTCATTTTTAATCCCTAAAATATGGGACTTTCACCAAAAATCTTTAAATATTTTTCTCTTTCATTTTTTGGATTAGTTTTGATGTTTTTCATGAATTAAAAGTTTTTTTTTTGCATGTTTTTAATTGTTTAAAAATACTTCTGACTTTTCAAAAATCATGAAATATTTTGTCTAAGGTCTTTTGACCTTGTTTGACCTAGGATAAATCTCTTCGCCATTTATTTGGTGTTTTGAAGAGGTTTTAGATTTTGACCAAACTAAATTGAATATTAATGAATTTTTAATTTGATTTTTTAATTGATTAATTGTGTAAAAATTCTGTTGAGCCATTTTTATGGATTTGTGATGTTTGACTATTTGTTTTGGCCTTGGTCAAGGTTGATTTGACTTTTATTGGATTAAAATCATTGGATTTAGGGGATTGATGAAATGTACATTTCATTTCACAAAATGAATGAATGATTTTAATTTGATAAAATTCATCTCATGACCAATTTGTGTTTCTCTCATTCCCCTCCCCCTTCATCTTCATCCCTATTCTTTCCCATTCCTTTCATTAACCAATGAAATCTCAAATATCCTAAGGCTAATTGGTTCACCAATGACCTTGTGTCATTTGAACCAATACAAGTATGGATGAGATAGGTTCATCCCTTTTGATCTTTTCTTTTAGTGTGTGGTATGTTTTAGGAGTTTGGTTCATGGTACCAAATCTCTAACATGCATTAACACGTAATTTTTATTGCCCGACCTTAGATAGATGTGACTTCTACATAAGTCCAATTACGATTGCTTACCATATATCTAAATTTGACCCTAAAGGCATAACTTTCTAGTAAGTGAGATTGTAAGTCTCCCCTCTTTCATGGTATTGTGTGGAAACTCTGCCTTTTCTCCTTCCTATGGAAGATGTCTTGGTTCAAGGATTCATGCTTATGAATAGATGGTTGAGTGTTCTCCAAAGAATGACTTAATCAATTAAAAAACAAACCACTACTAACATTTAATTAACTTTGACTAACATTTGACTAACTCTAATTAATATTGCTTTACTTTCAAGCATTTACTTTATGAAAATTAATTTCTAGTTATTTATCATTCATTGCCATTTACATTTCATTTAACTTGTTTATGTTTATGCCATTTTCCCTTTGCTTTGAGCCATATATTGTGATTGTATATATTTTGTTTGCATATTTTGATTGTGTTTGTGGTCTTAGGACCTTAAGATACTTAATAAACAACAAAAATCCTAAAACTGTTTGGTGGACTGTTGATCTTGATCTGAACTTCTGGACTTAGAACTAGGCAACATTCCCTGTGCAAAAAGGACTTGGGCAATGCCAACACCTTGGGATTTATTTGAACTCATCTGCTACATTATCTTGGTGCTAGATTTTGATCTTGTGTCTGATACTTTCTTCTGAGTTGAGCAACGAAACATTTCATTTGATACATGAGAAGACAAAGAAGACTGCTAGGTATGGGATTTGCTTGCTTGGATGTGGCTATCCTTATTTGATGCCTTGATCTTCATGATGTTTGATATTTCTAATTTCTTGATTGATAATAGCTTGATTGAAAGTCCAAAGGGAAAATAGGTTTTCTATATGACATTATTATCTATTGGATTGCATCCCATTAGTCAGATCTTTTCAACTCTTAACTTTTAAATTTTTGCTTAGGATAGCCTTTTCATCTCTTCCCACTTCTTAAATTACAAAATCTCTCCCCCCTTAAAAAAACATCTTTGCTTGTGATTTTAAACTTAGACTTTGTTTTAATAATTAAAAACTTTGTCCTTATGCCATTGAATTTTCAAACTCTTTCTTAAATTAAATTTGTAAATAAGCTTAATCATATTGACTTAAAATTTCAAAAGACAAAAAGAACTAACAACTCCATTCAAACTTTTAGCCCTTTGTGCCCTTCTCAATTAAACTTTTGATTAAAAGCAATTCACCAACTTTGAAATTGAATCCACGAACTACGAGGTTTTTATCCCTCATTTTTATGGTGGTACGTAGGCACAAGTCCGAAGGTCTTGTCAAACACAAAAATATAATCAATTACTTATTTTGTCATCCCCACACTTTGTTTCATCAAACATCATTTATACTAAATAACACATGCACACATAAAAAAGGGCTCCCTAGGAGTACCTAGTGTAGCACCTCAAATTTTCCCTCCCCATTCATGCATTCATTTTTTTTAGGTCATTTCACATTCCATATTGCATTCCATCATGGCCATCAGAATTGGCATCAAGAGAATCCTTTGTGCAAAGGAGACC
The DNA here is from genome assembly GCF_024323335.1 of Lathyrus oleraceus. Taxonomy (NCBI): domain Eukaryota; kingdom Viridiplantae; phylum Streptophyta; class Magnoliopsida; order Fabales; family Fabaceae; genus Lathyrus; species Lathyrus oleraceus. The sequence continues at coordinate 116,909,645 of NC_066582.1, forward strand.
ACATGATCATTCTATAAAGAGCTTATATGAGCTAGGGTTTCATTTTGAAGCCATTTCATCAGGTGGTTAAGGTTCAAGTTCATCAAGGCGTTCCAAGTCATCTGAAGACCAATACAGTCAACTGCAAGTCAACTGAGGATTTTGAGGACGGGGAGATGATTTAAACACCTCATTCATGTTCAAAAGAAGTTCATTTGTCATTTCAAACACCTATCTTGAAGATTTTGAAGTCATGGCAAAAATTTCCAAAGATGGAAAATGACCTGTAATTCAAAGTTTCCAAAAATGGCAAGTTTTTGGTCCACATTCAACTTGATTTTACAACATCAAAGAAGCTTCAAATGGATTTTTGGTGAACATAAAAGTTGAAGATCTTTATCTCCCATTTTCAAAAAGTCGAAGATCATGTTCATATGATGATTTGTTGAGAAGTTATGGCCAAATGATCCCAAAGTATACATGGAAGTTCAACATGGCATAACTTTTGCTACAAAACTCCAAATTAGTCCACTCTTTTTGCAAAATGCTTGTCATGACCAAGAGATTCCAAATCAATCATTTCCATGCATGGAAGAGGCTCATATGATCACTTATTCATACATGTGCATTTTGGAGGGAAAATTAATAATTCAAATTTGGTGGATTATACAAGCAATTTAACCATTCCATGTTGATTTTTGGATGTTTTTAAGTGAACTTGAAGCATAACATGGCACTGTTCACGTGCACATGGCCATGCATAATCTCATTTGCATTTTTTGCACTTTGCTTCATATTTCCTTAATCTCAATTAACCAAGCCTAATTGTGATTAGCAGCATGATTACCACACCATATATAAGCTAAATCATAACTGTTTTTGCTAGGAGGAAGCATTTGAGATCTCAAAATTTCCATTTCCCTCCAATTTTTCTCTCCTTTCAAATTTCATTTTTCTTCACACAACTCTTCAAGATTTTTGTAGATTCTTCATCCTCATGGAATTCTGAGCAAGTATTAACCATTATTTGTTGGAATTGAGCAAGGTTCGAGCAGATTCATAAGCATGAACATGAAGATGGAATTTGAAAATTGAGCTGGATCCAAGCTGTTTCCATTGCCAATTCTTGCACAAAGCTTCAAGGCACGCATAGAGGAGTTGATCTGGAGCTGGAGGAAGCTTGAACACGTGAATTTGAAGAACTGCATCTCAAGTAGGTGAAAAATTCATCATCTCTTTTCTTCAATTTCTTTCCATGATTAGGTAGATCTCGCATCACTGAGCATGCTGATATAATTTGTTTTGAAAATGGATGGATACTGATCAAGATATGTTGATTTAAAGTTTGGTTGTTGATTATGTTTTCCTTCGATCCGTTCGATCCATGAAGTTTTAGGCCAAGTGAACATGATATTTGTGATTTACGTTGCAAGACCTTTCGAACCATATGTATTTCATCAAATTCTGGAAAAAAAATTGTATCTCCTCCGCCTGGTTGGCCGAAGAAGACGGTTGAAACCGCCGTCCGCCGCCGCCTGCAACAGTGCTAGGGTTTCATGATTGAAACACTGAGTTTTATCCTTGAGCGCGCCTTGAACCTTCAGTGCTTGCGTTCGATCCTTGGCGCTGCATGTTTTCTGAATTTATTTTGATTTCTCTTGTTAACCGTCCATACGCGTGTTCGATACCTGGCCTTTGTGCTTTGTGAATTTAATTTGGATTTTCGCTTTGAACCCTGCGCGCATCAGTTCGAATCCAGGCGTGTGCATGCTTTTGGAATTTAATTGTTGCATTATCATTTGACTTGCCATGCGCGTGTTCAAGTCCTGGCTCATGCATATTCTGATTTGTTTTCAAACAATATTTTCCCTCCATTATTTCATTTTATTCCATTTATTTCTCCAACTTCAAAATAATCACAAAAAATAGTAGGATAATCCAAATTGATCCCAATTTTTTTTCACATTCTTGTTTTGATTTCTAGTTTTTTATAACATTTATTTCATGATTTGTTTGTTGCTGAATTTTTAATTGTGATTTTGGGATTGAACATTACGCCAAATTGGACATGTTACATTCATTGCCTTGTGATATGCTTATCCTTAATCCAATTGCTTTGAAATTTTACATGCTTGATCCTAACATGCGATATGATTTTTGAGCGTTTGTTTGAGATTTTTATCATATGCTATCACTATTTTGGACACATGAAGATATGTTGTGACAATTTGTGTCACATTTTTGGTATTCAATTTGTGCATTTTTGTTTACCTATCATTTGAGATATTCTGGATTTGATTTTTTGCATGATGTTCATTCATAACATGATAAACTTGCATAAATATTTTCATGATCATTGGATGCTTTTCTGGTTTGATTTGGATTTTCTAATTGGGATGTCCAACTTTGTGCGCATTGTTTGCCTTTGCATGACATGAATCATTTGATGCCTTTGCTTTATAAATTGAACTTGGTACTTTTGAGGACATTTTCTTGATTGCTTTAATGTGCATTGTGTGAAATATTGAGTTCTGTTTTGGTCATTTGACTTGCTTTTGAACCTAGTCTTTGTACTAGTGATTTGTACACATACTAATTATTCTTTGTGTTTCAGGTTTGAACATTTAACTTTGATGGTTGGTGTGGTCTCATTTGTGATATGCCAATACCTTTGGTTACTAACTATTGTTGTATTGTAGGTCCATTGATGTGATGAACTCATTTGAGTGCTTGCACTTATGACTTGCATTGTGTAGATATTGGAAAGTTCCACTGTTGCCTGTTGGTTTTCTGAATACAATATTAACTGTTTGACTTTTGTACAGGTACATTAGTTGCTAGCTAGCTTTTGCTTAAGCCTTGGAGTGTGGTTGATACACCACTTAGGTAGCTCCTCTTTTACTCCATGTAGTCTGGAAGTCCTGTCACTTTTTTTGCAGGCATTTGGCTGAAGTCCTCCTTAAGAGGCTCTGATTGTGATTGTTTACATTTGTGCCAAAGACCTCTAAATGAGGCATGTGCTACTTGATAAGTCCTCCAAATGAGGCAATTGACAGAGAGAAGGGATTAGCAATCAATCCCCTGTTATTCAGTGAGTCGTTCATTATGCTCGCACTACGTGCTGATGCTCTTGAACATGTACCCAAGATCTTTGTATAGAGTCAGTCAAGTGGAATAGGGTCCCTCTTTCTTGATCCCCACGCTTTCTTTGATTTGAGCTCACCCAGGCCCGGGTTAAGAGCATGAGGTCTCATCCTCATTACTATTTCATCCGCTTCACCCTAACTCTCAATGTTAGTGGTTAAGAGCTTCAGAACACCCCTACAGTTTTGGCTTATTTGTCGAGGTTGATATGACCCCTCTTGACTAAAGCCCAACATTTGCCTGAGCCTCTTGTTTGTATATAGAGTGTGATGCTTGTTCACTTGTGTTGATGTTTATTTTCTATTTGAGTTGACTTGCTTCCTGTGCGAGTTAGGTTCTGATTAGAGACCTCAACTTAGGGATTATCGTTTGCATGACAACTATTAAGCTCGAGCACTAGTCTCCCTACTTAGTTTGTTGTTTCCCTAGTCTCTGGTTAGGAGAGAGTTGTACCCCTGTTAAGGGGAACTACGTCGCCCTGATTCTCATACCAGATGAGATACGTAGGCAGGAGATTGAGCGAGATCTCTCCGGGCACCCTTTTCTTTTTTTTTGAGTCTATGTTTGTGCACCCTTTTCTTTTTTTGAGTCTATGTTTGTGCACCCTTTTGTTTTTTGAGTGTGTTCAACCTTTTGTTTCCTTTTGTTTGTTTGTTAGGCGTCGGATATAAGTCCATGTATTGACATTCTGTTTCCTGTTTGTGTTTGTTTGTTTGGAGTTGAATATAAGTCCATGTATTGGCATTCTGTTTCCTTTTGTGTGTTTCGTTTGACGTCTCAGTGTCTCTTTTTGGTGTTTTGTTTCGGCGTGCGTTAGCCGAGCTACGAGTGCTCTGATTCTTACTCTGGATAGAGAAGATACGTAGGCATAGGATGCGATGTCCTAGCGAGCATGTTCCCCATTTCCCCGAACTACGTCGACTCTGATGTTTGTTTCCGACAAACTACGTAGGCTCAGGATGCGACATCTTGCCGAGTCCACTTCCTCCATCTCTTTCACCTGTTTTATCATTCCAAGTTTGTGCAGTTCTTTGAGCAGTTTATTAGCAACCTTTTCCTATTCTTTTGAGCGTGGATCCCGTCGAGTACGGCAGACGTGAGGGGTGCTAATACCTTCCCATTGCGTAACCGACTCCCGTACCTTGCAATCTCTGGTCGTAAGACCGTTCCTTTCCCTTTCTTAGGTTAGTCCCGCGCTCCCTTTCCGTCAGAGGATGAATAGCGTCGGTGGCGGCTCTGTAGTTTTTCCCGCCGGTTGTTTTTCGCGTTACGACAGCTGGCGACTCTACTGGGGACTTAAGTTGACCTCTTGCTGGTCCATCTTCCCTAAGCGAGTCAATCCTAGCGCTCTTTAGGATAGTTTTGGTTGCTTTTACTGCTTTATTTATTGCATTTATGATTATTATACTGTGATTGTATATAGTTGCATATATGTTTGCATGCATCATATTATCATTGTGTTGGATTCTGGACAGGTGTGGTTCCTATGATTTGGGGTGGGTGTTCTGAGTGGGGCTAAAACCCAGGCCCGAGTATACACCTAGGATTAGCGTGGTCTCATGTTTCCTCACATGTGGTATTAACATGATGAGGAGACATGACATACCACAGCCAGACGAGGTTCTTTTGAGAGAGTCCTTCCGGGTGGAGTTATTCCACTTTGGTTGGGTTACCTCTTTTGAGCTGTTGACTTCAGTGACCGTTCTTTCCCGGATCTTTGGTTTAAATGATCTTATGAGAGCTGCACGGAACACCCGAAAGGGCAAACCCGTTGAGTATCTTGTCAGATTGTCGAGACCATTATCCGCCTTAGGATGACCTTATTAGAATTCACCTGTGAGGGGAGGGTTTGGTTCCTACAGATGCAGGCTCTGTTTGTGACTCTTTGATGGTGACTATTGGTTTAGTTCTTGATCTGGGTCCTATTTATAAGTCAGATTTATAGATATTTATTTCTGACACGCCGGAGTTCTGTCCGTGGTGTTTATCAGCGGGTTCCGTTTATTTCGGATCCCCGGGTTGAATTTGGGGTTGCTTGTCCAGATGATCAGTGATTCACCTATGATGATGGTGATGTATCCTCCGGTTCCGTTATTTCGGAACTCCCGAGTTGGATTTGTGGTTACTCGGTCCCTTAGATGGTTGTAATCAGTTCAGAGACCGGAATCCAGTATAGTTGATGTTCAGATGACTTGGAGGATGGCACAGTGACTTGCATTCATGCATCTGCATCATTCCCATTTTGCATTCATCCGCATCTAACTCATGTCTATCCATACTCAGGGTACATTCTCGATTGAGATTCCGGTTGAGAGACATCCTGATGTCAGAATGTTATTGTCGAATTATTATACGTCTCGATGAAGCCAGAATCAAAGGACAGAATGTTCCTCATACGGATAGAGATTGCATTCATGCTGAGTCATAATAACCTGTCTTCTATTTTGCAGGTGTCAGTTTCTAACATGTTTGATTAACTTAGGAATCACTGCTCGCGCACGCAGAAGCATCCCTCTACACATAGCTCGTCCGCACGGATACCCTACCAGACGCAACAAACCCAGAATGATGGATCCACCCAACGCTGACATTCTCGAGCTGAAAGAGAAGATGAGTGAGTTGATCAACGTCATGCATGGGTTCGCCTTGGGGCAGAAGGCAATCGCCGAGAAGGTGGAGAGGATTGAAAGCTGGTTGAGAATGAGGAAAATACAGGGAAATGCTCCGTCGTCTGGAGTAAAGAAGCCCTTTGGTAATGGTCAGCACAAGAAGGAGGGTCAATCGAGTGATGTGTATGCCCAAAGGGGACACGGTAGGGATCGTTACCACCCGTATGCTGCTACAGTAACGATTCTTACTGGTAATCAATCTGTACAATAGCAACAACAGTCGCCTCAATAGAGAGCACAAAGAGCTGGGTGCCAAGTGAGAAGAAGGATGACAGATCGTCAGTTTGATAGGCCACCCGTGACGTATACCTTTCTGTTTAAGAGGGTGAAGGATCTTGGGTTAGTTCAGCCGAGGACGTTGGCTCCGGTAGGACTAAATCAGAGGCCTGCAAGTCACGATGAGAACGTCAAGTGCGAGTTCCATTCTGGTGCACTCGGGCATAACATTGAGGGTTGTAGAGCTTTTAAGCATGTCGTTCAAGATTTGGTGGATTCTAAAGCCATTAATTTTGCACCGACGCCGAATGTTAATGTTAACCCCATGCCGTTGCATGGTCCTATGGGGGTGAACGTGATGTCAGAGGATAGGAGGAAAATAGAGGTGACGGAGGTGGATCAGTTAAGGACTCCAATGGCTGTGGTCAAGAGACATTTGATGAAGAGTGGAGTTTTCCCTGGTTGTGATAATTGTTGTGCGGCTGTCGCTATGAATGGGTGTGTAATGATGAGGGAGACGATTCCGAGAATGATGGAGGTGGAAATGGACGGTGAAATATGTGAAACACCATGTCAGGCATTTGAAACCGTCAAGGTGGAGAATTCCATTTTTGCTAAAGAAGAGAAAAAGCCGTCCATTTCTTCTTACAAACAGGCCATGGAGGTGGTGAGAAATGGAGAGGCCCCAGGCTGGGGAAGAATGATAGACATTGCGGTGAAAGTAGATAGGTTCGGGGTTGGCTATCAGTCGGGCCAAGGCTCGTCTGGACAGAATAAAGGACGTCGTCAACCGTTCACGTTCACCAGTGTTGGAATGCTGGATCCAGATCATGTCTGTGCGGTGGGTGAAGAGATTGACAGTGACTGCGAGCTCAACTCGTGGATAAAACCGTGCGTACCAGGGATGGAGATCAAAAACTGGAAGGCCGAAAAGATCATCACTGTCACTCTACGTGAAGAGTAATATTTCTGTTTTTCAATTCTGTTTGCATGAAAGCCATACGTTTTTCCCGAAACGTAATGGTCCATTGTAAGGGCAACCTCATGTGTTTCATTTTGCAACATTTGCATCAGTAATAAATGGATGTTTTTCGCATTAAAAGCGGTGTTCCCTGTTTTTCATTTATTTTTGCAGTTTAAAAAATAAAAATAAAAATGGCAATGTTTGTTTTCATTTTCCTTCCTTTTAATTTGTCTCGTCCCGACTTTGAAGCAATGCATGAATCAACATTCATGCAGATACGGTCATTCTCCGGATCTCATTGATAACAATTCTGTTACACCCTATATGACTTCGACAATCTGATCTATCATGCCGAAGAAGAAGGCGAAGAAGATTGTGAACTGCCGGAAGAATTAGCCAGGTTGTTGAAACAAGAGGAGAAGGTGATTCAACCGCACGAGGAGCAAGTTGAGGTTGTTAATCTGGGTACCGAGGAGGTCAGAAAGGAAGTGAAAGTTAGGGCCGCTTTGGAGGTAAATGTCAAGAGCAGAATGGTAGCCCTGTTGAAAGAGTATATTGATATCTTCGCCTGGTCTTATCAAGATATGCCAGGGTTGGATACCGATATTTTTGTGCACAGGTTGCCATTAAGAGAAGACTGTCCTCCAGTGAAGCAGAAGTTGCGCAGAACTCGACCCGAGATGGCCATGAAAATCAAAGAGGAGGTGCAAAAGCAGTTGGATGTTGGTTTCCTAGCTGTCACTAATTATCCGATGTGGGTCACAAACATTGTGCCGGTGCCGAAAAAGGATGGAAAGGTGAGGATGTGTGCGGACTACCGGGATTTGAACAGAGCTAGCCCGAAAGATGATTTCCCATTACCTCACATCGATGTGTTGGTAGATAATATAGCTAAATTCTCGGTGTTTTCCTTCATGGATGGCTTTCAATGCATGTTTATAAGATTGAAAACCGGAAATCTTATTCGGAAGGTTGAGTGACCTAGGTGTTGAAATTTTGGCATGCCTGGGGCACGTTTTATCTAACGATCGCTTTTGCAGGTGCTGTTGGTTATTTCCACTCACTTGCAGGTTGTGATATGAAGCCTTTTCACAAAAGAATCCTTTGGAGTCCAATCAGGGACGAGGGATAGAAGAATGGTGAAAAGACGGCGAAAGAATTGCGACGATCCTAGAGGGTTAATCAAGAAGACTCTTCAAAGTCTAAGGACTGGAGAGTTGGACCGAATCTGAGAAGATCGATTGTCTTGAAGAAGGGAGAAGTCGAGAATACAAGGTGATGAATCAGAAGAGACCGGATGAGTCTGGAAGCTCTCAAAAGTGGAAAGTTGACACTGTGGTTGGATGATGAATGCCAGTGTTCGACGAGTCGACAGGTGTTCCATGTCAAAAATTCCGTACCTCCCCAGCAGGTTCGAGGTCGGTGTTTCCTCCGCAGCCAGGCCTGAAGGTTGTTGTTTCCCCAACAGAGGTGTGCGTTGGTAGTTTTTCCCTAGTGAAATCCCCAAGCAGATCGGGTTCAGTGGAGGTCGTCCCCAGTGAGGATTATCCTTTCCTCAGCAGCAGTGCTATTCCCCAGCGTGGTCGAGAGGTTGGTGTTTTCCCAACAAGTGACTCCTTGGTGAGTTGGTTTCTCTACCGTTATGAGAATGTCAGATCAGTAAGTATTCCCAGCAGAATTGTTGTGTGTCCCTACAGAGTTGGAAGATCGAATCAGAATTGGGTGCTCAGCAAAGTGATCATTTGCTTTCCCAGCAGAAGTTTTCCTCCCTTTGCATCTTGCATATAGTAATCATCATTTGCATTCACATTCTCGAATCGCGTAGCATTTCCATTCCGTGTGGAGAATTACGCCATAGAAAACTCAAACATATGCATACATGTGTTAAACCAGATTGGATCATATCCCCAGCGGAGGCGGATCATTGTTCAACATCTGTATGGCACATTTGCAGCAGTTGCTCTTGGCAGCATTCAGAATCGATAATCCCCATAGAGATTTATTTCCTCACCAGTCCATGAAAGGAAAGCTTGATTCTCTCCCCAATTTAGTCCCCGACAAGTGTCTGCCTTGTTTTGACATATGTAGATGTCATCCTTGCGATACCGGTAAGTGTCGTGTTGATCCCCGTAATGTCTGTTTTTTGGTGTCGGTAAACATCATCTTTCGATGTCGGTAAACGTCGAATTCCAATCGTTGGCCATCAGTAAATGGCATGCCTCTCATGGTATCTACAAAAAAATCGTTTTCTCAAACACCCGTGTGTGTCCTTTCCTTTCTTTGGTGTCGGTAAACATCATTGTTCGATGTCGGTAAACATCGGTCGCTTGTTAACCATCGGTAAATGGTTTTGTCGTTTAAGATTCCCCAACAGATTCACTAGCCGTAAATACCGACCATCGGTAAATGGTTTCGTATCATACGTGTATCCTTTGTTAGATGTCGGTAAACATCGAGTTCCTTCCCAGTCATCGGTAAATGTTGGTCGTGTATCCTTTGTTCGATGTCGGTAAACATCGAGTTCCTTCCCAGTCATCGGTAAATGTCTGGTCGTGTATCCTTTGTTCGATGTCGGTAAACATCGAGTTCCTTCTCAGTCATCGATAAATGTCTGGTCGTGTATCCTTTGTTAGATGTCGGTAAACATCGAGTTCCTTCCCAGTCATCGGTAAATGTCTGGTCTTGTTTCACTTATAAACATCATCTTCCGATGTCGGTAAACATCGAGTTCCTTCCCAGTCATCAGTAAATGTCTGGTCTTGTTTCACTTATAAACGTCTTTGTTCGATGTCAGTAAACATCTAGATCCGTCCCAGTCATCGGTAAATGTCTGGTCGTGAAGCGCTTTCTTTGTTTCCCCAGTAGAGTCATCGGTAAACGTCTGGTCTTGTTCCAGTGGTAAACATCTTTTTTCCTCCTCAGTAAAGCCGCCATCAGTAAATGGCCTCGCTTTCCTTGATATCGATAAATATCAAGTCTGTTTTGAAGCCGCCATCGGTAAATGGCCTCGCTTTCCTTAATATCGGTAAATATCAAAATCTGTGTTGAAGCCGCCATCGGTAAATGGCCTCGCTTTCTTTGATATCGATAAATTTCAATTCTTGTTTTGAAGCCGCCATCGGTTAATGGCCTCACTTTCTTTGATATCAGTGAATATCAAAATCTGTTTTGAAGCCGCCATCAGTAAATGGCCTCGCTTTCCCTGATATCGGTGAATGTCAAAATCTGTTTTGAAGCCGCCATCGGTAAATGGCCTCGCTTTCTTTGATATCGGTGAATATCAAAATCTGTTTTGAAGCCGCCATCGGTAAATGGCCTCGCTTTCTTTGATATCGGTGAATATCAAAATCTGTTTTGAAGCCGCCATCGGTAAATGGCCTTGCTTTCCTTGACATCGGTAAATATCAAGCCTGTTTTGAAGCCGCCATCGGTAAATGGCCTCGCTTTCCTTGATATCGGTAAATATCAAGCCTGTTTTGAAGTCGCGATCGGTAAATGGCCCTGCTTTCCTTGATTCGTCACCTACAGAGTGCAAATTCTCCGGTTTTTTTTTTTGGTATTCAATCTCTGTTTACCTTGAAAGTCTGATAGTCGTTGCTTTCACCCGTTCAGGTTCACAATTTATTTAATAGGGGCAGCTGTAGCACCTCAAATTTGCCCTCCCCCATTCATGCATTCATTTTTTTATAGGTCATTTCACATTCCATATTGCATTCCATCATGGCCATCAGAATTGGCATCAAGAGAATCCTTTGTGCAAAGGAGACCACATGATCATTCTATAAAGAGCTTATATGAGTTAGGGTTTCATTTTGAAGCCATTTCATCAGGTGGTTAAGGTTCAAGTTCATCAAGGCGTTCCAAGTCATTTGAAGACCAATACAGTCAACTGCAAGTCAACTAAGGACTTTGAGGATGGGGAGATGATTTAAACACCTCATTCATGTTCAAAAGAAGTTCATTTGTCATTTCAAACACCTATCTTGAAGATTTTGAAGTCATGGCAAAAATTTCCAAAGATGGAAAAGGACCTGTAATTCAAAGTTTCCAAAAATGGCAAGTTTTTGGTCCACATTCAACTTGATTTTCCAACATCAAAGAAGCTTCAAAGGATTTTTGGTGAACATTAAAGTTGAAGATATTTCTCTCCCATTTTCAAAAAGTCAAAGATCATGTTCATATGATGATTGGTTGAGAAGTTATGGCCAAATGATCCCAAAGTATACATGGAAGTTCAACATGGCATAACTTTTGCTACAAAACTCCAAATTAGTCCACTCTTTTTGCAAAATGCTTGTCATGACCAAGAGATTCCAAATCAATCATTGCCATGCATGGAAGAGGCTCATATGATCACTTATTCATACATGTGCATTTTGGAGGGAAAATTAATAATTCAAATTTGGTGGATTATACAAGCAATTTAACCATTCCATGTTGATTTTTGGATGTTTTTAAGTGAACTTGAAGCATAACATGGCACTGTTCACGTGCACATGGCCATGCATAATCTCATTTGCATTTTTTGCACTTTACTTCATATTTCCTTAATCTCAATTAACCAAGCCTAATTGTGATTAGCAGCATGATTTCCACACCATATATAAGCTAAATCATAACTGTTTTTGGTAGGAGGAAGCATTTGAGATCTCAAAATTTCCATTTCCCTTCAATTTTTCTCTCCTTTCAAATTTCATTTTTCTTCACACAACTCTTCAAGATTTTTGTAGATTCTTCATCCTCATGGAATTCTGAGCAAGGATCAATCATTATTTGTTGGAATTGAGCAAGGTTCGAGCAGATTCATAAGCATGAACATGAAGATGGAATTTGAAAATTGAGCTGGATCCAAGCTATTTCCATTTCCAATTCTTGCACAAAGCTTCAAGGCACGCATAGAGGAGTTGATCTGGAGCTGGAGGAAGCTTGAACACGTGAATTTGAAGAACTGCATCTCAAGTAGGTGAAAAATTCATCATCTCTTTTCTTCAATTTCTTGCCATGATTAGGTAGATTTCGCATCACTGAGCATGTTGATATAATTTGTTTTGAAATTGGATGGATATTGATCAAGATATGTTGATTTAAAGTTTGGTTGTTGATTATGTTTTCCTTCGATCCGTTCGATCCATGAAGTTTTAGGCCAAGTGAACATGATATTTGTGATCTACGTTGCAAGACCTTTCGAACCATATGTATTTCATCAAATTCTGGAAAAAAAAATTGCGTCTCCTCCGCCTGGTTGGCCGGAGAAGACGGTTGAAACCGCCGTCCGCCTCCGCCTGCAACAGTGCTAGGGTTTCATGATTGAAACGCTGCGTTTTATCCTTGAGCGCGCCTTGAACCTTCAGTGCTTGCGTTCGATCCTTGGCGCTGCATGTTTTCTGAATTTATTTTGATTTCTCTTGTTAACCGTCCATACGCGTGTTCGATACCTGACCTTTGTGCTTTGTGAATTTAATTTGGATTTTCTCTTTGAACCCTGCGCGCATCAGTTCGAATCCAGGCGTGTGCATGCTTTTGGAATTTAATTGTTGCATTATCATTTGACTTGCCATGCACGTGTTCAAGTCCTGGCTCATGCATATTTTGATTTGTTTTCAAACAATATTTTCCCTCCATTATTTCATTTTATTCCATTTATTTCTCCAACTTCAAAAAAATCACAAAAAATAGTAGGATAATCCAAATTGATCCCAATTTTTTTTCACATTCTTGTTTTGATTTATAGTTTTTTATAGAATTTATTTCATGATTTGTTTGTTGCTGAATTTTTAATTGTGATTTTGTTATTGAACATTATGCCAAATTGGACATGTTACATTCATTGCCTTGTGAAATGCTCATCCTTAATCCAATTGCTTTGAAATTTTGCATGCTTGATCCTAACATGTGATATGATTTTTGAGAGTTTGTTTGAGATTTTTATCATATGCTATCACTATTTTGGACACATGAAGATATGTTGTGACAATTTGTGTCACATTTTTGGTATTCAATTTGTGCATTTTTGTTTACCTATCATTTGAGATCTTATGGATTTGATTTTTTTGCATGATGTTCATTCATAACATGATAAACTTGCATAAAAATTTTCATGATCATTGGATGCTTTTCTGTTTTGATTTGGATTTTCTAATTGGGATGTCCAACTTTGTGCGCATTGTTTGCCTTTGCATGACATGAATCATTTGATGCCTTTGCTTTATGAATTGAACTTGGTACTTTTGAGGACATTTTCTTGATTGCTTGAATGTGCATTGTGTGAAATATTGAGTTCTGTTTATGTCATTTGACTTGCTTTTGAACCTAGTCTTTGTACTAGTGATTTGTACACATACTAATTATTCTTTGTGTTTCAGGTTTGAGCATTTAACTTTGATGGTTGGTGTGGTCTCATTTGTGAGATGCCAATACCTTTGATTACTAACTATTGTTGTATTGTAGGTTCATTGATGTGATTGTAACACCTCAAAATTTGCCCTCCTCTCTTGGGACTAGCATAACATATTACATATCATTTTTAGGTCATTAGGCATTGCATATTGCATATCATGTGGTTACATTGTGCAAATCATCCTCCCAAGTCTTGGTCAGAAGATAAGAGGTTGTGTGCAAGATAGGGTTTCATTGGACTGGTCATTAATCATCTGAGGATGTGGAGGTCCAAATTAGGGTTTTGTGGTTCTCAGGGAGATTGGTCTTCATCTTGATTGAAATGATTCATCATCATCATCATGGTTTATCATCAGAAGATTCAAGTGTTGGAGCATATTCCTTGAGATTAGGGTTTTGACCACTGGTCAACCCTAATCAGTTGTATTGGGCCAATCAGGGCATAGCAAGGAGATGGGGTCTATGATGGATATGGGGATCATCCCATGGTTTTATGGAGCTTATTGAGGCTAGGGTTTCACCCTTGGGCCATTTCATCAGAGGATTGGGGCTCAGATTGATCAGTGCATTGCCAGATTCATCTATCAGTTGAAAAAGTCAATTGTGGTCAACTGTGCTTAATTTTATGGATTTGGAGGTGGGAGAGAGTTGGATACACTTCATTCATGTTGGAACAAGTGTTATTTGACATTGCAAAGCTCAAGAATGGAGAAAATAAAGTCAAAACAAAAATTGCCAAAAATAGAAAGTGACTTGTAATGGAAGTTTCCAAAAATGGAAAGTTTTTGACCTCAAAATTACATGTCCAAGTAAGCTTCAAATGAAAATTTGTTCAACATGAAAGTTGTAGATCTTGGTCTCACCTTTCCAAAAAGTCCAAGAACTTGAATTTCTCATGTATGGTTGGCAAGTTATGGTCCATTCAATTTCAAAAATGACCCATAATCAAAGTGACATAACTTCCACATGGAGTGTCCAAATTGAGTGATCTTTTTATGTGCAAACTCCATTTGACATGTACTTTCATGGTGCATAATTGGAATTCATCAAAAATGGTCAATGCAAAAAGTCAATTTTCAAGTGTATAGTTAAAAATCCAAGGGCAAAATGGTCCAAGTTGAGAAATAATGAGAATTTTGGAATGGGGATTTTTGCAACACCTCACAAATGACAATTAGAGATGGTTTGAATGGTCATAAACATTCAAGGTGCAATATTTGAACAATTCATTTTTGAACTTGCACTTGAAAATGCATAAAGTGCCATGACATGGTGAAAATGAGAATTACAAGTCCAATGACCATGAGACCAATGCCAACTCATCATAACTGATATTTGGAGAGTGTGTGAGCTGTCATACAGCTGTCACAGGGCCTGTGTGAAAAGACATATTTGCCCTTGCTTAGTAAAATGCATTTTTGCTAATTACATGTGTTTTGGCTAATTGGTGATTAATGAGGTGATTAGAGTTGGAGTATATATCACTAATTGTAACAGAATTTTGATCAGAATCACAAATCTCAAGAACCTAACTGTTTTTCCCTCCATTTTCTCCCAAATTCATCAAAAACCTTCATCACTTTTTTGACAAAATCTTCACCAATTCTCAATCATTTTGAGAAATTCTTTTTGATTCAATCTCCATAAGCCATAAGCTTGGACTGTTTTGACGATTTGGAGCCAAAAAGCATTGGAATCGCAACTGTTCATCCTTGGTGCAACAATGGCAATTGGCAATTTCTTCCACTAGAAGCAATTTCGAGCGAACCTAACATCTCCAGTCAACATCCTGAAGCTTCTCTTGCATCTGTTTTGGATCAACACGCGCCAAGGCTTCAAGATTCATCACTGCTCCATTCAAGGTACCTAAAATTGAATCTCATGGTTTCTTGAATTGTGATATGCTTATTGTAGTTCATCCAACGTAGATCAACATGCTAGGTCCAGTTTTTGATTTGGTGAACTGCTGAAGAAGTAATCGTGATTTTTAGTTTTGATGTTGTTTCTTTAAATGCTCGATCCGGATTATGTAGTGAGAATTAGGCAATTTGAGTTACATATTTGGAATCCTGGAATTTAGACCTTTCCAATGGTTATTCATTTGTCAATTTCTGTAAAGATTCGATGTTCATGTGTTCTTGCATTTTTCTGGAAAACTGATGAAGAATGTTGATGAAATCTGGAAATATTTGATGTTTGATCTTCGTTTTCGCCTGGCTTTTTCAAATTCATGTTTGGCGCCATTGCGAGCCAATCACAACATTTCCTTTCCGCGCCTGAAACGGCGTCGTTTTGGCATTTGCTTTAAAAATTACAAGTGTGCCACTGCTTCATTTAATTAAATATTTATTCCATTTCTTTTTCATTTCATTTTTCATTTAATTGCATGATCTTCAAAAATTCCCATAGAATTCATTTTTGATCCAATTTGAGTGCAATTTTTTGCATTTTTCTCATGAGAATGTGTAGAATTTAATGGATATTTTTTGGAATTTTTTGCATGGATGGAAAAATAAAGAGCTTAGGGTTTGTAAAATGTATCATATTTTTGTACACTTTCCCATATTCATCATGAAATGCTCATACATTTAAAGAAATGATTGAAATTTTTTGTGCTCATGCTGGACATGTTGATGGTGATTTCCATGTAAAGTTTATGATTTTTGGATGCTTGATGATTGAGATATGATTTTTTGAATCTAGGTGTGACAATTTGTGTCACACCTAGCTAGGTCAACTTTCTGAATTTATTTGCATGACCTATGACTGTTGGATTGGATTGAAATTTTGCATGAATGATCATTGATATGTTGAGATAACATGTGAATTGTTCTGGATTTTTCTATGGCATTTTCAAATTTATTGATAATTTTCTTCACTGTATGCTCATTTGGTAACATTGTGTGACACATGTTTGTATATTGTTTGTGAAATTCTCATATGGTTTGGGATGAAGATGAAATTTGGTATGCTGATTGTAGACACATTATAGGACATCATAGTTTTAGTCCCATTCATTTCTAATATGTTGTCACTGTTTTGCGAATTTTTGAAGTGAATGCATGTGTTGGTGCTATGAATTGGCTTGAATAATTGTGTCTGGATTTCTTGATTTTTATTGACCTACTTTCTTTTGTCCAATTGAGCTGAAAATTGACATGCTGTACCTTGAATATGTCCTGTTTAGGTGTGAATTATTTGAGGATTTTTGGAATTGTTTTGGTATGCTTTTAATGGATATAGTTCTGTTTGGTCATTTGGTGTTGTATTTGACCTAGTTTGTGTTATATTGTGCATGAATTGATAATGGTGAATGGTATGAGCATGGGACCAATTGCATTTGCTTTTGAATTGTTTTAATGTGAGTTTGGATTGGTTTTGCTTGCTGTTTAGATTTTTTTATCACTTTTGGACCCTAGGCTTGGCCTAGTGGTCTAGTTTCTAACATTTGGTGTGGATTTTCAGGATGAAATGCACAATGCTTAAGGAGATTGCTTCAAGGCAATTTGAATTGAGTTTGGTTGATGTTTATAAACTAACTTGACTTTGTGTTGTAGGATTGGAAGCTTGAGCTTGAGCTTATAGCTTGCATTTGTGTGCATTGACTTGTGTTGTCTGTATAGATTAACATTTGCTGTTTACTGTTTGTCTGTCTGAGTACTGATGATACTTGATTGATTTCAGGTACATTTAGTCGCTTATAGTTCTTTAAGAACTTGCTTGCTGCTGCTTGGTTTTTAAACCACTTGAGGTAGGACTTCTATTCTTCATGTAGTCTGGAAGACCTGGCCTGTTACTTGGCCAGGCAGCTGTCTGAAGTCCTCCTTAAGAGGCGATGTTTGTGATTGTTTACATTTGTGCCAAGCAGGTAAAGACCTCTATGAGGCAATTGGTGGATCAAAGGGATATGCAATCTATCCCCCACTATTCTGTGAGTCGTCCCTCTGCTCACACGGCTGTGTGTTGATGCATTGGGACACAAACCCAAGATCTTGTGCTGTTGCACAATCGAGTCAGAGTCTTTGAGCGTAGAAGGGTCCCTCCATTCTGGACCCACGCTCCTTTGTCTGAAGCTCTCCCTGGTCAGGGATAAGAGCTGTGAAGTCTAATCTTCACTCACCTTTCATCTGCTTCACCTTAGCCTCGCAATGGCAAGGTTAAGAGCGAATACTACCCATGTACAGATGACTTGCTTCGGTAGTCAAACCCATTGTTTGAGCCTCACTTGATTGGCTATAGTGTGTGCTTTGTGAATATTTGTTTGCTCTGTTTGCTTGTATGCTTGTATGCTTGCTTTCTTCCTGGATAGGATTAGCTTGCAGTTGTGCAAGTAGGTAGAAACCTGAACATAGGGTAATGATGCATGACAACACTAGGCTCGAGTCCAGCTCCCTGGTAGTGTGTCTTCCCTTGGTTTCTGGCTAGAGTTTCTTTCCCTTGAGAGGGGAACTACATCGCCCTGATCCTCGTTCCAGACGAGGTATGTAGGCAGGAGACCGTGCGAGGTCTCTCCGGGCACTTTTTTTTCTTTTTGTGTGTGTTTGCTTGTTATCTTGTGTTTGGTTCGGATGCCGATGTAAGTCCAGTGATTGGCTTTCGGGCTTCACGTTTGCCCTTTGGTGTGTGTTTTGGTTCGGATGCTGATGTAAGCCCAGTGATTGGCATTCAGGCTCCATGTTTGCCGTTGTGTTTGTGCTTGCTTGTTTGGCGTGCGTGAGCCGAACTACGGCAGCTCTGATTCTCGTTCCAGACGAGATACGTAGGCATAGGATGCGACGTCCTATCGAGCTCTCTCCCCCTTAACCCCACCTGTGTTGTCTTCGGTGCGTGTGTGTGTGATGTTTTAGCAACCTTTTCTTTCTTTTAGAACGTGGATCCCGTCGAGTACGACGGACGTGAGGGGTGCTAATACCTTCCCCTTGCGTAACCGACTCCCTTACCCTTTCTCTTTGGTCGCGAGACCATTTCCTTTCCAGGTTTCTCTGAGCGTTTCCTTTCCCTATCTTGGGATAAATAACGCGCAGTGGCGGCTCTGTGTTGTGTTTTATTTCAGCCCGCCGGTTGTTTTTCGCGGATGCGACAGCTGGCGACTCTGATGGGGAATTGCTGGATGTTGACCTGTGCTGGTCCATCTTCCCTAAGCGAGTCTCTCCTAGCGTTCTAGGATAGTTTAGGTTGTTTGTTTTGCTTTATTCATTGCATTTATTATTCTAACCAGTGTATATATTTGCATAAATATTTGCATGCATCATACTATCATGTTGCCGTCCTCTGTGCAGGTGGTTCCTCTGTTTTGGGGTGGGTGTTCTGAGTGGGGCTAAAACCCAGGCCCGAGTATACACCTAGGATTAGTGTGGTCTCACGTTCTTCACATGTTGGGTTGACATGATTGTTGTGACGTGACATACCACAAGCCGGACGAGGTTCTTCTGAGAGGGCTCTTCCTTGTGGAGTTTCCACTATGGTTGAGTTTTATCTCTTTTGAGCTGTTGACTTCGGTGACCGATCATTTCCCGGATCTTTGGTTTAGACGATCTTAAGGGAGCTACAATGGCACACCCGAAAGGGCAAACCCATTGAGTATCTCCGCCCGATTTTCGAGGCTATTATCTGCCTTAGGATGACCTGATTAGAATTTACCTGTGAGGGGAGGGTTGATTCTTTCAGATGCATGTTCTGTTGGTGACTCAGATGGTGACTAATGGTTCCGTGGATCAGAGTCCTATTTATAAGTCGGATTTATGGGCATTTCTTGCCGAGACGCCGGAGTGCTGTCCGAGTTATTTATCAGTGGGGATCCGTTTATTTCAGGATTCCCCGGGCCGATTCAGAGGTTGTGGTTATCTGTTCAATGGATCTCTGAGGTTGATGATGATGATGGTGTATCTTGCAGTTCCGTTTATTTCGGAACCCTTGAGTTGGGTTTGTGTTTGCATATTCCTTCAGATGGTTGTGATCAGTCCAGAGATCAGGCTTCAGTGCACCGGATGATCAGACGACTTGGAGGATGGCAACGCATTGCATTCATTCATCAGCATCATTTCATTTTGCATTTATCTGCATCTAACACATGTTTACTCATATGCAGGGACCCTTTTGATCGAGATCCTGGTTGAGAGATTTCTTAGACATGAGGAGACCCGGTTTGAAGGACGATGTGGCTTACAGTTTCTTTGACACAGAGATCAGTGTGTTGAAGGATATGATAGCATTGATTGCGCCTGACCATGTGGGGATGTTCAGAGAGGCATACGGTGGTATTCTGAAGATGGTTTTCAGACTCACTGACAGTAATAGGGACGCCATCCACACTTTTCTCCAGTTTTATGATCCTGGTTTGAGGTGTTTCGTTTTTCCGGACTACTTGTTGGGGCCTTTGATAGAGGACTATGCTGGCATCCTGGGTATTCAGATCAAAAACCAGGTACCTTTCCTTGCCACTAAGGAGGAGCCTGATGTTGGGGAGATCTCTCGTGCTCTTTATTTGAGCCAGGAAGTGATTAGAGGAGGTTTGAAGGAGAAGGGGAATTTGCCCGGTTTTCATCTAAGCCTCTTGGAAGCTAAGGCCAAGGAGTATGCTGCTTTGGGCAATTGGAGGGCTGTCTGTGCTTTGATTGCTGTGAGCGTCTATGGAATCATCTTGTTCCCTAATCAGAAGAATTTCGTGGATATTAATGCCATCCGCTTGTTTGTTCAGAGGAATCCTATCCCCACCTTGATCGGAGATGTCTATTACTCGGTCCATAATCGGAACGAGAAGAGGCGTGGGGGATTGATTCGATGTTGCGCTCAGTTGCTATACAAATGGTTCATGGGATATTTGCCTACCAAGGGTGCTTTTGTTCTTCTTGACCATACTGTCAGTTGGGCGACCAAGTTGATGGGTTTGCGTGCCAAGGACATAACTTGGACTCATATCGATGAGGCGGGACGAGATTTCATTTGTAGCTGCGGGAGTTTTCCTAATGTGCCTCTTATAGGAGTTCAAGGGTGTATCAGTTATAACCCGACACTTCTTAAGAGACAAAGGGGATTTGCTATGGAGGCTCCTCCTCTCGAGTATGAGATTCAGGACTCTTGTTACTTCCCTGTCGAGAGTAACCGGTCAGCATTGGAGAAAGTGTCTGAGGCATGGCGTAATATTCAAAGGAAAGGCAAGATTCCTTTTGGTAGAGCTAATAGTAGGTCTTTCCCTTTGTTTGATGAATGGCTCAGAAGGAGAGTGGAGTTCACTCGTCTACCTTTTCCTGTGGGTGATCTTTGGTATCCGGTGATTGAGAAGTCTCGTTCTTCTATCAGTATAGAAGAGTTCTTGGAGATGAAGAGGGAAAGGGATCAGTTGCAGGTAGAGAAGACCGAGTTGGAAATGAGGGTTGCTAGAATCCAAATGACTAATCAGGAAATCAAAGGGAAAATGGAAGACCAGGATAAGAGACATGCTCTTGTGGTGGAGCGCTTTGAGATAAACACCGCGTATTATGGCAAGGTCAGCCAAGCACTAGAGTCATCCATAAAGGAGCATGACCTTACCAAGGAGAAACTAGCTAGGGCCTTGAGGGTTATTGAAGAAGAGAAGAGGAGGCAAATCCTTGTGAGGGATCAGAGAGATGCCGGAGCCAAAGTCCTTGCTACAAAATGGGAAGCTGAGAAAGCAAAGATTATTGCTGAGAGAGATCACTATCTTGCTGAGAGGGATCATTACTTTAGACAGATGAAGGTGCACCAGAAGGAGATAGGGAGATTGCAGCAAGAGAACACTGAGCTTAGGTTCGCGGTGAAGTTTACCCAGATGGTTGACGATGCAGAGCCGTCTGCGGGACCTCCTTCAGTGTAGACCTTTCTTATTTGTGGTGGATTACCGTCAGGCTTGTTGACGGAATTCATTTTGCTTGTATTTATTTTCCCGATTCTGGAGATTTGTATCTGATTTGATGTATGACTATGGCACTTATTGTGCATTTTGCTATGTGATGGTTATTTTCATTCAGTGATTGATCTTCAAGCTTTATTTGCTTTACCGTATGCACTCGCACGAGCACACACATGGTTTGGTGATATCTTTGCTAAATCATCTATCCCTAATCTGTATGTTGAAATTGAATGAATGATGAATGTCAAAATATTGCTGCCGAATTGTTATTTGTCTCGATGAAGCCAGGATCGAGAGACGAAGTGTTCCTCATGTGGATAAGCACTGCATTCATGCATGATCATAATAACTTGTGTTTTATTTTTGCAGGTCTCTGTTGCTAACGTGCTTGATTGTTACAGGAATCATTGCTCGTGCTCGCAGAACTGTACCTTTGCACTCAACTCGTCCTCACAGATACTTCACGCGACGTAATACGCCCAGACTGATGGATCTCCCGAATACTGATATTCTTGAGCTGAAGGACAAGATGACTGAGCTGATCAACATTATGCAAGGCTTTGCAGTTGGTCAGAAAGCTCTAGCTGACAAGGTTGAGAAGCTCGAGCGGGCTTCAGCGGCGAATAGCGGTGTTAACCTGGAAGGAGTCTCCAACCAGGGGCTGGGTGGTTCTCGGGATGGTGGTAAGAGGACAACGGTCGGTATAGTGAATAATAATATTGGAGGTTTCGGTGTTGCTGGTGGCCAACCTGGGCAGAATCTGAAGGACGGTCTGTTGCCTCCATTCTACGGGTTTGATGACGACAGAGAGGAAGACAGGGAAGCAAACCAGTTTTCCATGCATAATGAGCCGTTGGGTCAGTATGGGGTCCAACCTCAAAACAAGGAGATTCAGCTGTTGGCTGAGAAGATTAAGGTGCTGGAAAGTTATGCCACTCCCGGGATGATCAATATGTCTAATATGGGGCTTGTTGAGGGGATTGTGATCCCACAGAAGTTTAAAGCGCCCACTTTTGACCGTTACAATGGAAGTTCTTGTCCTGAGACTCACCTCCAAGCTTTTGTCCGCAAGATCTCTGCGTACACAATGGATCAGAAGCTATGGATGTATTTCTTCCAGGACAGCCTGTCTGGAGGCTCACTGGAATGGTACACCAAGCTGAAGTCCTCAGATATTAAGAATTGGCAGGATCTTGGGGACGCGTTCTTCAAGCAATATCAGTTCAATGCTGACATGGCTCCGAGTCGTACCCAGCTGCAGGGTATGTCTCAAAAGAATAATGAAGGGTTTAAGGAATATGCCCAACGGTGGAGAGAGTTGGCTGCCAGAATGCAACCTCCTCTTGTTGATAGAGAAATGTCGGATCTGTTCATGGGAACCCTGCAGGGGGCATTTGCTGAAAGAATGGTTGGTTGTCCGGTGACCAACTTTTCTGATATTGTTGTGGCAGGGGAAAGAATAGAGAGCTGGCTGAAGCTCGGTAAAATTCAGGGTAATGCCTCTTCTTCAGGATCAAAGAAACCGTTTGGTAATGGTGGCCAGAGGAAGAAAGAGGGCGATACTAGTGTTGTGTATGCTCAACGAGGACCCAGTAAGGATCGTTACTTCCAGCACGCCGCTGCGGTAACCATTCCTACTGAACAGCAACAACAACAGAGGCAACCCTTCCAGTAGAGGCCTCAGAGGGCTGGTTATCAGGTAAGGGGTAAAGCAGCGGACAGACAATTTGATAGACCTCCGGTGACCTATGCTTTTCTGTTTAAGAAGCTGATGGATTTGGGGCTTGTGCAGACAAGGACTCTGGCACCTTTGAGACCTGATCAAAGGCCAACCAGTTATGATGAGAATGCTAAGTGTGAATTCCACTCAGGTGCGCCTGGGTATAACATTGAGAACTGTAAAGCTTTTAAGCACACAGTTCAAGACCTGGTGGATTCAAAAGCAATCAACTTCGCACCATCTCCCAATGTAAATGCAAATCCCATGCCCGCGCATGGTCAGAAGGGGGTGAATGCTATCTCCGAGAAGAGTCGAGTTGGGCTGTTGTCTATTGACCAGTTGAAGACTCCGTTGGCTGAGGTCAAGGGGCTGTTGTTGAAAAATGGGGTTTATTCGGGCTGTGGCCATGAGTGTGCTGAGTGCATCGTCTCTGTTAATGGGTGTGAGCTTCTGAGGAAGAATGTCCAGGGTCTGATGGACGATGGGGATATTGTTATTGAGAAGAAGGTGGATGCGGGAAAAGAGGAGATCTCCACCATAACTATATACTTTGATCCGGTGGATTTGTCTAATCTAGCTGAAGCGGCTCCAGTTACCATCACGGTACCTGGACCGATTCCCTACGACAAAGATGATGCCGTGCCGTGGCATTATGGTGGGGAGGTATACTGTAATGGGGAGAAGATAGAAGAGCAATCTACAAGTGAAACCACTGTGCTAAAGGTGGATAATGCCGGTCCCAGCGGTTTCACTCGCAGTGGGAGATTGTTTGCTCCTGATGTATTGAGGAGAGGAGAAGAAGAAAAAGAGAAAAAAGAAAAGGCCGAGGCTTTAGCCAGGGCAAAAGGAAAAGCTGTGGTTGATAATAGTACTCCTGTGGTGACACCGGCGCCTGCGGGGTCGGAAAGTAAACTGGATGATGATGCTGAGGAATTTTTAAGAATCATCAAAAAGTCAGAGTATAAGTTGGTTGATCATTTGCAGCAGACTCCTTCCAAAATATCCATTCTGTCTTTGCTGTTAAGCTCTGAGGGGCATAGAGAGGCTTTATTGAAAATTCTGAAGAAGGCTTATGTTCCTCAAGAGATTACAATAAATCAATTGGAAACTGTGGTGTCCAATGTTCATGCCAGCCATGGGCTGGGTTTCACTGATATGGACTTGACGGTGGATGGAAGGAATCACAACAGGGCTTTACACATTGCTATGGAATGTAAAGGAGCCGTGCTTTCGCATGTGCTGGTTGATACCGGCTCCTCTTTAAATGTGTTGCCAAAGAAGGCTCTGGCAAAGCTTAACTGTGATGGGCTGATTTTGACTCCGACAGATTTGATTGTGCGGGCGTTCGATGGATCAAAGCGGGCCGTGTTCGGAGAGGTTGAGCTGCCAGTGAAGATTGGACCTGAGGTGTTCAAGTCGACATTCTATGTCATGGATATTCAGCCGGCATACAGTTGCTTGTTGGGTAGACCATGGATCCATGCTGCGGGAGCAGTTACCTCGACTTTGCACCAGAAGCTAAAATATATCTGGGAGGGTCAAGTCGTTACTGTGTGCGGGGAGGAGGACATCTTTGTCAGCCACTTGTCCTCGTTTAAATATGTGGAAATGGATGGCGAGATCTGGGAGACGCCCAGTCAGGCATTCGAAACCGTTAAGGTGGAGAATGCTCTGTTTGCCAAAGAAGAGGAGAAACCGTCCATTGCTTCATACAAGCAGGCTGCTGAGGTGGTAAAAAGTGGAGAGGCTCCTGGTTGGGGCAGAATGATGGAGGTCCCCGCGAAGAAGGATAGATTCGGGGTTGGATATCAACCGGGCCGAGGATCCGGGCAAGGCAAAGGACGTCGTACATCAGTAACCTTCACAAGTGCCGGAATGCTGGATCCGGATCACATTTGCATGATGAGTGAAGATGCTGATAGCGACTGTGACATGGACCGGTGGATAAAGCCGTGCACGCCAGGGATGGGAATCCAGAACTGGAAGGCTGAAAAGATCATCCGGGTCACTCTGCTGGAAGAGTAATATTTTTCCTGTTTTGATTTTATATGCATGAAAGCCATACGTGTTGCCCGACACGTAATGGTTCATTGTAAGGGCCACCTCATGTTTAAATTTGCAAATTCGCATCATGAATAAAAGGATGTTTTTCAGTTAAAAGCGGTGTTCCCTGTTTTTCATTTATTTTTGCAGTTTAAAAAAAAAATAAAAAAAAATGGCAATGTTTTCATTTTTCTTTTTCAATTTGTCACACCGGTTCTAAAGCAATGCATGAATCAACATTCATGCAGATGCGATTCTTCCCCGGATCTCATTGATAACAATCCTGTTACACCCTTGTATGACTTCGACAATCCGATCTATCTTGCTGAGGAAGAAGACGAAGAAGATTGTGAATTGCCGGGGGAATTAGCCAGGTTGTTGAAACAAGAGGAGAAGGTGATTCAGCCGCATGAAGAGCCGATTGAGGTCGTGAATCTGGGTACCGATGAGATGAAGAAAGAGGTGAAAATCGGGGCTGCTTTGGAGGAAAGTGTCAAGAGCAGAATGGTAGCATTATTGAAAGAATATGTCGACATCTTTTCCTGGTCTTATCAAGATATGCCAGGGTTGGATACCGATATCGTTGTGCACAAGCTACCGTTGAGAACAGATTGTCCTCCAGTGAAGCAGAAATTGCGCAGAACTCGACCTGACATGGCAATGAAAATCAAAGAGGAAGTGCAGAAGCAGTGGGATGCTGGTTTCCTTGCTGTCACTAATTATCCGCCATGGGTTGCAAACATTGTGCCAGTCCCGAAGAAAGATGGGAAGGTGAGAATGTGTGTGGACTACCGAGATCTGAATAGAGCTAGTCCGAAAGATGATTTTCCGTTACCGGACATTGATGTGTTGGTAGACAATACAGCTCAATTCTCGGTGTTTTCCTTCATGGATGGCTTTTCTGGCTATAATCAAATCAAAATGTCGCCAGATGATATGGAGAAAACAACGTTCATTACACCATGGGGCACCTTTTGTTACAAGGTGATGCCATTTGGTCTCAAGAACGCCGGTGCTACTTATCAGAGGGACATGGTGACTTTGTTTCATGATATGATTCATCATGAAATCGAATGCTATGTTGATGACATGATAGCAAAGTCCCAGACAGAAGAGGGGCATTTGGTAGATCTGGCCAAGTTGTTCGATCGGCTGAGACAGTTCAGACTGAGGTTGAATCCGAATAAGTGCACGTTCGGAGTGCGGTCCGGTAAATTGCTGGGGTTCATTGTAAGTGAGAAAGGAATCGAGGTTGATCCTGCAAAAGTAAAAGCAATAAAAGAAATGCCTGAACCGAGAATGGAGAAGGAGGTTCGTGGTTTCTTAGGTAGATTGAACTACATTTCACGGTTCATATCTCATCTAACAGCCACGTGTGAACCAATTTTCAAGTTGTTGAGAAAAGATCAAACGGTCAGGTGGAATGATGATTGCCAAGCGGCATTTGAAAGAATAAAAGAGTATTTGCAGGAGCCTCCGATTCTGATGCCTCCTGTGGAGGGAAGACCGTTAATTCTGTACCTGACAGTCCTCGAGGGGTCTATGGGGTGTGTATTGGGGCAGCATGACGAGTCTGGTTGAAAAGAGTATGCCATATACTACCTTAGCAAAAAGTTTACCGACTGTGAAACAAGGTATTCACTGCTCGAGAAAACTTGCTGTGCTTTGGTCTGGGCTGCTCGCCGACTAAGGCAGTATATGCTGGTTCATACCACTTTATTGATTTCCAAGATGGATCCAATCAAGTATATTTTCGAGAAGCCAGCATTGACCGGACGGGTTGCGAGGTGGCAAATGATTTTGACCGAATATGATATACAGTATACCTCTCAGAAGGCGATCAAGGGGAGTGTATTGTCTGATTACCTCGCTCAGCAACCCATTGATGATTATCAACCAATGAAGTTTGAATTCCCTGATGAGGACATCTCGAGGTGCTCCAATCGAAAGATTGAGTGTAACCGATCCCGGAGGAGGGGCCTGACCCTGAATCCGAACGGATTCTGATGTCTGATGGGGAGGTTAAGGTGAATGAGCTTTTGTTGCCCGGATAACGTTTGAATACACCGACGGTGTGATTGTGTAGAAAATGGTGGTAACCTACAGAGACTGGCATGAGATGTTGCCGTTTGCATTGCATGGGTATCGAACGTCGGTACGCACATCTACTGGGGCAACTCCTTTCTCATTGGTATATGGAATGGAAGCCGTGCTACCGGTTGAGGTTCAAATCCCCTCTTTGAGAGTCCTGATGGACGTGAAATTGCAAGAGGCTGAATGGGTAAGGACCCGGTACGAAGAGTTGAGCCTGATTGAGGAAAAGAGGCTGGCAGCCATCTGTCATGGGCAGTTATACCAGCAACGGATGAAGCGTGCTTTTGACAAGAAGGTACGACCTCGGGTATATCACGTGGGTGATATGGTGCTGAAAAGGATCCTCCCTCCTCAGAACGATCGTAGGGGCAATGGACACCGAATTATGAAGGTCCATTCGTGGTCAAAAAGGTTTTCTCTGGTGGAGCCTTGTTGTTAACGACCATGGATGGTGAAGATTTTCCATCCCCTGTGAATGCGGACGCAGTTAAAAAATACTTCGTATAAAGAGACCCGCTGGACGAAAAGAATAAAATAGTCCAGGCAAAAATGGGCATCCCGGCGAACCAAAAAAAAACAGAAAGAAAGGTTCGGGCAAAAATTAGGGATAAAATGAAAAATGTACACCCGGCAAGTCGAAAACCTGGAAAGGCGACTTGGGCAAAAAAGGGTATCCCGGTGGACTGAAAACCCGAAAGGGCGGTCCAGGCAAAAGAGGGATTGAAACGAACAGCTGCGTCCGGCATGATCGTTTGCGCTTTAGTTAAAGCATCGTGGATAATACCCGGTAGGGATCAATCAGAAACGTCTTGTTCAGAAGGCAGGAAGCACGGAGAGTCTGAGGACATATGGGGTGTAACCGAGTTGGAACTCGATGAGATCACGGGTTTCACATTGCCATTAGGATAGATTTTTCCTTTTGTGCGCAATTACCTCTTTTCAGGAATTGCTTCCTTTGTATTGCTCAATTTGAGCCACACTTTTTCCAATCAATAAAATGCATATTCAGTCAAATAATTTTGTTTTTGTTTTTCATTACCGCTTTGATTGCAAAAACATCCGATTATTTTGATAAAGAATCTTGCATTTTAAGACATACAGGTCCCTTCCAATGCATGTTTATAAGATTGAAAGCTTGAAATCTTATTTGGAAGGTTGAGTGACCCAAGTGTTGAAATCTTGACACGCCTGGGGCACGATTTTATCTAACGATCTGTTTTGCAGGAACTGTTAGATATTCTTCACTCACTTGCAGGTTGTGGTGTGGAAGCTTTGACAAATCCCCAGAGAGTTCGCTCAGGGACGAATGAATGAAAGAACGGCGAAGAGACGTTGAGACGCACGATGGTCCTTGATATTAATCAAGAAGACTCTTCAAAATCGGAAGATTGGAAAGTCTGTAAAATTCCCCGCAGAGTCTGACCAGAAACGAATGAGGATGAAGGGACGAGGGAAGACGTCGAGACGTCCGACGACCTTTGGAATTAATCAAGAAGACTCTTCAAAGTCGGAAGATTGAAAAGTCTGTATAAATCCCAGGAGTTCGCTCTCCGTCGAGCGCGGGGCGGTTGGGAATACAAGATGATGGAGCAGAAAAGGTCCAGACGAGTCTGGGAATTCTCAAAAGTGGAAAGCTGATACAAGATTGGGAGGCGGATACCGTGGTTCGACGAGTCGACGGGTGTTCTGTACCAACTTTTCTCATTTCCCCAGCTAGGTCCCCAAGCAGAATTAGAGGACTAACTCCCCAGCAGATCTAAGGTCTGTGGTTTCCCTAGCCGAGTCAAGATGGTTATCCCCGGTGGGTTTAAAACGGTGTGTCCTCGGCAGCCAAGCCTGAAGGTTACTATCCCCGAGTGGAGCGGGTTTCAATGAAATATATCTCCAGCAGTGTTCATCCTACCAGCGGATTGGACGAGTTTCCGTAGCAGACGGATATTTGCATCCCCAGCTGAGTGTATCCTACATGTGGATTGCATGGGTAATCCCCAGCGGAGTAGCATTCGTTTCCCTAGCAGGGTCAGGATGGTTATCCCCCAGCAGGTGTCAGATCGGTGCTTCCCCAGTTGCCAGGCCGGGAGGTGGCTGTTTCCCAGCAGAGTATCTGTGAGCATTTCCCCAGTGAAGTCGGCAGGTATCTGTGAGGGTTCCCCGAAGCAGAGTCGGGATTGATATCCCCAGCAAGTCAAAGACTGTTGTATCCCCACAGAGTGTTGGTGGTGCTTATCCCCAGCAGTTTCTCGAGCGGATTGGGTGCAAAGGAGGTTCTTCCCCAGCAAGGGTTACCTTTTCCCAGCGGCAGTGGTATTCCCCAGCAGGGTGGAGATCGGAGTATCGCCGAGTTCCTCAGCAGAGTGTCTCGTGCTCCTCAGAAGAGTCCCTCGAGGGGGATACCTTTTTATGCATTCATCATAAAAAAAATAATAGCATAGCATGTTGCATAGAAAAATAATAAATCGCGTAGCATTTCCATAATTATGGAGCATTACGCAGAAAAATCGATCATGCATCATATTGCAAGCACAAGCTAGTCTCAAGCCGTGGTTACCGTTTGAGAGGTGGTTTACCAGAAGTAGAGGTGTTACTCCGAGGAGTTTGGCCTCATGATTTGATCAAGGGTATTTCCCCAGTAGTGCGATACTGGAGGAACTTTTCCGTCAGACAGAGATGGAAATAACATCAAAGGACGTTACGCGATCAGCGCGATTCAAGCCGTGGTTACCGCTTGGGATTTGGTTTGCCGGATAGTGAAGACGATACTCCGAGGAGTTCAGCATTGTGAGCAACAGTATTTCCCAGTCATCAGTAAGTGTCTGGTCGAGTTTTCTTTGGTGTCCGTCAACATCATTGATTCGATGTCCAGTAAATGTCGAGTTTCTTCCCGGTCATCAGTCAGGGCTTGGTTGGAGATGTTACTCCGAGGAGTTTAGCATCACGACGTCAGATCAGCAATGTTCCCCAGTAGTGCGATATTGGAGGAAATGTTTCCGTCGGACAGAGATGGAAATAATATCAGAGGACGTTACGCGATCAGCGCGATTCCGGGATTCAAATGGAGAAAGGGAGATGTTGCGACATTTTCTGGAGATCGGGGTTCAATCGGAGAAGAGTATATGCTGAGGCATTTTCTGGGGTTCAAATGGAGATTGGAGTTGAAGAATGTATCCGGGATGAGGTCCTCAGGATTATCTTCTGTTCATGTGTCACCTTAGACTCGGGCTGAGGCCAATGGAGGTCGTTATAGGTGTCTTCTGAGGAAGAGGTACACATGCTACCTTCCTTTGTGAAGGTATACCCTCTGACATGTCGCCCTCAGAGTGGTGTTTGGTGTTATTTCCGACGTTGCCAGCGGAATTATCACGAGAGATTGGAGATCGGGGTTCAAACGGAGAAAAGAAGATGTGGAGACATTTTCTGGAGACGGGGTTCAAATGGAGAAAGGGAGATATTGCGGCATTTTCTGGAGATTGGGGTTCACAATGGCGATCGTGAGTTGTCGTCAGGCGACTGGGGTTCAAACTGGAGAATGGGGTTCGTTATTTTGGCAAACAGGAGAACGGGGTTCAAATGCAGTGATCGGGGATCATTCGCGAAAAAGAAAATTTTGGGGTTCAAGAAAATGAAAAAAGAGCAATTATCAAAAAATTTCGGGGTTCAAGAAAAGCATAAAAAAGAAAAGAATAACAATCCCCAGCGGATGTATGGTGTTCAGGCCATGGTTATCCCTGTGTTACCATTTATTTTGGTATCCAGGTCGACTTTGCTGTTTCGGTGATCAAGCCGAGCTTTCTCCGTTCCAGACGGATTGTTTCAGAGATTGTTTCTTCGCCGATTCTGACAGGCGTTGTTAATTATTTTCCCATCAGAGCGTAAATTGTTCGTCTGTTCTTGGTATTCAATCACTCTTCATCCTGATCATCTGAAAGTCGAGGCTATTCATATCGACAGGTTCATAGTGGATTGAATAGGGGCAGCTGTAACACCTCAAAATTTGCCCTCCTCTCTTGGGACTAGCATAACATATTACATATCATTTTTAGGTCATTAGGCATTGCATATTGCATATCATGTGGTTACATTGTGCAAATCATCCTCCCAAGTCTTGGTCAGAAGATAAGAGGTTGTGTGCAAGATAGGGTTTCATTGGACTGGTCATTAATCATCTGAGGATGTGGAGGTCCAAATTAGGGTTTTGTGGTTCTCAGGGAGATTGGTCTTCATCTTGATTGAAATGATTCATCATCATCATCATGGTTTATCATCAGAAGATTCAAGTGTTGGAGCATATTCCTTGAGATTAGGGTTTTGACCACTGGTCAACCCTAATCAGTTGTATTGGGCCAATCATGGCATAACAAGGAGACGGGGTCTATGATGGATATGGGGATCATCCCATGGTTTTATGGAGCTTATTGAGGCTAGGGTTTCACCCTTGGGCCATTTCATCAGAGGATTGGGGCTCAGATTGATCAGTGCATTGCCAGATTCATCTATCAGTTGAAAAACTCAACTATGGTCAACTGTGCTTGATTTTATGGATTTGGAGGTGGGAGAGAGTTGGATACACTTCATTCATGTTGGAACAAGTGTTATTTGACATTGCAAAGCTCAAGAATGGAGAAAATAAAGTCAGAACAAAAATTGCCAAAAATAGAAAGTGACTTGTAATGGAAGTTTCCAAAAATGGAAAGTTTTTGACCTCAAAATTACATGTCCAAGGAAGCTTCAAATGAAAATTTGTTCAACATGAAAGTTGTAGATCTTGGTCTCACCTTTCCAAAAAGTCCAAGAACTTGAATTTCTCATGTATGGTTGGCAAGTTATGGTCCATTCAATTTCAAAAATGACCCATAATCAAAGTGACATAACTTCCACATGGAGTGTCCAAATTGAGTGATCTTTTTATGTGCAAACTCCATTTGACATGTACTTTCATGGTGCATAATTGGAATTCATCAAAAATGGTCAATGCAAAAAGTCAATTTTCAAGTGTACAATTAAAAATCCAAGGGCAAAATGGTCCAAGTTGAGAAATAATGAGAATTTTGGAATGGGGATTTTTGCAACACCTCACAAATGACAATTAGAGATGGTTTGAATGGTCATAAACATTCAAGGTGCAATATTTGAACAATTCATTTTTGAACTTGCACTTGAAAATGCATAAAGTGCCATGACATGGTGAAAATGAGAATTACAAGTCCAATGACCATGAGACCAATGCCAACTCATCATAACTGATATTTGGAGAGTGTGTGAGCTGTCATACAGCTGTCACAGGGCCTGTGTGAAAAGACATATTTGCCCTTGCTTAGTAAAATGCATTTTTGCTAATTACATGTGTTTTGGCTAATTGGTGATTAATGAGGTGATTAGAGTTGGAGTATATATCACTAATTGTAACAGAATTTTGATCAGAATCACAAATCTCAAGAACCTAACTGTTTTTCCCTCCATTTTCTCCCAAATTCATCAAAAACCTTCATCACTTTTTTGACAAAATCTTCACCAATTCTCAATCATTTTGAGAAATTCTTTTTGATTCAATCTCCATAAGCCATAAGCTTGGACTGTTTTGACGATTTGGAGCCAAAAAGCATTGGAATCGCAACTGTTCATCCTTGGTGCAACAATGGCAATTGGCAATTTCTTCCACTAGAAGCAATTTCGAGCGAACCTAACATCTCCAGTCAACATCCTGAAGCTTCTCTTGCATCTGTTTTGGATCAACACGCGCCAAGGCTTCAAGATTCATCACTGCTCCATTCAAGGTACCTAAAATCGAATCTCATGGTTTCTTGAATTGTGATATGCTTATTGTAGTTCATCCAACGTAGATCAACATGCTAGGTTCAGTTTTTGATTTGGTGAACTGCTGAAGAAGTAATCGTGATTTTTAGTTTTGATGTTGTTTCTTTAAATGCTCGATCCGGATTATGTAGTGAGAATTAGGCAATTTGAGTTACATATTTGGAATCCTGGAATTTAGACCTTTCCAATGGTTATTCATTTGTCAATTTCTGTGAAGATTCGATGTTCATGTGTTCTTGCATTTTTCTGGAAAACTGATGAAGAATGTTGATGAAATCTGGAAATATTTGATGTTTGATCTTCGTTTTCGCCTGGCTTTTTCAAATTCATGTTTGGCGCCATTGCGAGCCAATCACAACATTTCCTTTCCGCGCCTGAAACGGCGTCGTTTTGGCATTTGCTTTAAAAATTACAAGTGTGCCACTGCTTCATTTAATTAAATATTTATTCCATTTCTTTTTCATTTCATTTTTCATTTAATTGCATGATCTTCAAAAATTCCCATAGAATTCATTTTTGATCCAATTTGAGTGCAATTTTTTGCATTTTTCTCATGAGAATGTGTAGAATTTAATGGATATTTTTTGGAATATTTTGCATGGATGGAAAAATAATGAGCTTAGGGTTTGTAAAATGTATCATATTTTTGTACACTTTGCCATATTCAGCATGAAATGCTCATACATTTAAAGAAATGATTGAAATTTTTTGTGCTCATGCTGGACATGTTGATGGTGATTTCCATGTAAAGTTTATGATTTTTGGATGCTTGATGATTGAGATATGATTTTTTGAATCTAGGTGTGACAATTTGTGTCACACCTAGCTAGGTCAACTTTCTGAATTTATTTGCATGACCTATGACTGTTGGATTGGATTGAAATTTTGCATGAATGATCATTGATATGTTGAGATAACATGTGAATTGTTCTGGATTTTTCTATGGCATTTTCAAATTTATTGATAATTTTCTTCACTGTATGCTCATTTGGTAACATTGTGTGACACATGTTTGTATATTGTTTGTGAAATTCTCATATGGTTTGGGATGAAGATGAAATTTGGTATGCTGATTGTAGACACATTATAGGACATCATAGTTTTGGTCCCATTCATTTCTAATATGTTGTCACTGTTTTGTGAATTTTTGAAGTGAATGCATGTGTTGGTGCTATGAATTGGCTTGAATAATTGTGTCTGGATTTCTTGATTTTTATTGACCTACTTTCTTTTGTCCAATTGAGCTGAAAATTGACATGCTGTACCTTGAATATGTCCTGTTTAGGTGTGAATTATTTGAGGATTTTTGGAATTGTTTTGGTATGCTTTTAATGGATATAGTTCTGTTTGGTCATTTGGTGTTGTATTTGACCTAGTTTGTGTTATATTGTGCATGAATTGATAATGGTGAATGGTATGAGCATGGGACCAATTGCATTTGCTTTTGAATTGTTTTAATGTGAGTTTGGATTGGTTTTGCTTGCTGTTTAGATTTTTTTATCACTTTTGGACCCTAGGCTTGGCCTAGTGGTCTAGTTTCTAACATTTGGTGTGGATTTTCAGGATGAAATGCACAATGCTTAAGGAGATTGCTTCAAGGCAATTTGAATTGAGTTTGGTTGATGTTTATAAACTAACTTGACTTTGTGTTGTAGGATTGGAAGCTTGAGCTTGAGCTTATAGCTTGCATTTGTGTGCATTGACTTGTGTTGTCTGTATAGATTAACATTTGCTGTTTACTGTTTGTCTGTCTGAGTACTGATGATACTTGATTGATTTCAGGTACATTTAGTCGCTTATAGTTCTTTAAGAACTTGCTTGCTGCTGCTTGGTTTTTAAACCACTTGAGGTAGGACTTCTAATCTTCATGTAGTCTGGAAGACCTGGCCTGTTACTTGGCCAGGCAGCTGTCTGAAGTCCTCCTTAAGAGGCGATGTTTGTGATTGTTTACATTTGTGCCAAGCAGGTAAAGACCTCTATGAGGCAATTGGTGGATCAAAGGGATATGCAATCTATCCCCCACTATTCTGTGAGTCGTCCCTCTGCTCACACGGCTGTGTGTTGATGCATTGGGACACAAACCCAAGATCTTGTGCTGTTGCACAATCGAGTCAGAGTCTTTGAGCGTAGAAGGGTCCCTCCATTCTGGACCCACGCTCCTTTGTCTGAAGCTCTCCCTGGTCAGGGATAAGAGCTGTGAAGTCTAATCTTCACTCACCTTTCATCTGCTTCACCTTAGCCTCGCAATGGCAAGGTTAAGAGCGAATACTACCCATGTACAGATGACTTGCTTCGGTAGTCAAACCCATTGTTTGAGCCTCACTTGATTGGCTATAGTGTGTGCTTTGTGAATATTTGTTTGCTCTGTTTGCTTGTATGCTTGTATGCTTGCTTTCTTCCTGGATAGGATTAGCTTGCAGTTGTGCAAGTAGGTAGAAACCTGAACATAGGGTAATGATGCATGACAACACTAGGCTCGAGTCCAGCTCCCTGGTAGTGTGTCTTCCCTTGGTTTCTGGCTAGAGTTTCTTTCCCTTGAGAGGGGAACTACATCGCCCTGATCCTCGTTCCAGACGAGGTATGTAGGCAGGAGACCGTGCGAGGTCTCTCCGGGCACTTTTTTTCTTTTTGTGTGTGTTTGCTTGTTATCTTGTGTTTGGTTCGGATGCCGATGTAAGTCCAGTGATTGGCTTTCGGGCTTCACGTTTGCCCTTTGGTGTGTGTTTTGGTTCGGATGCTGATGTAAGCCCAGTGATTGGCATTCAGGCTCCATGTTTGCCGTTGTGTTTGTGCTTGCTTGTTTGGCGTGCGTGAGCCGAACTACGGCAGCTCTGATTCTCGTTCCAGACGAGATACGTAGGCATAGGATGCGACGTCCTATCGAGCTCTCTCCCCCTTAACCCCACCTGTGTTGTCTTCGGTGCGTGTGTGTGTGATGTTTTAGCAACCTTTTCTTTCTTTTAGAACGTGGATCCCGTCGAGTACGACGGACGTGAGGGGTGCTAATACCTTCCCCTTGCGTAACCGACTCCCTTACCCTTTCTCTTTGGTCGCGAGACCATTTCCTTTCCAGGTTTCTCTGAGCGTTTCCTTTCCCTATCTTGGGATAAATAACGCGCAGTGGCGGCTCTGTGTTGTGTTTTATTTCAGCCCGCCGGTTGTTTTTCGCGGATGCGACAGCTGGCGACTCTGCTGGGGAATTGCTGGATGTTGACCTGTGCTGGTCCATCTTCCCTAAGCGAGTCTCTCCTAGCGTTCTAGGATAGTTTAGGTTGTTTGTTTTGCTTTATTCATTGCATTTATTATTCTAACCAGTGTATATATTTGCATAAATATTTGCATGCATCATACTATCATGTTGCCGTCCTCTGTGTAGGTGGTTCCTCTGTTTTGGGGTGGGTGTTCTGAGTGGGGCTAAAACCCAGGCCCGAGTATACACCTAGGATTAGTGTGGTCTCACGTTCTTCACATGTTGGGTTGACATGATTGTTGTGACGTGACATACCACAAGCCGGACGAGGTTCTTCTGAGAGGGCTCTTCCTTGTGGAGTTTCCACTATGGTTGAGTTTTATCTCTTTTGAGCTGTTGACTTCGGTGACCGATCATTTCCCGGATCTTTGGTTTAGACGATCTTAAGGGAGCTACAATGGCACACCCGAAAGGGCAAACCCATTGAGTATCTCCGCCCGATTGTCGAGGCTATTATCCGCCTTAGGATGACCTGATTAGAATTTACCTGTGAGGGGAGGGTTGATTCTTTCAGATGCATGTTCTGTTGGTGACTCAGATGGTGACTAATGGTTCCGTGGATCAGAGTCCTATTTATAATTCGGATTTATGGGCATTTCTTGCCGAGACGCCGGAGTGCTGTCCGAGTTATTTATCAGTGGGGATCCGTTTATTTCAGGATTCCCCGGGCCGATTCAGAGGTTGTGGTTATCTGTTCAATGGATCTCTGAGGTTGATGATGATGATGGTGTATCTTGCAGTTCCGTTTATTTCGGAACCCTTGAGTGGGGTTTGTGTTTGCATATTCCTTCAGATGGTTGTGATCAGTCCAGAGATCAGGCTTCAGTGCACCGGATGATCAGACGACTTGGAGGATGGCAACACATTGCATTCATTCATCAGCATCATTTCATTTTGCATTTATCTGCATCTAACACATGTTTACCCATATGCAGGGACCCTTTTAATCGAGATCCTGGTTGAGAGATTTCTTAGACATGAGGAGACCCGGTTTGAAGGACGATGTGGCTTACAGTTTCTTTGACCCAGAGATCAGTGTGTTGAAGGATATGATAGCATTGATTGCGCCTGACCATGTGGGGATGTTCAGAGAGGCATACGGTGGTATTCTGAAGATGGTTTTCAGACTCACTGACAGTAATAGGGACGCCATCCACACTTTTCTCCAGTTTTATGATCCTGGTTTGAGGTGTTTCGTTTTTCCGGACTACTTGTTGGGGCCTTTGATGGAGGACTATGCTGGCATCCTGGGTATTCAGATCAAAAACCAGGTACCTTTCCTTGCCACTAAGGAGGAGCCTGATGTTGGGGAGATCTCTCGTGCTCTTTATTTGAGCCAGGAAGTGATTAGAGGAGGTTTGAAGGAGAAGGGGAATTTGCCCGGTTTTCATCTAAGCCTCTTGGAAGCTAAGGCCAAGGAGTATGCTGCTTTGGGCAATTGGAGGGTTGTCTGTGCTTTGATTGCTGTGAGCGTCTATGGAATCATCTTGTTCCCTAATCAGAAGAATTTCGTGGATATTAATGCCATCCGCTTGTTTGTTCAGAGGAATCCTATCCCCACCTTGATCGGAGATGTCTATTACTCGGTCCATAATCGGAACGAGAAGAGGCGTGGGGGATTGATTCGATGTTGCGCTCAGTTGCTATACAAATGGTTCATGGGATATTTGCCTACCAAGGGTGCTTTTGTTCTTCTTGACCATACTGTCAGTTGGGCGACCAAGTTGATGGGTTTGCGTGCCAAGGACATAACTTGGACTCATATCGATGAGGCGGGACGAGATTTCATTTGTAGCTGCGGGAGTTTTCCTAATGTGCCTCTTATAGGAGTTCAAGGGTGTATCAGTTATAACCCGACACTTCTTAAGAGACAAAGGGGATTTGCTATGGAGGCTCCTCCTCTCGAGTATGAGATTCAGGACTCTTGTTACTTCCCTGTCGAGAGTAACCGGTCAGCATTGGAGAAAGTGTCTGAGGCATGGCATAATATTCAAAGGAAAGGCAAGATTCCTTTTGGTAGAGCTAATAGTAGGTCTTTCCCTTTGTTTGATGAATGGCTCAGAAGGAGAGTGGAGTTCACTCGTCTACCTTTTCCTGTGGGTGATCTTTGGTATCCGGTGATTGAGAAGTCTCGTTCTTCTATCAGTATAGAAGAGTTCTTTGAGATGAAGAGGGATAGGGATCAGTTGCAGGTAGAGAAGACCGAGTTGGAAATGAGGGTTGCTAGAATCCAAATGACTAATCAGGAAATCAAAGGGAAAATGGAAGACCAGAATAAGAGACATGCTCTTGTGGTGGAGCGCTTTGAGATAGACACCGCGTATTATGGCAAGGTCAGCCAAGCACTAGAGTCATCCATAAAGGAGCATGACCTTACCTAGGAGAAACTAGCTAGGGCCTTGAGGGTTATTGAAGAAGAGAAGAGGAGGCAAATCCTTGTGAGGGATCAGAGAGATGCCGGAGCCAAAGTCCTTGCTACAAAATGGGAAGCTGAGAAAGCAAAGATTATTGCTGAGAGAGATCACTATCTTGCTGAGAGGGATCATTACTTCAGACAGATGAAGATGCACCAGAAGGAGATAGGGAGATTGCAGCAAGAGAACATTGAGCTTAGGTTCGCGGTGAAGTTTACCCAGATGGTTGACGATGCAGAGCCGTCTGCGGGACCTCCTTCAGTGTAGACCTTTCTTATTTGTGGTGGATTACCGTCAGGCTTGTTGACGGAATTCATTTTGCTTGTATTTCTTTTCCCGATT
Organism: Lathyrus oleraceus; assembly: GCF_024323335.1. Classification (NCBI taxonomy): domain Eukaryota; kingdom Viridiplantae; phylum Streptophyta; class Magnoliopsida; order Fabales; family Fabaceae; genus Lathyrus; species Lathyrus oleraceus. Next base: position 116,948,557 of record NC_066582.1, read on the forward strand.
CTGGAGATTTGTATCTGATTTGATGTATGACTATGGCACTTATTGTGCATTTTGCTATGTGATGGTTATTTTCATTCAGTGATTGATCTTCAAGCTTTATTTGCTTTACCGTATGCACTCGCACGAGCACACACATGGTTTGGTGATATCTTTGCTAAATCATCTATCCCTAATCTGTATGTTGAAATTGAATGAATGATGAATGTCAAAATATTGCTGCCGAATTGTTATTTGTCTCGATGAAGCCAGGATCGAGAGACGAAGTGTTCCTCATGTGGATAAGCACTGCATTCATGCATGATCATAATAACTTGTGTTTTATTTTTGCAGGTATCTGTTGCTAACGTGCTTGATTGTTACAGGAATCATTGCTCGTGCTCGCAGAACTGTACCTTTGCACTCAACTCGTCCTCACAGATACTTCACGCGACGTAATACGCCCAGACTGATGGATCTCCCGAATACTGATATTCTTGAGCTGAAGGACAAGATGACTGAGCTGATCAACATTATGCAAGGCTTTGCAGTTGGTCAGAAAGCTCTAGCTGACAAGGTTGAGAAGCTCGAGCGGGCTTCAGCGGCGAATAGCGGTGTTAACCTGGAAGGAGTCTCCAACCAGGGGCTGGGTGGTTCTCGGGATGGTGGTAAGAGGACAACGGTCGGTATAGTGAATAATAATATTGGAGGTTTCGGTGTTGCTGGTGGCCAACCTGGGCAGAATCTGAAGGACGGTCTGTTGCCTCCATTCTACGGGTTTGATGACGACAGAGAGGAAGACAGGGAAGCAAACCAGTTTTCCATGCATAATGAGCCGTTGGGTCAGTATGGGGTCCAGCCTCAAAACAAGGAGATTCAGCTGTTGGCTGAGAAGATTAAGGTGCTGGAAAGTTATGCCACTCCCGGGATGATCAATATGTCTAATATGGGGCTTGTTGAGGGGATTGTGATCCCACAGAAGTTTAAAGCGCCCACTTTTGACCGTTACAATGGAAGTTCTTGTCCTGAGACTCACCTCCAAGCTTTTGTCCGCAAGATCTCTGCGTACACAATGGATCAGAAGCTATGGATGTATTTCTTCCAGGACAGCCTGTCTGGAGGCTCACTGGAATGGTACACCAAGCTGAAGTCCTCAGATATTAAGAATTGGCAGGATCTTGGGGACGCGTTCTTCAAGCAATATCAGTTCAATGCTGACATGGCTCCGAGTCGTACCCAGCTGCAGGGTATGTCTCAAAAGAATAATGAAGGGTTTAAGGAATATGCCCAACGGTGGAGAGAGTTGGCTGCCAGAATGCAACCTCCTCTTGTTGATAGAGAAATGTCGGATCTATTCATGGGAACCCTGCAGGGGGCATTTGCTGAAAGAATGGTTGGTTGTCCGGTGACCAACTTTTCTGATATTGTTGTGGCAGGGGAAAGAATAGAGAGCTGGCTGAAGCTCGGTAAAATTCAGGGTAATGCCTCTTCTTCAGGATCAAAGAAACCGTTTGGTAATGGTGGCCAGAGGAAGAAAGAGGGCGATACTAGTGTTGTGTATGCTCAACGAGGACCCAGTAAGGATCGTTACTTCCAGCACGCCGCTGCGGTAACCATTCCTGCTGAACAGCAACAACAACAGAGGCAACCCTTCCAGCAGAGGCCTCAGAGGGCTGGTTATCAGGTAAGGGGTAAAGCAGCGGACAGACAATTTGATAGACCTCCGGTTGTAGCACCTCAAATTTGCACCTACCATTATGCATACATTTTCATAATAGGTCATAGCATATCATGATCCATTGCATAGCATTTGCATTATCCCTCAGTTGCCTCAAGAGCAAGCAATCAGAAATTAGGTCAAACTAATCTCCTGGTCAGTCAACCAAGCAAGCAAAGGAATTTCTCATTGAATCAAGGCCTTGGGGTTTGTCCAACAAGTTCACATGACTTGAGGGTCCATTTGAAGTATTTTGGTCGAGGGTTAAGGGCTCAGAGGTCAGCAGTTCATGCCCAGACAGTCAAAAAACCTGAAAAAGTCGACTGTCAGTCAAAGCAATGGATGGTGGTCATTCTTGTGGAATTTGGGCACCATGGTCAATAATCAAGAGTTCATACAACTTGGGACATCATTTGAAGTCAAATTCTCAAGGAATTAGGGTTTGGAAGTCATCAGTCAATGCACAATCAGCCAGAAACCCTAAAAGTCAACTGTTGGTCAACTGTCCATTTAATCAGTGATTGGATGATTGGAATTGGTTTGTGAGAGTTCATTCATGTCCAAATAGTCATCATATATCATGCCAAACACCATCATGGAAGAATTTGAAGCCAGATCATGAATTTCCAAAAATGGAAACTGGGCCTGTAACTGAAACCTGCCATAAATGGAAAGTTTTGATCCTCAAACTTACATCATGATACAAGCCTCAAATGAATTTTTGCCCAACATGAAAGTTGAAGATCTTGTTCTCCCATTTCCAAAAAGTCCTAGAACTCTCAATTCCCATGTGTGGTTGGCAAGTTATGATCGAATCGATTTCAGAAAATCTTGAACTTCAAAGGGCCATATCTCCCAAACCGTTTGGCCAATTTTGGTGGGGTTTTTTCCTACAAGTCACATTTGATCCCCTCTTTCCAAAAATATAAATTTCATGAGCCAAAACTTCACCAATCAAAATGGCATATTTTGACCTTTTTCATTTGAATGTAAGTTTGACCAAGAGTTGACTTTTTGACTCAAACTTTTTTTCAACATTTGGCCAATTGGAACAGCTCATAAATATCATTTTAGGTGTGTTTGCAAAGTCAAAATTATGCAGCACATGTGAATATTGCTTGGTTGCTTGAATTGTAAGAAAAGTACCATTTAACCATGCTTGCACCATACTTGTTTATGCATCCACCATACCATGATTTGTACTCTCAAAACAGAAGATTAGAAGGCCATTTTACTGTCAATTATGAATACATTCTGCAGCCAAAACCAATGGTACATATGACCATGCTTGCTTGCTTAAAATTGGGAAGGAAAGGACCAAAACTAGCCATGCTTGGAGCTGCACATAGCAGCCCTGCCACTTTTGCTGTCATGCTACAAACCAATGGCAGCCTCACACCAGCTGATACAGAAAATACTTTCTCTCATTTTGGACATGCTGAGCCAACAATACAAGACAGCATGGGTTATGATGATTTTCCTGTCATGAGAAAACACATAGCAGCAGCACAGCAGACAGAGATAATAGACCTCACTCATTCAAACCTTGCCCTCACCTTGCATTTTTCCTGACCAAGACAAGCAGCATACCAAAAGAACCTTCACTCACTCCCTCATTTTCAACCTTGCTTTGCACCCTCCCGATCCTGTCACCATTTTGAAAGTAGCAGCATACCACAAAAACACTTTGGCATTTCTCTTCCAAGGTCTGTCACCACACTGCAGCAGAGGAAAGAAAAAAACTTTGGCATTTGCTTCTCATAAAACCTTGCCACAAACCAACATAACAGCAAATAGAAACACCATTTTCCTGTCATTAAACAAAAACCAGCTGAACATATCATTAGCAGACCCTAAACATATGATATTTAAGTCTCATTTTTCTGGTTTTACAACCCTAGTTTTTCACAACCACAGCAGCCACATACAGAAAAATACTCCTACTCTCTCATCTTGCATTTTGCTCGACTGAGATTTTCCACCCAAAACCATCAAAGCACACAAGTAACCCTTGGTTATTTCTTCACTTGGACAACATATTTAGCTCACCTTCACCATCAAATCACTGCTGTAAAGTCTTCATCATCTTCTGTTTTACAAAGACCTCTCCCATGGCAGCTTGAAGCTAGAATCGATTCAAGCAAGGTTGAGCACAATTCCTTCTGGGATACATCATTTGGGACCATCATCTTCATCTGTTCGAGCTTCAAACTTTCAAATAATCACTGCTCTACACTTTTCTTCAAATCCAAGTAAATTTTCGAAACTCTAATTTCTTAAATCAATGCTATGCCATGTGTAGAGTATGTTCTTGTGGTTACATTAAGCTTGAAATTACTAAAAATGATTAAGTATCATGCTAGTTATGTTGAAATGAAATTTGGAATTGATTTATGTTCTTGCTCGATTTGTGACAACCAATGAGTTCTAGTGGAAATGGTTGGTGGATTCATGTTAGTTAGAGCTTGCTGGTCAGTTGTGTGTATGTGATTTTCATTTCTAAAAATTGTTGTTAAGCTCGACTGAACATGATGATGATACCCTGTAGCTGTTAAACCTTAAATTGTCCAGAATTTTTTCATGCTTGTGTTTGTGTATTGCTGAATAATGTGTTTGTTTGTGTGCTGGTCAAATTTGATTTTGATGCTTGAAATTCCATGATGCTGTTGTTTTCAAACTTATGCCATGCCTAGAAATTTCATGTTTGTCTTGGTTTTGTTGTATAACATGTTTGCATTGAAGAGCATTACTACTGCCATGTTGTTTGCTTGATGTTCATTATACCATGCCATTGTGTGTTTTTGCTCGAAACCTGTTTGATGTTAATGATGAACATGAGCTGCCATGCTAATTGAACCCTGCTGCTGCTTATTTGGTGATGTTTCGATTGATTGCTTGAGTGGTGTTCCATTGGCCATGCTGTTCATTATGTCTGTCTGAAGTCGCCTGTGTGAATGTTGAACATTGATGTTGAATGTCTACCCCTGCTGTTGTGTATGAATCATAAACTTGCCTAGAATTCCTCATGCTGGTGTTGTTTTGTTGTTCATGTCATGATGCTGCTTGCTTGATGTTTATTTTTGATTGAGTTCATGATGATGAAATTGATGCTGCAAATGCCCTGCTGCTGTTATGATGAATTTGCCAGAATTATTCATGTTTGCTTTTGGTTTGTTGTTTATGATGAGCTTGCATGAAGAGCCTTACAATACCATGCTGTGTTGGTTGAATGAGGAACATTGATGTTCAATACCATGCTGTTTGTTTGCTGTTGGTTATGATGAGTACATGATGATGATGAACTTGATGCATTGCCCTGCTGTTTGTGAGTTTTTGTTGGACTTCATTTTGATCAATTGCCTGAAGTTACATGAGTTTGAATGCTGAATGCCATGCTGATTAAAACCTTGCTGCAGTTTTAAAATTCTTTGAACATTTGTCCTGAAAATCCATTGGACTATGTGGTATGCTGTTGATTGCCTGCTGCGAGAACATTGCCAAAATGCTATGCTGCTGAGTGTTTGTTGTTGAATTTGTTTGGATGTGATTGAACTTGTATGAAGTTTGTGTGCTGTTGGCCAAACCCTAGGGTTTATTTATGAAAACTCAGAATTTTGAGCTCATTGGCCGTGTCCACTGTTCCATTGGATTTGGACCAATGGGAACATTTCCTGGTCGCCCCCCAAAACGCAGTAGTTTAGGTTAATGAGCCCGAAATTACGCTTATGCCATCGTTGACTCATTGTTTGACCAATTGCCATGCCATTTTGTTCATATTGCATTCAAATTTCATCCAACTTCCACGATTTATTTCCCCTTCACATTTATTCCAAAAATTGTGAAATTTTTTCCTCATATTCATGAATGTGTCCTCTATTTTATCATGATTTTTAATTAATTTTCCATTGGCTGGATTTTTAATGATAATTATTTTCTTGACATGTATGCCAAAATGATACATTGTGCCATTCCTTTTGTGAAATTGCCATATTGCATCCAATGAGCTTGAAATTTTTTGTGGTAAAACTAGACACATTGACCTTCATTTCCATATAAAGTTTGTGCATTTATCATTTGTGGATTGAGAGTTATGATTTTTTGAAGTCATGTGTTGCATTTGGTGTCATACCATGATCATGCATTTTCCCTAATTTTGTTCACCTGCTTCCTTGCATCCAATTGACCCCATTTTTTGCATGAATGATCCTTTGTATGTCTATTTCATGTATGAATTTTCTTGGAATTAATCTCGCTGTTTTCCATTTGATTGTGAATTTTCTTCCATGCTTGGTCATTTGTTGACTTTTTGTGCTATACCTTGCCAAATCTTTTGTGAAATCCTCATACCATATTGTATGTCCATGAAATTTGATATGTGATAACTAGACATCTCAAGCTTGGCATTGGTGTTAATCTCATTCATTTCTCATCTGTTTTCAATTTGATATGATTTTTTGAAGTTGACCCATGCTTGTTGACTTTCTTTGTGCATGCTTGAATTTGGTTTGACTTCATGATTTTCATTGACTGCCTTCCACTTGTCCAAATGGGATGAAATTTGACATGCTTACCATGCTATGTGTTAGGATTGATCATGATTTATTTGATGATTTTTGGAAATGTTTAAGATTGCTTTTGAGTTAAGTCTTGCTGTTGACTTCTATGAGCTTCTGTGTGCCATGTTTTGACCTAATTTGATCATGAAATGATGATAGTGATTGATATGAGTGTGAACCCAATTGGTTGTGTTTCTTAATTGTTTGAGCATGATTTTGGATACTTACCCCTTGCTGTCTTGACTTTCTCATTCACTTTTGACCCTAGGCTAGCCCTAGTGGTCCTGTTACTCACCTTTGAGTTTGTGATTTCAGGTTGACCATCAAATGGCCATTGAGACCAATTCTTTTGACTGAGCTTACTTGAATAGTGTTGTCTAACCCCCTTGTTTTGTAGGTGGCTTGGCTCACATGCCTTAAGCCTTGTGCCTTGCACATCCATGTGCCTCCAATTGACTGTTGGTGTCTGTTTCTGTTTTGTTTTGTTTGAAGTTGCATACTAACATCTGCTTGACTGTTTCAGGTGCTTTAGTTGCTTAGTTCCTTGTGAACTTTTTGCTTTGCTTTGCTTGTATAAGCAATTTGCATTGAGGTATGCCTCTTTTACTCCATGTAGTCTGGAAGACCTGGCCTGTTACTTGGCCAGGCAACTGTCTGAAGTCCTCCTTAAGAGGCAATGTTTGTGATTGTTTACTTTTGTCCTTGCATAGAGTCAAAGTCCTCCTAAGTGAAGAGGCAATTGGTGGAAGGTAGGGATATGCAATCTATCCCCCACTATTCAGTGTGTCATCTGTTTTGCTCACACCACTGTGTTGATGCATTACAAATAAAAACCCAAGATCTTGTACAACTGTACAGTTGAGTCAGTTTTAATGTGTAGAAGGGTTCCCACTTTCTGAACCCACACATTCTTGTCTTGAGCTCTCCCAGGCCAGGGATAAGAGCTGTGAGGTCTCATCCTCACTTCATCCTTTCATCTGCTTCACCTTAGCCCCTCAATGGCAAGGTTAAGAGCAACATTCACCCAGTTCCAGAGGTTTGTTTGTTGAGGTTGATATGACCCCTTGACTAAAACCTAACCCTTGTTTGAGCCACTTGTTTGTGTATAGCGTGTGCTATCTGTGCTTGTAGGATTGTTTGACTTGCTTCCTGTGCAAGTTAGGATAGTTTGACTTGCTTCCTGTGCAAGTTAGGATAGTTTGACTTGCTTCCTGTGCAAGTTAGGTTTTGCTTGGCTTGCTTCCTGTGCAAGTTAAGTGTGTGTGGCTTGCTTCCTGTGTGAGCCATACTTAGGATAGGTTGGCCCTTGTGCCATTTAGCTAGAAACCATAACTTAGGGTTGATTTTGCATGACAACATCTAGGCTCGAGTCGTCGTCTCCCTAGTTGTGTCTCCCTCTGTTATCTGGTTAGGCTAGTCCTTTATCCCTGCGTAGGGGAACTACATCGCCCTGATCTTCATACCAGATGAAGTATGTAGGCAGGAGATTGAGCTGATCTCTCCGGGCGCCCTTTTCTTTTCTTTGTGTGTGTTGTCTGACAGTTGCTAGGCTCGAGTGCCTGACTCCTTAGCAATCTGTTGTCTGTTTGTTTGTGTGTGTGTTTGACAGTTATATGCTGAGTCCCCGACTCCCTATTAACTTGTTGTGTTGTTGTGTGCTTGGAAGCTGATGTAAGTCCATCGAGTGGCAGTTAGGTTCCAGTGTGCGTGCGTTTGGTTCGGATGCTGATGTAAGTCCAGTGATTGGCATTCAGGCTCCACGTTTGCCTCTTTGTGTGTGTTTTAGGTTCGGATGCTGATGTAAGTCCAGTGATTGGCATTCAGGCTCCACGTTTGCCTGTGCTTTGTTTGTTTGTGTGCGTGTCAGCCGAGCTACGAATGCTCTGATTCTTCTCTCGTCCGAGAAGATACGTATGCATAGGATGCGACATCCTAGCGAGCATGTGTCGTTTCCCCCAGTCCGAACTACTTCGACTCTGATGTCTATGCCTGATAGACTAAGTAGGCCCAGGATGCAACATCCTGCCGAGTCAGTTTCAGTCAGTTTCTTTTGTCTCTTTTCAGCCAGTGTGTGTGAGTATTTGAGCAGTGTTTAGCAACCATTTTCCTACCTTTTGTGCGTGGATCCCGTAGAGTACTACGGATGCGTAGGGGTGCTAATACCTTCCCTTCGCATAACCGACTCCCGAACCCATTCTCTTTGGTCGCGAGACCATGTTCTTTCCAGGTTTACTTCGAGCGTTTCCTTTCCCTCTTTTGGGATAAATAACGCACGGTGGCGGCTCTGTTGTTTCTTATTTTCCCGCCGGTTTTTCGCGCGATGCGACAGCTGGCGACTCTGCTGGGGAAATAGAGAAGTTGACCTATGCTGGTCCATCTTCCCTAAGCGAGTCTCTCCTAGCGCTCTCTAGGTTAGGATTTTGGTTGCTTTGTGCTGTGTTTATTTATTGCATCCATTATTTACTGTTTGCATTCATTGTCTATTGTTTGCATCTATGTTTGGATTAATGTTTGCATTTATTCATCTGTTCACCTGGCTGGTTGTCTGTTTCTCTCTGTTGGGGTGGGAGTTCTATGAGGTAAAAGGCCCAATACCCAGGCTATGAGTGAAATCTAGGAAACCTAGGAATAGAGTGATTCATGGGAAGCGGGTGGTGTACGCCACTTAGCGGAACATTGATATCACGAGCAGTTCAGACTCTGATGGGGTATTATCGGTGCATACATCGGGTGTGCACAGGATGATATTCTTGAAAGGGTTGTTTATCCTGCGTTTCTCTTGACCTTACCCTGGCCTAGACTACACCCGTGAGTGGGGAAGGGTTCATCATTACAGGTACTGTTGGTGACTTATGGTTCTGTTGGTGACTTTGGGTTCAGACAACAGTATATTCAGTTGACCTTGGGTTTTCAAGTTGGATTTGGGTTCTGAGTTTAGACCGAAGCTTCGACTTTGTGATCAGAGATGCACCGCCAGCCAGTTGTGTCTGCATCATGTGCATCATAGCATATTTATTTTCAAAAAGAAACGCAAAAAAAAAAAAGAAAAAAAAAAGAAAAAAAAAAGAAAAAAAGAAAAAGAAAAAAACTAATCCCTGCATGCATATCATTTCTCAGGTACATTCCAGAGCTTGTTCACTGATAGAGATGGCAACGGTCCCAGAGTTGAAGCGGAAGACTTGTATCTACGTTTTTCACCGGGAGCCTTTAACGCCTCTGATTGAGTTGGGCAGTCTTGTGACCAGTGATCGTCTAGGGGGGTTCGTGAACCAGTATGGGGATATCCTGACAGTGTTGAAGACAGTAGTTGACCCGGTGCCGTTGCAGACACTTCTTCAGTTCTATGACCCGGAGCTTAGATGTTTCACGTTCCAAGATTACCAGTTAGCACCTACTCTCGAGGAGTATTCTATACTGTTGAGCATCCCGATTCAGCATCAGGTTCCTTTCTTGGACGTACCAAAGGAGGTTGACTTTAAGGTTGTTGCCAGAGCTCTCCGGTTGAGTGTTAAGGAAGTTTGTGATAATTGGAAGCCCAGTGGGGGAGTTGTGGGTCTGCCGTTGAAGTTTCTTCTGAGAATAGCCAGAGATGAAGCAGAGAAGGGAAATTGGGAAGCTTTTCACGCGCAGCTTGCCGCCTTGATATATGGAATCATCCTATTTCCCAGTATGCCAAATTTTGTTGACCATGCTGCCATCAGCATTTTCATCAGAGGAAATCCAGTCCCCACCTTGTTAGCTGATACTTACTATGCCATCCACAGTAGGCATGGTAAGGGTGGAGCCATCAGGTGCTGCCTGCCTCTCCTATTCAAATGGTTCATGTCTCTTCTGCCAGCCAGTGGACCGTTTGTGGATACCCAGAGCACTCTCAAGTGGACTCAGAGGGTCATGTCGCTCACCTCTTATGACATCAGATGGCAATCTTACCGGATGAATGTGAAGAATGTTATTATGAGCTGTGGAGAATTCCGGAATGTGCCACTCGTGGGGACCAAGGGTTGTATAAATTATAATCCAGTTCTTTCTCTTCGCCAGTTAGGTTTTGTTATGAGTAGAAGACCACGTGAAGCTGAGATAGCTGAGAGTGTGTACTTTGAGAAGAAGGATGACCCTGTTAGGTTGGAGCAGATTGGGAGAGCTTGGAAGTCCATTGGCGTCAGAGATGGATCCGTCTTGGGGAAGAAGTTTGCCATTGCTATGCCCGATCACACTGATTGGGTCAAGAAGAGAGTAGAAATTTTGTTATTACCCTACGATAGGATGGAACCGTTGCAAGAGCAACCACCCTTGATTCTTGCTGATAGTGTGCCTGCTGAGCACTATAAGCAAGCTCTGATGGAGAGTCGTCGGTTGAGGGAGAAGGAGCAAGACACCCATATGGAGCTGTACAAAGCCAAAGCTGATAGATTGAACTTGGCTCATCAACTCAGAGGAGTGCGAGAAGAAGATGCTAGCAGAGCAAGGAGCAAGAAGAGATCCTACAAGGAGATGGAGAGTATGTTAGATGCAGAACACCGGGAGCGCTTGAGACTGCAGAGGGTTGAGGCCAGTTATCAGAAGAAGATCAGAGACTTGGAGAAGCAACTCAGAGATAAAGACATCCAGTTGAAGAAGGAAGTAGACTTGAGACAGGCATCAGAGGACCACCTTGGAGGAGAAGTCTTAGAGCTTAGAAGACAGTTGAAGGAGAAGATTACCCCTCTACCAGATTGTGCAGAATGCTCACTGTTGATCGACCAGTGCCATTACCTGAAGACCCTCATTCCGGAAGACCGTCTTAGTTGAGAATCACCTCCAGGCTTGTTGGATGGGATTCATTTGCGTGTAAGCCGTCTCTTGGATCTTTTGTTGAGAATCACCTCCAGGCTTGTTGGCTGGGATTCTTTTTCTTTGTACGTTGTTTATTCAGATATTCTGTTGACATTGGTTGTATGCCTTTATACCCTCATGTATATATAAGGATGTCAGCATTTCCTTGTATCTGTTTGTTCTCTTGTTGCTGCAGGTTGCCATCTTTTCAGAATGGGTCAGGCTCTTTGAATGCCTGAGAAATGAGCATCTCATGTGCATCATGCATATCATTAGCATCATACTCATATCATTTTGCATAACAGGTGTTCTTGATCGTGACTTCTCACTCTTGGTTCCTGTTCAGGCAGGATAGCTGATCAACGTCCACACCGCTACTCAACAAGACTGAATCAACAGAGAAGTATGGATCAATTTCAAGCTGAGTTGGCTGAGATGAAGGCTAGCATGGCCCAGTTTATGAATATGATGCAAGGGGTTGCGCAAGGTCAAGAAGAACTCCGAGCTATGGTTCAGAGACAAGAGGCTGCAAATCCACCGATCAACCATGCTCCGCCAGAGGGAGGCCCGGTCAATGATAACAATGTTGCTACTGCAGTACCCGTCAACAACTATGCTGTAGGTGATGAGTTGGGGGGTATTCGAATCAACGGTCAACCTATTGTTCCAGATGCCGCTAATGCCAGAGTAGTCCGTGCTCCGGCCCGTAATCCTGCTACGATTGTTGACAGACAAGAGGATATGTTCTCTCTGCTCAGTGAAGACGAAGACGTTCTGGGAAGGGTCAATGAGAGAGACCGCAAAGTTGAGGCGCTTGCTGAGAAGATCCGTGCTATGGAAAGTCAGAATTCTCTCGGTTTTGATGTTACTAATATGGGATTGGTTGAAGGTTTGAGAATCCCTCACAAGTTCAAAGCGCCGTCCTTCGATAAATACAACGGTACTTCTTGCCCTCGCACCCATGTGCAGGCTTATTATCGAAAGATCTCTGCGTATACCGATGATGAAAAGATGTGGATGTATTTTTTCCAAGATAGTCTATCTGGGGCTTCTTTGGACTGGTACATGGAATTGAAGAGAGATTCGATCCGATGCTGGAGAGATCTGGGTGAGGCCTTCTTGAGGCAGTACAAACACAACATGGACATGGCACCGAGCCGGACTCAGCTGCAGAGTCTTTGTCAAAAATCTGGAGAGAGCTTCAAGGAGTACGCTCAGAGGTGGCGTGAACTAGCTGCTAGAGTTCAACCCCCTATGCTGGAGAGGGAATTGACAGATATGTTTATTGGTACTCTTCAAGGTGTGTTTATGGACCGGATGGGGAGCTGCCCGTTCGGTAGTTTTTCTGATGTTGTCATTTGTGGAGAAAGGACTGAGAGTCTAATCAAAGCTGGTAGGATCCATGATGCTGGTTCCTCGTCTTCATTAAAGAAACCCTTCTCTGGGGCACCTCGCCGTAGAGAAGGAGAGACCAATGCTGTACAGCACAAGAGGGGGTGTGTACAGAACAAATGCTAACAGAGATCAATATCGTCCAGTGGCTGCAGTGACTATTCCGGCACCTCAACCTCGTCAACAACAACAAAGAGTTCAACAACCGCAACAGCAACAACAACAACAGCAACGTCCTTATCAGCCCAGACAGAAATTGCAGGCTGATAGAAGATTTGATCCTCTGCCCATGTCTTACACAGAGTTATTACCCGAACTACTCCGGTTGGGGATGATTGAGTTGCGTACAATGGCTCCGCCTACAGTGCTGCCTCCCGGCTATGATGCTAATGTTAGATGTGACTTTCATTCTGGGGCACCAGGCCACCATACTGAGAAGTGTCGAGCTCTCCAGCACAAGGTTCAAGATTTGATCGATACCAAGGCAATCAACTTCGCTCCAGTGCCTAATGTCGTGAACAACCCTATGCCTCAGCATGGTGGGCATAGAGTGAACAATATTGAAGGGGAAGAAGCTGAAGATCTGGTTGTTAATGTTGATGATGTTCAGACTTCTCTGTTAGTTGTGAAGGGCCGTCTGCTGAAGGGGGGTGTCTACCCGGGCTGTGATGAGAATTGTTTGGGCTGTGCAGAATCTGAGAATGGTTGCGACCAGTTAAGGGCCGGTATCCAGGGTATGATGGATGAAGGTTGTTTGCAATTCAGTAGGGCTGTAAAAGATCGTGGAACAGCGTCAACTATCACCATTTACTTTAAACCGTCTGAAGAACGTGGACCAAGGGTCGTCAGTGCGCCTGCAACGAATGGTGCCCCAGTTACCATTCCCGTGCCTGTAACCATCAGTGTTCCAACTACTACCGCTGCATCTGGAAGAAGGACTGTTGAGAATAGTAGAGCTGTGCCGTGGAAGTATGATAATGCTCACCGCAATTACAGAAGGGCTGAAAGTCAGACAAGACCAGTGAATCAAACTCCAGTGACAATTGGTTTACCGATTAGAGTTCCTGCAACTGTTGGTCCGGCTGTGGATAATGTAGGGGGTCCAGGAGGTTTTACCAGAAGCGGTCGTCTGTTCGCACCGCAGCCTTTGAGGGACAATAATGCCGAAGCTCTCGCCAAAGCAAAGGGTAAACAAGCTGTGGTTGAGGAAGAGCCTGTTCAGAAGGAAGCGCCCGAGGGCTCATTTGAGAAAGACGTGGAGGAGTTTATGAAGATAATCAAGAAGAGTGACTACAAGATTGTAGATCAGTTGAATCAAACTCCGTCCAAGATTTCTATACTTTCACTATTGATGTGCTCTGAGGCACACCGTAATGCCTTGCTGAAGATGTTGAATCTGGCTTACGTGCCTCAGGAGATTTCTGTCAATCAACTGGAGGGTGTAATGGCCAATGTGAGCACCAGGTATGGTGTGGGTTTCACCAACTTGGACTTACCACCTGAAGGGCGAAACCATAACAAAGCCTTGCACATCACCATGGAGTGCAAGGGGGCAGTGTTGTCTCATGTATTGGTAGACACCGGATCGTCGTTAAATGTGTTGCCTAAGCAGATTCTGAGGAAGATTGATGCGGAAGGGTTTGTGCTTAATCCCAGTGACCTGATCGTTCGTGCTTTCGACGGATCCAAACGTTCTGTGTGTGGGGAAGTTACCTTGCCTGTGAAGATAGGTCCTGAGGTTTTTGATATCATCTTCTATGTTATGGACATCCAGCCCGCCTACAGTTGTTTATTGGGGCGTCCGTGGATTCATGCAGCAGGGGCAGTCTCGTCGACTCTCCATCAAAAGCTCAAGTATGTCTGGAACGGTCAGATCGTGACTGTGTGCGGTGAAGAAGAGATTCTGGTGAGTCATCTGTCCTCGTTCAAATATGTTGAGGTGGATGGCGAGATCCACGAAACCTTATGTCAGGCGTTTGAGACTGTGGCTCTTGAGAAAGTGGCGTACGCTGAGCAGAGAAAACCGGGTGCTTCAATTACTTCTTACAAGCAGGCTAAGGAGGTTGTTGATTCTGGAAAAGCTGAAGGCTGGGGCAAGATGGTGGATTTGCCTGTTAAAGAAGACAAATTTGGTGTTGGTTACGAGCCTCTCCGAGCAGAGCAGAATGGTCAAGCGGGTCCGAGTACCTTTACCAGCGCTGGGCTGATGAATCATGGCGATGTCTCTGCAACCGGTAGTGAAGACTGTGACAGTGATTATGATTTGGACAACTGGGTTCGCCCGTGTGCACCAGGGGGGTCTATCAACAACTAGACGGCTGAAGAAGTGGTTCAAGTTACTCTTCTGACAGAGTAATTTTCTGTTGTTTTGTCATTTTGCATGAAAATCCTACGTTCTGCCCAAGGCGTAGTGATTCATTTTGTAGGGCCTCATCATGTTTTAATGATTATCATTAATGAAGGACATTTTTTGAAATCAAACTTTGTGATCCCTGTCTTTCTATTTTGTTTTCATTTCTTTTTCCAAACAATAAAAATGGCAATGTTTTGTTTTTGTGACTTTATTGAACTCTTTTCTAAAACAAAGCATCAAACATGCAGAAGCGACCTTATGGCATTCACTATGAACAGTTCTGTTATGGCTCAGTATGATTTCGACAATCCCATCTACCAGGCTGAAGAGGAAGTGAGGAAGACTGTGAACTCCCTGCAGAATTGGCCAGATTACTGAAGCAGGAGGAAAGGGTCATCCAACCTCATCAGGAAGAGTTGGAAACTGTTAATCTGGGTACTGAGGACGACAAAAGAGAAATCAAGATTGGGGCTGCTTTAGAGGACTCTGTCAAGAGGAGGCTGATTGAGATGCTGAGAGAATATGTGGAATGTTCGCCTGGTCGTATCAAGATATGCCTGGTTTAGATACAGACATTGTGATGCATCGATTACCTCTTAGAGAAGGATGTCCTTCGTTCAAGCAGAAGCTTCGTAGAACAAGTCCTGACATGGCAACTAAGATCAAGGAAGAGGTTCAGAAGCAGTGGGATGCAGGTTTTTTGGCTGTTACAAGTTATCCACCGTGGGTGGCCAACATCGTTCCTGTGCCGAAGAAGGATGGTAAAGTCAGAATGTGTGTCGATTACCGGGATTTGAATAGAGCGAGTCCGAAAGATGATTTCCCATTACCTCACATTGATGTATTGGTTGATAATACGGCTCAATCCTCGGTATTCTCTTTCATGGACGGTTTCTCAGGCTATAATCAGATCAAGATGGCGCCAGAGGACATGGAAAAGACGACATTCATTACACCTTGGGGCACGTTCTGTTATAAGGTGATGCCGTTTGGGCTGAAGAATGCTGGTGCTACCTATCAGAGGGCAATGACGACTCTCTTCCATGACATGATGCATAAAGAAATCGAAGTGTACGTGGATGATATGATTGCGAAGTCGCAGACAGAAGAGGAGCACCTGGTTAATTTGCAGAAGCTGTTTGACCGGTTGAGAAAGTTCAGACTGAGGTTGAATCCGAACAAGTGCACGTTTGGAGTGAGATCCGGGAAGCTCTTAGGCTTCATTGTCAGTGAGAAAGGGATTGAGGTTGATCCGGCAAAAGTCAAAGCTATTCAAGAGATGCCTGAACCGAAAACGGAGAAGCAAGTCCGTGGGTTTTTAGGGAGATTGAACTACATTGCAAGGTTCATATCTCATCTAACTGCTACATGTGAACAATTTTCAAACTGCTTAGAAAGAATCAGGCTATCAAATGGAATGATGATTGTCAGAAAGCTTTTGACAAGATTAAGGAGTATTTACAGAAACCTCCAATCCTTATACCTCCAGTTCCAGGGAGACCTCTGATAATGTACCTGTCAGTGACTGAGAACTCGATGGGGTGTGTATTGGGACAGCATGACGAGTCTGGTCGAAAAGAGCATGCCATATACTACCTTAGCAAAAAGTTTACCGACTGTGAAACAAGATATTCACTGCTCGAGAAAACTTGCTGTGCTTTGGCCTGGGCTGCTCGCCGACTAAGGCAGTATATGTTGAACCATACCACTTTGTTGATTTCTAAGATGGATCCAGTGAAGTACATCTTTGAGAAACCAGCTCTCACCGGACGAGTTGCTCGTTGGCAGATGATCTTAACAGAGTATGACATTCAGTACACGTCACAGAAGGCCATCAAGGGTAGTATTCTGTCAGATTACCTTGCCGAGCAACCGATTGAAGATTATCAGCCTATGATGTTTGAATTCCCTGATGAAGACATCATGTATCTCAAGATGAAAGATTGCGAAGAGCCTCTTGTCGAGGAAGGACCGGACCCGGATGACAAATGGACACTGATGTTTGATGGGGCTGTGAATATGAACGGTAATGGTGTTGGGGCAGTGTTGATCAATCCCAAAGGTGCTCATATACCTTTTTCTGCCAGATTGACGTTTGACGTCACCAACAACGAAGCTGAGTATGAGGCTTGTATCATGGGGATAGAAGAAGCCATTGATCTGAGGATCAAAACACTTGATATATTTGGAGATTCAGCTCTAGTGGTCAATCAAGTCAATGGAGATTGGAATACGAATCAGCCACATTTGATTCCGTATAGAGATTACACCAGAAGGATACTGACGTTCTTCAAGAAGGTGAAGTTGCATCATGTCCCCCGGGATGAGAATCAAATGGCTGATGCCTTGGCTACTTTGTCGTCTATGATCAAAGTTCATTGGTGGAATCATGTGCCACATGTTGCGGTGAATCGACTTGAGAGGCCCGCGCATGTGTTTGCAGCCGAGTCTGTTGTGATCGATGAGAAGCCGTGGTATTATGACATCAAGAATTTCCTCAAGACTCAGGAGTATCCTGAAGGTGCGTCGAAGAATGACAAGAAAACCTGAGAGGCTAGCTGGAAGCTTTTATTTGAATCAGGATGATGTGTTGTATAAGAGAAACTTTGACATGGTCTTGCTCAGATGCGTGGACAGACCCGAGGCAGACATGTTAATGCAAGAAGTTCATGAAGGTTCCTTCGGCACTCATGCCGGCGGACATGCAATGGCTAAGAAATTGTTGAGAGCGGGTTATTACTGGATGACTATGGAATCCGATTGTTTCAAGTATGCTCGGAAGTGCCATAAATGTCAAATCTATGCTGATAAGGTGCATGTACCACCAAGCCCTCTGAATATCATGAATTCGCCTTGGCCGTTTGCCATGTGGGGCATTGATATGATTGGGAAGATTGAGCCTACTGCTTCGAACGGACATCGCTTCATCTTGGTTGCGATTGACTATTTCACCAAGTGGGTGGAAGTAGCTTCTTATGCTAACGTTACCAAACAAGTGGTTACCCGGTTCATCAAGAAAGAAATCATCTGTCGTTATGGAGTTCCTGAGAGAATCATCACTGACAATGGTTCGAATCTCAATAACAAGATGATGAAAGAGCTTTGTAAAGATTTCAAGATTGAACATCACAATTCTTCTCCTTACAGACCGAAGATGAATGGTGCTGTAGAAGCGGCGAACAAGAATATCAAGAAGATTGTGCAGAAGATGGTCGTTACGTACAAGGATTGGCATGAGATGCTGCCTTTCGCTTTGCATGGGTACCGTACCTCAGTACGTACGTCGACCGGGGCAACCCCTTACTCCCTTGTGTATGGTATGGAAGCTGTTCTACCTGTTGAAGTGGAGATTCCTTCTCTGAGAGTTTTACTGGATGTCAAGTTGGACGAAGCCGAGTGGATTCGAACAAGGTTTAACGAGTTGAGCCTTATCGAGGAAAGACGACTAGCAGCTGTATGTCATGGACAGTTGTATCAGAGAAGGATGAAGCGAGCCTTTGATCAGAAAGTGCGTCCTCGAACATTTCAGATCGGTGATTTAGTTTTGAAGAGGATCCTTCCTCCCGGTGCAGACAACAGGGGCAAGTGGACTCCTAACTATGAAGGTCCGTATGTTGTGAAGAAGGTCTTCTCCGGTGGAGCCTTGATGCTTACAACTATGGATGGTGAAGATTTTCCGTCTCCTGTCAACTCAGATGTAGTCAAAAAATACTTCGCATAAATCGACCCGCTGGACAAAAAGAATAAAAGAGTCCAGGCAAAAAAAAAAAAAAAGGGCATCCCGGCGAACCAAAAAAAAACAGAAAGAAAAGGTTCGGGCAAAAATTAGGGATAAAAATGAAAAATTCGTACACCCGGTAAGTCGAAAACCCGCAAGGGCGGCTTAGGCAAAAATGGGTATCCCGGTGGATTGAAAACCCGAAAGGGCGATCCAGGCAAAAGTTAGGGATTAAAGCGAAGACTACAGTCTGAGTTGTCTGTACTTCATCAAGCTTTATCGTCTGCCATCTCGAAAGATGTGATCCGTCCAGTCATTCTTCTCAGAAAGCAAGGAGTTGGGAGGAAAACTGATGATCTGTGAGTTATAACAGAATTGGGAAATAGTGGATGCCGTGTTCACATTGCCATTAGGGTAGATTTTTCCTTTTGTGCGCAATTACCTCTTTCTAGGAATTGCTTCCCAATGTATTTGCCTCTTCAGGCACATTTTCAATCAATAAAAGTCGTTATTCAGATAAATAGCTCTTGTTTTTATTTTTACTGTTTTGTTTGCAAAAATGTCCGAATTTTTGATAAAACATTGCATATAAAACATGGAGGCTACACAACAATGTGCAGAATGATAAAACATTTAAAAATCATTTTGAATGTTGAGGACACTTGAGCGTATCTTGTCCATGTATCCCCTGGGGGCATTTTGTTGTGCTGTTTTTCAGGTTGGCATCTGTGAGGACGTTTCCTCAGCAGATATTTTCCCCAAGCAAGTTTGGAAGCTACCAGAGCTATGTTCCCCTGCGGAGACGTCTGTGGATAGTGCCTTCTATTCCCCAACAGATCTAAGGGTTGCCTATCCCCAGCAGGCCTGTATTTGCCGTTTTCCTCCCCGAGTGAGGCAGGTTCATTGAATTTATCCCCAGCATTTATCCTACCTGTAGACTGAAGGATATCCCTAGCGGAGTTTATCCTTCCCCAGCAGCAAGTGCTATTCTTCAACATGAGTGTGAAGTCGCTTTACCATTCCTCAAGCAGAGTTCCCCGCAGAGTATTCCCCAAGAGGAGTCTCCCCACAGAGTTGGAGTACCCAATCAGTTTTGGCTCCCCAGCCGGAGTTTTCCATCATTCTGCATTGCATGTAGTAACCATTGCATTCTCAAAACCGCGTAGCATTTCCATTCAATATGGAGCATTACGCCATAGAAAAATTCAAACATATGCATTCATGTGTTAGCTTCACCAGACCGTATCCCCGGCAGAGGCGGATCATTTTTGTTCAACATCAGCACCAAGACTGCTACAGTTGCTCTGGACAGCATTCAGATTTGTTTATTCCCCACAGAGGTTTATTTCCTCACCCGATGGTGACAGAGGTTTATTTCCTCACCCGATAGTGACAGAGGTTTATTTCCTCACCCGATGGTGACAGAAAGTTTGTTTCTCCCTAGTGAGGCCCCCTGCAAGTGTTCAGCCTAGCCCTGTCATCTTGAGAATGTATACCCTGTCAGCACCCGTGTCTGGTCTTCTTTGGTGTCGGTAAACACCATCTTTCGGTGATTTCCAGTCATGCGTAAGTGTCTGGTCTTCTTTTGATGTCGGTAAACATCCTCTTTCGATGTTCATAACGTCGCTATCCTCTCCCCAGTAGAGTTTCCTCCTCTCCGTTGGTGTCGATAAACGTCGAGTTTTTCCTATTCGTCCTATGACGTCTAGTTGTACCTGTCCCCATGTGGATTTACCTCTCCGTTGGTCCTGGTAAACGATGAGTTTTTCCCATTCGTCCGTTGACGTCTGGTTGTGTTTCTCTTATCCCCATTCATCAGTAAATGTCTGGTCGATCTTTTTGGTGTCTGTAAACATCATCTTTCGATGTCTGTAAACGTCGAGTATTCCCATTCATCTGTAAATGTCTGGTCGATCTTTTGGTGTCTGTAAACATCATCTTTCGATGTCTGTAAACGTCGAGTATTCCCATTCATCTGTAAATGTCTGGTCGATCTTTTTGGTGTCTGTAAACATCATCTTTCGATGTCTGTAAACGTCGAGTATTCCCATTCATCTGTAAATGTCTGGTCGATCTTTTTGGTGTCTGTAAACATCATCTTTCGATGTCTGTAAACGTCGAGTATTCCCATTCATCTGTAAATGTCTGGTCGATCTTTTTGGTGTCTGTAAACACCATCTTTCGATGTCTGTAAACGTCGAGTATTCCCATTCATCTGTAAATGTCTGGTCGATCCTTTTGGTGTCTGTAAACACCATCTTTCGATGTCTGTAAACGTCGAGTTTTCTCCCATTCATCCGTTGATGTCTGGTCGAGTCCCCCCAGTCATTCATTAATGTTTGGTTACCTCTCCGTTGGTTTCGATAAACGTCGAGTTTTTCCTAGTTATCCGATGATATCTAGTTGTACCCCTCTCCATGCAGAGTTACCTCTCCGTTGGTTTCGATAAACGCCGAGTTTTTCCTAGTTATCCGATGATATCTAGTTGTACCCCTCTCCATGCAGAGTTACCTCTCCGTTGGTTTCGATAAACGTCGAGTTTTTCCTAGTTATCCGATGATGTCTAGTTGTACCTATCCCCATGTGGATTTACCTCTCCGTTGGTCTTGGTAAACGTTGAGTTTTTCCCATTTCGTCCGTCGACAAATGGTTGTATCCTTTCCAGTCATTCATTAATGTCTGGTTACCTCGTCGTTGGTCTTGGTAAACGTCGAGTTTTTCCTAGTTGTCCGTTGGCATCTAGTTGTGATTTATATTCCCATTCGTCATCGTTGTGATGTCTGGATGTGGCTGTACCCTTTGAAAACAAAACCAAAAAAAAAACAAATATATACCCAGCAATAAATCAAATCCCAGTGGACGTTCCCATTGGTGGATCCCTGTATTGTGCAAATTCTACGGTTCTTGGTATTCAATCCCTGTTTACCCTGAAAGTCTGACAGCCGTCGCTATCATCCGTTCGGGTTCCCAGCTGATTGAATAGGGGCAGCTGTAGCACCTCAAATTTGCACCTACCATTATGCATACATTTTCATAATAGGTCATAGCATATCATGATCCATTGCATAGCATTTGCATTATCCCTCAGTTGCCTCAAGAGCAAGCAATCAGAAATTAGGTCAAACTAATCTCCTGGTCAGTCAACCAAGCAAGCAAAGGAATTTCTCATTGAATCAAGGCCTTGGGGTTTGTCCAACAAGTTCACATGACTTGAGGGTCCATTTGAAGTATTTTGGTCGAGGGTTAAGGGCTCAGAGGTCAGCAGTTCATGCCCAGACAGTCAAAAAACCTGAAAAAGTCGACTGTCAGTCAAAGCAATGGATGGTGGTCATTCTTGTGGAATTTGGGCACCATGGTCAATAATCAAGAGTTCATACAACTTGGGACATCATTTGAAGTCAAATTCTCAAGGAATTAGGGTTTGGAAGTCATCAGTCAATGCACAATCAGCCAGAAACCCTAAAAGTCAACTGTTGGTCAACTGTCCATTTAATCAGTGATTGGATGATTGGAATTGGTTTGTGAGAGTTCATTCATGTCCAAATAGTCATCATATATCATGCCAAACACCATCATGGAAGAATTTGAAGCCAGATCATGAATTTCCAAAAATGGAAACTGGGCCTGTAACTGAAACCTGCCATAAATGGAAAGTTTTGATCCTCAAACTTACATCATGATACAAGCCTCAAATGAATTTTTGCCCAACATGAAAGTTGAAGATCTTGTTCTCCCATTTCCAAAAAGTCCTAGAACTCTCAATTCCCATGTGTGGTTGGCAAGTTATGATCGAATCGATTTCAGAAAATCTTGAACTTCAAAGGGCCATATCTCCCAAACCGTTTGGCCAATTTTGGTGGGGTTTTTTCCTACAAGTCACATGTGATCCCCTCTTTCCAAAAATATAAATTTCATGAGCCAAAACTTCACCAATCAAAATGGCATATTTTGACCTTTTTCATTTGAATGTAAGTTTGACCAAGAGTTGACTTTTTGACTCAAACTTTTTTTCAACATTTGGCCAATTGGAACAGCTCATAAATATCATTTTAGGTGTGTTTGCAAAGTCAAAATTATGCAGCACATGTGAATATTGCTTGGTTGCTTGAATTGTAAGAAAAGTACCATTTAACCATGCTTGCACCATACTTGTTTATGCATCCACCATACCATGATTTGTACTCTCAAAACAGAAGATTAGAAGGCCATTTTACTGTCAATTATGAATACATTCTGCAGCCAAAACCAATGGTACATATGACCATGCTTGCTTGCTTAAAATTGGGAAGGAAAGGACCAAAACTAGCCATGCTTGGAGCTGCACATAGCAGCCCTGCCACTTTTGCTGTCATGCTACAAACCAATGGCAGCCTCACACCAGCTGATACAGAAAATACTTTCTCTCATTTTGGACATGCTGAGCCAACAATACAAGACAGCATGGGTTATGATGATTTTCCTGTCATGAGAAAACACATAGCAGCAGCACAGCAGACAGAGATAATAGACCTCACTCATTCAAACCTTGCCCTCACCTTGCATTTTTCCTGACCAAGACAAGCAGCATACCAAAAGAACCTTCACTCACTCCCTCATTTTCAACCTTGCTTTGCACCCTCCCGATCCTGTCACCATTTTGAAAGTAGCAGCATACCACAAAAACACTTTGGCATTTCTCTTCCAAGGTCTGTCACCACACTGCAGCAGAGGAAAGAAAAAAACTTTGGCATTTGCTTCTCATAAAACCTTGCCACAAACCAACATAACAGCAAATAGAAACACCATTTTCCTGTCATTAAACAAAAACCAGCTGAACATATCATTAGCAGACCCTAAACATATGATATTTAAGTCTCATTTTTCTGGTTTTACAACCCTAGTTTTTCACAACCACAGCAGCCACATACAGAAAAATACTCCTACTCTCTCATCTTGCATTTTGCTCGACTGAGATTTTCCACCCAAAACCATCAAAGCACACAAGTAACCCTTGGTTATTTCTTCACTTGGACAACATATTTAGCTCACCTTCACCATCAAATCACTGCTGTAAAGTCTTCATCATCTTCTGTTTTACAAAGACCTCTCCCATGGCAGCTTGAAGCTAGAATCGATTCAAGCAAGGTTGAGCACAATTCCTTCTGGGATACATCATTTGGGACCATCATCTTCATCTGTTCGAGCTTCAAACTTTCAAATAATCACTGCTCTACACTTTTCTTCAAATCCAAGTAAATTTTCGAAACTCTAATTTCTTAAATCAATGCTATGCCATGTGTAGAGTATGTTCTTGTGGTTACATTAAGCTTGAAATTACTAAAAATGATTAAGTATCATGCTAGTTATGTTGAAATGAAATTTGGAATTGATTTATGTTCTTGCTCGATTTGTGACAACCAATGAGTTCTAGTGGAAATGGTTGGTGGATTCATGTTAGTTAGAGCTTGCTGGTCAGTTGTGTGTATGTGATTTTCATTTCTAAAATTGTTGTTAAGCTCGACTGAACATGATGATGATACCCTGTAGCTGTTAAACCTTAAATTGTCCAGAATTTTTCATGCTTGTGTTTGTGTATTGCTGAATAATGTGTTTGTTTGTGTGCTGGTCAAATTTGATTTTGATGCTTGAAATTCCATGATGCTGTTGTTTTCAAACTTATGCCATGCCTAGAAATTTCATGTTTGTCTTGGTTTTGTTGTATAACATGTTTGCATTGAAGAGCATTACTACTGCCATGTTGTTTGCTTGATGTTCATTATACCATGCCATTGTGTGTTTTTGCTCGAAACCTGTTTGATGTTAATGATGAACATGAGCTGCCATGCTAATTGAACCCTGCTGCTGCTTATTTGGTGATGTTTCGATTGATTGCTTGAGTGGTGTTCCATTGGCCATGCTGTTCATTATGTCTGTCTGAAGTCGCCTGTGTGAATGTTGAACATTGATGTTGAATGTCTACCCCTGCTGTTGTGTATGAATCATAAACTTGCCTAGAATTCCTCATGCTGGTGTTGTTTTGTTGTTCATGTCATGATGCTGCTTGCTTGATGTTTATTTTTGATTGAGTTCATGATGATGAAATTGATGCTGCAAATGCCCTGCTGCTGTTATGATGAATTTGCCAGAATTATTCATGTTTGCTTTTGGTTTGTTGTTTATGATGAGCTTGCATGAAGAGCCTTACAATACCATGCTGTGTTGGTTGAATGAGGAACATTGATGTTCAATACCATGCTGTTTGTTTGCTGTTGGTTATGATGAGTACATGATGATGATGAACTTGATGCATTGCCCTGCTGTTTGTGAGTTTTTGTTGGACTTCATTTTGATCAATTGCCTGAAGTTACATGAGTTTGAATGCTGAATGCCATGCTGATTAAAACCTTGCTGCAGTTTTAAAATTCTTTGAACATTTGTCCTGAAAATCCATTGGACTATGTGGTATGCTGTTGATTGCCTGCTGCGAGAACATTGCCAAAATGCTATGCTGCTGAGTGTTTGTTGTTGAATTTGTTTGGATGTGATTGAACTTGTATGAAGTTTGTGTGCTGTTGGCCAAACCCTAGGGTTTATTTATGAAAACTCAGAATTTTGAGCTCATTGGCCGTGTCCACTGTTCCATTGGATTTGGACCAATGGGAACATTTCCTGGTCGCCCCCCAAAACGCAGTAGTTTAGGTTAATGAGCCCGAAATTACGCTTATGCCATCGTTGACTCATTGTTTGACCAATTGCCATGCCATTTTGTTCATATTGCATTCAAATTTCATCCAACTTCCACGATTTATTTCCCCTTCACATTTATTCCAAAAATTGTGAAATTTTTTCCTCATATTCATGAATGTGTCCTCTATTTTATCATGATTTTTAATTAATTTTCCATTGGCTGGATTTTTAATGATAATTATTTTCTTGACATGTATGCCAAAATGATACATTGTGCCATTCCTTTTGTGAAATTGCCATATTGCATCCAATGAGCTTGAAATTTTTTGTGGTAAAACTAGACACATTGACCTTCATTTCCATATAAAGTTTGTGCATTTATCATTTGTGGATTGAGAGTTATGATTTTTTGAAGTCATGTGTTGCATTTGGTGTCATACCATGATCATGCATTTTCCCTAATTTTGTTCACCTGCTTCCTTGCATCCAATTGACCCCATTTTTTGCATGAATGATCCTTTGTATGTCTATTTCATGTATGAATTTTCTTGGAATTAATCTCGCTGTTTTCCATTTGATTGTGAATTTCTTCCATGCTTGGTCATTTGTTGACTTTTTGTGCTATACCTTGCCAAATCTTTTGTGAAATCCTCATACCATATTGTATGTCCATGAAATTTGATATGTGATAACTAGACATCTCAAGCTTGGCATTGGTGTTAATCTCATTCATTTCTCATCTGTTTTCAATTTGATATGATTTTTTGAAGTTGACCCATGCTTGTTGACTTTCTTTGTGCATGCTTGAATTTGGTTTGACTTCATGATTTTCATTGACTGCCTTCCACTTGTCCAAATGGGGTGAAATTTGACATGCTTACCATGCTATGTGTTAGGATTGATCATGATTTATTTGATGATTTTTGGAAATGTTTAAGATTGCTTTTGAGTTAAGTCTTGCTGTTGACTTCTATGAGCTTCTGTGTGCCATGTTTTGACCTAATTTGATCATGAAATGATGATAGTGATTGATATGAGTGTGAACCCAATTGGTTGTGTTTCTTAATTGTTTGAGCATGATTTTGGATACTTACCCCTTGCTGTCTTGACTTTCTCATTCACTTTTGACCCTAGGCTAGCCCTAGTGGTCCTGTTACTCACCTTTGAGTTTGTGATTTCAGGTTGACCATCAAATGGCCATTGAGACCAATTCTTTTGACTGAGCTTACTTGAATAGTGTTGTCTACCCCCTTGTTTTGTAGGTGGCTTGGCTCACATGCCTTAAGCCTTGTGCCTTGCACATCCATGTGCCTCCAATTGACTGTTGGTGTCTGTTTCTGTTTTGTTTTGTTTGAAGTTGCATACTAACATCTGCTTGACTGTTTCAGGTGCTTTAGTTGCTTAGTTCCTTGTGAACTTTTTGCTTTGCTTTGCTTGTATAAGCAATTTGCATTGAGGTATGCCTCTTTTACTCCATGTAGTCTGGAAGACCTGGCCTGTTACTTGGCCAGGCAACTGTCTGAAGTCCTCCTTAAGAGGCAATGTTTGTGATTGTTTACTTTTGTCCTTGCATAGAGTCAAAGTCCTCCTAAGTGAAGAGGCAATTGGTGGAAGGTAGGGATATGCAATCTATCCCCCACTATTCAGTGTGTCATCTGTTTTGCTCACACCACTGTGTTGATGCATTACAAATAAAAACCCAAGATCTTGTACAACTGTACAGTTGAGTCAGTTTTAATGTGTAGAAGGGTTCCCACTTTCTGAACCCACACATTCTTGTCTTGAGCTCTCCCAGGCCAGGGATAAGAGCTGTGAGGTCTCATCCTCACTTCATCCTTTCATCTGCTTCACCTTAGCCCCTCAATGGCAAGGTTAAGAGCAACATTCACCCAGTTCCAGAGGTTTGTTTGTTGAGGTTGATATGACCCCTTGACTAAAACCTAACCCTTGTTTGAGCCACTTGTTTGTGTATAGCGTGTGCTATCTGTGCTTGTAGGATTGTTTGACTTGCTTCCTGTGCAAGTTAGGATAGTTTGACTTGCTTCCTGTGCAAGTTAGGATAGTTTGACTTGCTTCCTGTGCAAGTTAGGTTTTGCTTGGCTTGCTTCCTGTGCAAGTTAAGTGTGTGTGGCTTGCTTCCTGTGTGAGCCATACTTAGGATAGGTTGGCCCTTGTGCCATTTAGCTAGAAACCATAACTTAGGGTTGATTTTGCATGACAACATCTAGGCTCGAGTCGTCGTCTCCCTAGTTGTGTCTCCCTCTGTTATCTGGTTAGGCTAGTCCTTTATCCCTGCGTAGGGGAACTACATCGCCCTGATCTTCATACCAGATGAAGTATGTAGGCAGGAGATTGAGCTGATCTCTCCGGGCGCCCTTTTCTTTTCTTTGTGTGTGTTGTCTGACAGTTGCTAGGCTCGAGTGCCTGACTCCTTAGCAATCTGTTGTCTGTTTGTTTGTGTGTGTGTTTGACAGTTATATGCTGAGTCCCCGACTCCCTATTAACTTGTTGTGTTGTTGTGTGCTTGGAAGCTGATGTAAGTCCATCGAGTGGCAGTTAGGTTCCAGTGTGCGTGCGTTTGGTTCGGATGCTGATGTAAGTCCAGTGATTGGCATTCAGGCTCCACGTTTGCCTCTTTGTGTGGTTTTAGGTTCGGATGCTGATGTAAGTCCAGTGATTGGCATTCAGGCTCCACGTTTGCCTGTGCTTTGTTTGTTTGTGTGCGTGTCAGCCGAGCTACGAATGCTCTGATTCTTCTCTCGTCCGAGAAGATACGTATGCATAGGATGCGACATCCTAGCGAGCATGTGTCGTTTCCCCCAGTCCGAACTACTTCGACTCTGATGTCTATGCCTGATAGACTAAGTAGGCCCAGGATGCAACATCCTGCCGAGTCAGTTTCAGTCAGTTTCTTTTGTCTCTTTTCAGCCAGTGTGTGTGAGTATTTGAGCAGTGTTTAGCAACCATTTTCCTACCTTTTGTGCGTGGATCCCGTAGAGTACTACGGATGCGTAGGGGTGCTAATACCTTCCCTTCGCATAACCGACTCCCGAACCCATTCTCTTTGGTCGCGAGACCATGTTCTTTCCAGGTTTACTTCGAGCGTTTCCTTTCCCTCTTTTGGGATAAATAACGCACGGTGGCGGCTCTGTTGTTTCTTATTTTCCCGCCGGTTTTTCGCGCGATGCGACACCGGTGACCTATGCTTTTCTGTTTAAGAAGCTGATGGATTTGGGGCTTGTGCAGACAAGGACTCTGGCACCTTTGAGACCTGATCAAAGGCCAACCAGTTATGATGAGAATGCTAAGTGTGAATTCCACTCAGGTGCGCCTGGGCATAACATTGAGAACTGTAAAGCTTTTAAGCACACAGTTCAAGACCTGGTGGATTCAAAAGCAATCAACTTCGCACCATCTCCCAATGTAAATGCAAATCCCATGCCCGCGCATGGTCAGAAGGGGGTGAATGCTATCTCCGAGAAGAGTCGAGTTGGGCTGTTGTCTATTGACCAGTTGAAGACTCCGTTGGCTGAGGTTAAGGGGCTGTTGTTGAAAAATGGGGTTTATCCGGGGTGTGGCCATGAGTGTGCTGAGTGCATCGTCTCTGTTAATGGGTGTGAGCTTCTGAGGAAGAATGTCCAGGGTCTGATGGACGATGGGGATATTGTTATTGAGAAGAAGGTGGATGCGGGAAAAGAGGAGATCTCCACCATAACTATATACTTTGATCCGGTGGATTTGTCTAATCTAGCTGAAGCGGCTCCAGTTACCATCACGGTACCTGGACCGATTCCCTACGACAAAGATGATGCCGTGCCGTGGCATTATGGTGGGGAGGTATACTGTAATGGGGAGAAGATAGAAGAGCAATCTACAAGTGAAACCACTGTGCTAAAGGTGGATAATGCCGGTCCCAGCGGTTTCACTCGCAGTGGGAGATTGTTTGCTCCTGATGTATTGAGGAGAGGAGAAGAAGAAAAAAGAGAAAAAGAAAAGGCCGAGGCTTTAGCCAGGGCAAAAGGAAAAGCTGTGGTTGATAATAGTACTCCTGTGGTGACACCGGCGCCTGCGGGGTCGGAAAGTAAACTGGATGATGATGCTGAGGAATTTTTAAGAATCATCAAAAAGTCAGAGTATAAGTTGGTTGATCATTTGCAGCAGACTCCTTCCAAAATATCCATTCTGTCTTTGCTGTTAAGCTCTGAGGGGCATAGAGAGGCTTTATTGAAAATTCTGAAGAAGGCTTATGTTCCTCAAGAGATTACAATAAATCAATTGGAAACTGTGGTGTCCAATGTTCATGCCAGCCATGGGCTGGGTTTCACTGATATGGACTTGACGGTGGATGGAAGGAATCACAACAGGGCTTTACACATTGCTATGGAATGTAAAGGAGCCGTGCTTTCGCATGTGCTGGTTGATACCGGCTCCTCTTTAAATGTGTTGCCAAAGAAGGCTCTGGCAAAGCTTAACTGTGATGGGCTGATTTTGACTCCGACAAATTTGATTGTGCGGGCGTTCGATGGATCAAAGCGGGCCGTGTTCGGAGAGGTTGAGCTGCCAGTGAAGATTGGACCTGAGGTGTTCAAGTCGACATTCTATGTCATGGATATTCAGCCGGCATACAGTTGCTTGTTGGGTAGACCATGGATCCATGCTGCGGGAGCAGTTACCTCGACTTTGCACCAGAAGCTAAAATATATCTAGAAGGGTCAAGTCGTTACTATGTGCGGGGAGGAGGACATCTTTGTCAGCCACTTGTCCTCGTTTAAATATGTGGAAATGGATGGCGAGATCTGGGAGACGCCCAGTCAGGCATTCGAAACCGTTAAGGTGGAGAATGCTCTGTTTGCCAAAGAAGAGGAGAAACCGTCCATTGCTTCATACAAGCAGGCTGCTGAGGTGGTAAAAAGTGGAGAGGCTCCTGGTTGGGGCAGAATGATGGAGGTCCCCGCGAAGAAGGATAGATTCGGGGTTGGATATCAACCGGGCCGAGGATCCGGGCAAGGCAAAGGACGTCGTACATCAGTAACCTTCACAAGT
This sequence comes from Lathyrus oleraceus, assembly GCF_024323335.1. NCBI lineage: Eukaryota > Viridiplantae > Streptophyta > Magnoliopsida > Fabales > Fabaceae > Lathyrus > Lathyrus oleraceus. The sequence continues at coordinate 116,978,790 of NC_066582.1, forward strand.
GCCGGAATGCTGGATCCGGATCACATTTGCATGATGAGTGAAGATGCTGATAGCGACTGTGACATGGACCGGTGGATAAAGCCGTGCACGCCAGGGATGGGAATCCAGAACTGGAAGGCTGAAAAGATCATCCGGGTCACTCTGCTGGAAGAGTAATATTTTTCCTGTTTTGATTTTATATGCATGAAAGCCATACGTGTTGCCCGACACGTAATGGTTCATTGTAAGGGCCACCTCATGTTTAAATTTGCAAATTCGCATCATGAATAAAAGGATGTTTTTCAGTTAAAAGCGGTGTTCCCTGTTTTTCATTTATTTTTGCAGTTTAAAAATAAAAACAAAATAAAAATGGCAATGTTTTCATTTTTCTTTTTCAATTTGTCACACCGGTTCTAAAGCAATGCATGAATCAACATTCATGCAGATGCGATTCTTCCCCGGATCTCATTGATAACAATCCTGTTACACCCTTGTATGACTTCGACAATCTGATCTATCTTGCTGAGGAAGAAGACGAAGAAGATTGTGAATTGCCGGGGGAATTAGCCAGGTTGTTGAAACAAGAGGAGAAGGTGATTCAGCCGCATGAAGAGTCGATTGAGGTCGTGAATCTGGGTACCGATGAGATGAAGAAAGAGGTGAAAATCGGGGCTGCTTTGGAGGAAAGTGTCAAGAGCAGAATGGTAGCATTATTGAAAGAATATGTCGACATCTTTGCCTGGTCTTATCAAGATATGCCAGGGTTGGATACCGATATCGTTGTGCACAAGCTACCGTTGAGAACAGACTGTCCTCCAGTGAAGCAGAAATTGCGCAGAACTCGACCTGACATGGCAATGAAAATCAAAGAGGAAGTGCAGAAGCAGTGGGATGCTGGTTTCCTTGCTGTCACTAATTATCCGCCATGGGTTGCAAACATTGTGCCAGTCCCGAAGAAAGATGGGAAGGTGAGAATGTGTGTGGACTACCGAGATCTGAATAGAGCTAGTCCAAAAGATGATTTTCCGTTACCGGACATTGATGTGTTGGTAGACAATACAGCTCAATTCTCGGTGTTTTCCTTCATGGATGGCTTTTCTGGCTATAATCAAATCAAAATGTCGCCAGATGATATGGAGAAAACAACGTTCATTACACCATGGGGCACCTTTTGTTACAAGGTGATGCCATTTGGTCTCAAGAACGTTGGTGCTACTTATCAGAGGGCCATGGTGACTTTGTTTCATGATATGATTCATCATGAAATCGAATGCTATGTTGATGACATGATAGCAAAGTCCCAGACAGAAGAGGGGCATTTGGTAGATCTGGCCAAGTTGTTCGATCGGTTGAGACAGTTCAGACTGAGGTTGAATCCGAATAAGTGCACGTTCGGAGTGCGGTCCGGTAAATTGCTGGGGTTCATTGTAAGTGAGAAAGGAATCGAGGTTGATCCTGCAAAAGTAAAAGCAATAAAAGAAATGCCTGAACCGAGAACGGAGAAGGAGGTTCGTGGTTTCTTAGGTAGATTGAACTACATTTCACGGTTCATATCTCATCTAACAGCCACGTGTGAACCAATTTTCAAGTTGTTGAGAAAAGATCAAACGGTCAGGTGGAATGATGATTGCCAAGCGGCATTTGAAAGAATAAAAGAGTATTTGCAGGAGCCTCCGATTCTGATGCCTCCTGTGGAGGGAAGACCGTTAATTCTGTACCTGACAGTCCTCGAGGGGTCTATGGGGTGTGTATTGGGGCAGCATGACGAGTCTGGTCGAAAAGAGTATGCCATATACTACCTTAGCAAAAAGTTTACCGACTGTGAAACAAGGTATTCACTGCTCGAGAAAACTTGCTGTGCTTTGGTCTGGGCTGCTCGCCGACTAAGGCAGTATATGCTGGTTCATACCACTTTATTGATTTCCAAGATGGATCCAATCAAGTATATTTTCGAGAAGCCAGCATTGATCGGACGGGTTGCGAGGTGGCAAATGATTTTGACCGAATATGATATACAGTATACCTCTCAGAAGGCGATCAAGGGGAGTGTATTGTCTGATTACCTCGCTCAGCAACCCATTGATGATTATCAACCAATGAAGTTTGAATTCCCTGATGAGGACATCTCGAGGTGCTCCAATCGAAAGATTGAGTGTAACCGATCCCGGAGGAGGGGCCTGACCCTGAATCCGAACGGATTCTGATGTCTGATGGGGAGGTTAAGGTGAATGAGCTTTTGTTGCCCGGATAACGTTTGAATACACCGACGGTGTGATTGTGCAGAAAATGGTGGTAACCTACAGAGACTGGCATGAGATGTTGCCGTTTGCATTGCATGGGTATCGAACGTCGGTACGCACATCTACTGGGGCAACTCCTTTCTCATTGGTATATGGAATGGAAGCCGTGCTACCGGTTGAGGTTCAAATCCCCTCTTTGAGAGTCCTGATGGACGTGAAATTGCAAGAGGCTGAATGGGTAAGGACCCGGTACGAAGAGTTGAGCCTGATTGAGGAAAAGAGGCTGGCAGCCATCTGTCATGGGCAGTTATACCAGCAACGGATGAAGCGTGCTTTTGACAAGAAGGTACGACCTCGGGTATATCACGTGGGTGATATGGTGCTGAAAAGGATCCTCCCTCCTCAGAACGATCGTAGGGGCAAATGGACACCGAATTATGAAGGTCCATTCGTGGTCAAGAAGGTTTTCTCTGGTGGAGCCTTGTTGTTAACGACCATGGATGGTGAAGATTTTCCATCCCCTGTGAATGCGGACGCAGTTAAAAAATACTTCGTATAAAGAGACCCGCTGGACGAAAAGAATAAAATAGTCCAGGCAAAAATGGGCATCCCGGCGAACCAAAAAAAAAACAGAAAGAAAGGTTCGGGCAAAAATTAGGGATAAAATGAAAAATGTACACCCGGCAAGTCGAAAACCTGGAAAGGCGACTTGGGCAAAAAAGGGTATCCCGGTGGACTGAAAACCCGAAAGGGCGGTCCAGGCAAAAGAGGGATTGAAACGAACAGCTGCGTCCGGCATGATCGTTTGCGCTTTAGTTAAAGCATCGTGGATAATACCCGGTAGGGATCAATCAGAAACGTCTTGTTCAGAAGGCAGGAAGCACGGAGAGTCTGAGGACATATGGGGTGTAACCGAGTTGGAACTCGATGAGATCACGGGTTTCACATTGCCATTAGGATAGATTTTTCCTTTTGTGCGCAATTACCTCTTTTCAGGAATTGCTTCCTTTGTATTGCTCAATTTGAGCCACACTTTTTCCAATCAATAAAATGCATATTCAGTCAAATAATTTTGTTTTTGTTTTTCATTACCGCTTTGATTGCAAAAACATCCGATTATTTTGATAAAGAATCTTGCATTTTAAGACATACAGGTCCCTTCCAATGCATGTTTATAAGATTGAAAGCTTGAAATCTTATTTGGAAGGTTGAGTGACCCAAGTGTTGAAATCTTGACACGCCTGGGGCACGATTTTATCTAACGATCTGTTTTGCAGGAACTGTTAGATATTCTTCACTCACTTGCAGGTTGTGGTGTGGAAGCTTTGACAAATCCCCAGAGAGTTCGCTCAGGGACGAATGAATGAAAGAACGGCGAAGAGACGTTGAGACGCACGATGGTCCTTGATATTAATCAAGAAGACTCTTCAAAATCGGAAGATTGGAAAGTCTGTAAAATTCCCCGCAGAGTCTGACCAGAAACGAATGAGGATGAAGGGACGAGGGAAGACGTCGAGACGTCCGACGACCTTTGGAATTAATCAAGAAGACTCTTCAAAGTCGGAAGATTGAAAAGTCTGTATAAATCCCAGGAGTTCGCTCTCCGTCGAGCGCGGGGCGGTTGGGAATACAAGATGATGGAGCAGAAAAGGTCCAGACGAGTCTGGGAATTCTCAAAAGTGGAAAGCTGATACAAGATTGGGAGGCGGATACCGTGGTTCGACGAGTCGACGGGTGTTCTGTACCAACTTTTCTCATTTCCCCAGCTAGGTCCCCAAGCAGAATTAGAGGACTAACTCCCCAGCAGATCTAAGGTCTGTGGTTTCCCTAGCCGAGTCAAGATGGTTATCCCTGGTGGGTTTAAAACGGTGTGTCCTCGGCAACCAAGCCTGAAGGTTACTATCCCCGAGTGGAGCGGGTTTCAATGAAATATATCTCCAGCAGTGTTCATCCTACCAGCGGATTGGACGAGTTTCCGTAGCAGACGGATATTTGCATCCCCAGCTGAGTGTATCCTACATGTGGATTGCATGGGTAATCCCCAGCGGAGTAGCATTCGTTTCCCTAGCAGGGTCAGGATGGTTATCCCCCAGCAGGTGTCAGATCGGTGCTTCCCCAGTTGCCAGGCCGGGAGGTGGCTGTTTCCCAGCAGAGTATCTGTGAGCATTTCCCCAGTGAAGTCGGCAGGTATCTGTGAGGGTTCCCCGAAGCAGAGTCGGGATTGATATCCCCAGCAAGTCAAAGACTGTTGTATCCCCACAGAGTGTTGGTGGTGCTTATCCCCAGCAGTTTCTCGAGCGGATTGGGTGCAAAGGAGGTTCTTCCCCAGCAAGGGTTACCTTTTTCCAGCGGCAGTGGTATTCCCCAGCAGGGTGGAGATCGGAGTATCGCCGAGTTCCTCAGCAGAGTGTCTCGTGCTCCTCAGAAGAGTCCCTCGAGGGGGATACCTTTTTATGCATTCATCATAAAAAAAATAATAGCATAGCATGTTGCATAGAAAAATAATAAATCGCGTAGCATTTCCATAATTATGGAGCATTACGCAGAAAAATCGATCATGCATCATATTGCAAGCACAAGCTAGTCTCAAGCCGTGGTTACCGTTTGAGAGGTGGTTTACCAGAAGTAGAGGTGTTACTCCGAGGAGTTTGGCCTCATGATTTGATCAAGGGTATTTCCCCAGTAGTGCGATACTGGAGGAACTTTTCCGTCAGACAGAGATGGAAATAACATCAAAGGACGTTACGCGATCAACGCGATTCAAGCCGTGGTTACCGCTTGGGATTTGGTTTGCCGGATAGTGAAGACGATACTCCGAGGAGTTCAGCATTGTGAGCAACAGTATTTCCCAGTCATCAGTAAGTGTCTGGTCGAGTTTTCTTTGGTGTCCGTCAACATCATTGATTCGATGTCCAGTAAATGTCGAGTTTCTTCCCGGTCATCAATCAGGGCTTGGTTGGAGATGTTACTCCGAGGAGTTTAGCATCACGACGTCAGATCAGCAATGTTCCCCAGTAGTGCGATATTGGAGGAAATGTTTCCGTCGGACAGAGATGGAAATAATATCAGAGGACGTTACGCGATCAGCGCGATTCCGGGATTCAAATGGAGAAAGGGAGATGTTGCGACATTTTCTGGAGATCGGGGTTCAATCGGAGAAGAGTATATGCTGAGGCATTTTCTGGGGTTCAAATGGAGATTGGAGTTGAAGAATGTATCCGGGATGAGGTCCTCAGGATTATCTTCTGTTCATGTGTCACCTTAGACTCGGGCTGAGGCCAATGGAGGTCGTTATAGGTGTCTTCTGAGGAAGAGATACACATGCTACCTTCCTTTGTGAAGGTATACCCTCTGACATGTCGCCCTCAGAGTGGTGTTTGGTGTTATTTCCGACGTTGCCAGCGGAATTATCACGAGAGATTGGAGATCGGGGTTCAAACGGAGAAAAGAAGATGTGGAGACATTTTCTGGAGACGGGGTTCAAATGGAGAAATGGAGATGTTGCGGCATTTTCTGGAGATTGGGGTTCACAATGGCGATCGTGAGTTGTCGTCAGGCGACTGGGGTTCAAACTGGAGAATGGGGTTCGTTATTTTGGCAAACAGGAGAACGGGGTTCAAATGCAGTGATCGGGGATCATTCGCGAAAAAGAAAATTTTGGGGTTCAAGAAAATGAAAAAAGAGCAATTATCAAAAAATTTCGGGGTTCAAGAAAAGCATAAAAAAGAAAAGAATAACAATCCCCAGCGGATGTATGGTGTTCAGGCCATGGTTATCCCTGTGTTACCATTTATTTTGGTATCCAGGTCGACTTTGCTGTTTCGGTGATCAAGCCGAGCTTTCTCCGTTCCAGACGGATTGTTTCAGAGATTGTTTCTTCGCCGATTCTGACAGGCGTTGTTAATTATTTTCCCATCAGAGCGCAAATTGTTCGTCTGTTCTTGGTATTCAATCACTCTTCATCCTGATCATCTGAAAGCCGAGGCTGTTCATATCGACAGGTTCATAGTGGATTGAATAGGGGCAGCTGTAACACCTCAAAATTTGCCCTCCTCTCTTGGGACTAGCATAACATATTACATATCATTTTTAGGTCATTAGGCATTGCATATTGCATATCATGTGGTTACATTGTGCAAATCATCCTCCCAAGTCTTGGTCAGAAGATAAGAGGTTGTGTGCAAGATAGGGTTTCATTGGACTGGTCATTAATCATCTGAAGATGTGGAGGTCCAAATTAGGGTTTTGTGGTTCTCAGGGAGATTGGTCTTCATCTTGATTGAAATGATTCATCATCATCATCATGGTTTATCATCAGAAGATTCAAGTGTTGGAGCATATTCCTTGAGATTAGGGTTTTGACCACTGGTCAACCCTAATCAGTTGTATTGGGCCAATCAGGGCATAGCAAGGAGATGGGGTCTATGATGGATATGGGGATCATCCCATGGTTTTATGGAGCTTATTGAGGCTAGGGTTTCACCCTTGGGCCATTTCATCAGAGGATTGGGGCTCAGATTGATCAATGCATTGCCAGATTCATCTATCAGTTGAAAAAGTCAACTGTGGTCAACTGTGCTTGATTTTATGGATTTGGAGGTGGGAGAGAGTTGGATACACTTCATTCATGTTGTAACAAGTGTTATTTGACATTGCAAAGCTCAAGAATGGAGAAAATAAAGTCAGAACAAAAATTGCCAAAAATAGAAAGTGACTTGTAATGGAAGTTTTCAAAAATGGAAAGTTTTTGACCTCAAAATTACATGTCCAAGGAAGCTTCAAATGAAATTTTGTTCAACATGAAAGTTGTAGATCTTGGTCTCACCTTTCCAAAAAGTCCAAGAACTTGAATTTCTCATGTATGGTTGGCAAGTTATGGTCCATTCAATTTCAAAAATGACCCATAATCAAAGTGACATAACTTCCACATGGAGTGTCCAAATTGAGTGATCTTTTTATGTGCAAACTCCATTTGACATGTACTTTCATGGTGCATAATTGGAATTCATCAAAAATGGTCAATGCAAAAAGTCAATTTTCAAGTGTACAGTTAAAAATCCAAGGGCAAAATGGTCCAAGTTGAGAAATAATGAGAATTTTGGAATGGGGATTTTTGCAACACCTCACAAATGACAATTAGAGATGGTTTGAATGGTCATAAACATTCAAGGTGCAATATTTGAACAATTCATTTTTGAACTTGCACTTGAAAATGCATAAAGTGCCATGACATGGTGAAAATGAGAATTACAAGTCCAATGACCATGAGACCAATGCCAACTCATCATAACTGATATTTGGAGAGTGTGTGAGCTGTCATACAGCTGTCACAGGGCCTGTGTGAAAAGACATATTTGCCCTTGCTTAGTAAAATGCATTTTTGCTAATTACATGTGTTTTGGCTAATTGGTGATTAATGAGGTGATTAGAGTTGGAGTATATATCACTAATTGTAACAGAATTTTGATCAGAATCACAAATCTCAAGAACCTAACTGTTTTTCCCTCCATTTTCTCCCAAATTCATCAAAAACCTTCATCACTTTTTTGACAAAATCTTCACCAATTCTCAATCATTTTGAGAAATTCTTTTTGATTCAATCTCCATAAGCCATAAGCTTGGACTGTTTTGACGATTTGGAGCCAAAAAGCATTGGAATCGCAACTGTTCATCCTTGGTGCAACAATGGCAATTGGCAATTTCTTCCACTAGAAGCAATTTCGAGCGAACCTAACATCTCCAGTCAACATCCTGAAGCTTCTCTTGCATCTGTTTTGGATCAACACGCGCCAAGGCTTCAAGATTCATCACTGCTCCATTCAAGGTACCTAAAATCGAATCTCATGGTTTCTTGAATTGTGATATGCTTATTGTAGTTCATCCAACGTAGATCAACATGCTAGGTTCAGTTTTTGATTTGGTGAACTGCTGAAGAAGTAATCGTGATTTTTAGTTTTGATGTTGTTTCTTTAAATGCTCGATCCGGATTATGTAGTGAGAATTAGGCAATTTGAGTTACATATTTGGAATCCTGGAATTTAGACCTTTCCAATGGTTATTCATTTGTCAATTTCTGTGAAGATTCGATGTTCATGTGTTCTTGCGTTTTTCTGGAAAACTGATGAAGAATGTTGATGAAATCTGGAAATATTTGATGTTTGATCTTCGTTTTCGCCTGGCTTTTTCAAATTCATGTTTGGCGCCATTGCGAGCCAATCACAACATTTCCTTTCCGCGCCTGAAACGGCGTCGTTTTGGCATTTGCTTTAAAAATTACAAGTGTGCCACTGCTTCATTTAATTAAATATTTATTCCATTTCTTTTTCATTTCATTTTTCATTTAATTGCATGATCTTCAAAAATTCCCATAGAATTCATTTTTGATCCAATTTGAGTGCAATTTTTTGCATTTTTCTCATGAGAATGTGTAGAATTTAATGGATATTTTTTGGAATTTTTTGCATGGATGGAAAAATAATGAGCTTAGGGTTTGTAAAATGTATCATATTTTTGTACACTTTGCCATATTCATCATGAAATGCTCATACATTTAAAGAAATGATTGAAATTTTTTGTGCTCATGCTGGAGATGTTGATGGTGATTTCCACGTAAAGTTTATGATTTTTGGATTCTTGATGATTGAGATATGATTTTTCGAATCTAGGTGTGACAATTTGTGTCACACCTAGCTAGGTCAACTTTCTGAATTTATTTGCATGACCTATGACTGTTGGATTGGATTGAAATTTTGCATGAATGATCATTGATATGTTGAGATAACATGTGAATTGTTCTGGATTTTTCTATGGCATTTTCAAATTTATTGATAATTTTCTTCACTGTATGCTCATTTGGTAACATTGTGTGACACATGTTTGTATATTGTTTGTGAAATTCTCATATGGTTTTGGATGAAGATGAAATTTGGTATGCTGATTGTAGACACATTATAGGACATCATAGTTTTGGTCCCATTCATTTCTAATATGTTGTCACTGTTTTGTGAATTTTTGAAGTGAATGCATGTGTTGGTGCTATGAATTGGCTTGAATAATTGTGTCTGGATTTCTTGATTTTTATTGACCTACTTTCTTTTGTCCAATTGAGCTGAAAATTGACATGCTGTACCTTGAATATGTCCTGTTTAGGTGTGAATTATTTGAGGATTTTTGGAATTGTTTTGGTATGCTTTTAATGGATATAGTTCTGTTAGGTCATTTGGTGTTGTATTTGACCTAGTCTGTGTTATATTATGCATGAATTGATAATGGTGAATGGTATGAGCATGGGACCAATTGCATTTGCTTTTGAATTGTTTTAATGTGAGTTTGGATTGGTTTTGCTTGCTGTTTAGATTTTTTTATCACTTTTGGACCCTAGGCTTGGCCTAGTGGTCTAGTTTCTAACATTTGGTGTGGATTTTCAGGATGAAATGCACAATGCTTAAGGAGATTGCTTCAAGGCAATTTGAATTGAGTTTGGTTGATGTTTATAAACTAACTTGACTTTGTGTTGTAGGATTGGAAGCTTGAGCTTGAGCTTATAGCTTGCATTTGTGTGCATTGACTTGTGTTGTCTGTATAGATTAACATTTGCTGTTTACTGTTTGTCTGTCTGAGTACTGATGATACTTGATTGATTTCAGGTACATTTAGTCGCTTACAGTTCTTTAAGAACTTGCTTGCTGCTGCTTGGTTTTTAAACCACTTGAGGTAGGACTTCTATTCTTCATGTAGTCTGGAAGACCTGGCCTGTTACTTGGCCAGGCAGTTGTCTGAAGTCCTCCTTAAGAGGCGATGTTTGTGATTGTTTACATTTGTGCCAAGCAGGTAAAGACCTCTATGAGGCAATTGGTGGATCAAAGGGATATGCAATCTATCCCCCACTATTCTGTGAGTCGTCCCTCTGCTCACACGGCTGTGTGTTGATGCATTGGGACACAAACCCAAGATCTTGTGCTGTTGCACAATCGAGTCAGAGTCTTTGAGCGTAGAAGGGTCCCTCCATTCTGGACCCACGCTCCTTTGTCTGAAGCTCTCCCTGGTCAGGGATAAGAGCTGTGAAGTCTAATCTTCACTCACCTTTCATCTGCTTCACCTTAGCCTCGTAATGGCAAGGTTAAGAGCGAATACTACCCATGTACAGATGACTTGCTTCGGCAGTCAAAGCCATTGTTTGAGCCTCACTTGATTGGCTATAGTGTGTGCTTTGTGAATATTTGTTTGCTCTGTTTGCTTGTATGCTTGTATGCTTGCTTTCTTCCTGGATAGGATTAGCTTGCAGTTGTGCAAGTAGGTAGAAACCTGAACATAGGGTAATGATGCATGACAACACTAGGCTCGAGTCCAGCTCCCTGGTAGTGTGTCTTCCCTTGGTTTCTGGCTAGAGTTTCTTTCCCTTGAGAGGGGAACTACATCGCCCTGATCCTCGTTCCAGACGAGGTATGTAGGCAGGAGACCGTGCGAGGTCTCTCCGGGCACTTTTTTTTTTTTTTGTGTGTTTGCTTGTTATCTTGTGTTTGGTTCGGATGCCGATGTAAGTCCAGTGATTGGCTTTCGGGCTCCACGTTTGCCCTTTGGTGTGTGTTTTGGTTCGGATGCTGATGTAAGCCCAGTGATTGGCATTCAGGCTCCATGTTTGCCGTTGTGTTTGTGTTTGCTTGTTTGGCGTGCGTGAGCCGAACTACGGCAGCTCTGATTCTCGTTCCAGACGAGATACGTAGGCATAGGATGCGACGTCCTATCGAGCTCTCTCCCCCTTAACCCCACCTGTGTTGTCTTCGGTGCGTGTGTGTGTGATGTTTTAGCAACCTTTTCTTTCTTTTAGAACGTGGATCCCGTCGAGTACGACGGACGTGAGGGGTGCTAATACCTTCCCCTTGCGTAACCGACTCCCTTACCCTTTCTCTTTGGTCGCGAGACCATTTCCTTTCCAGGTTTCTCTGAGCGTTTCCTTTCCCTATCTTGGGATAAATAACGCGCAGTGGCGGCTCTGTGTTGTGTTTTATTTCAGCCCGCCGGTTGTTTTTCGCGGATGCGACAGTGATGAACTCATTTGAGTGCTTGCACTTATGACTTGCATTGTGTAGATATTGGAAAGTTCCACCATTGCCTGTTGGTTTTCTGAATACAATATTAACTGTTTGACTTTTGTACAGGTACATTAGTTGCTAGCTAGCTTTTGCTTAAGCCTTGGAGTGTGGTTGATACACCACTTAGGTAGCTCCTCTTTTACTCCATGTAGTCTGGAAGTCCTGTCACTTTTTTTGCAGGCATTTGGCTGAAGTCCTCCTTAAGAGGCTCTGATTGTGATTGTTTACATTTGTGCCAAAGACCTCTAAATGAGGCATGTGCTACTTGATAAGTCCTCCAAATAAGGCAATTGACAGAGAGAAGGGATTAGCAATCAATCCCCTGTTATTCAGTGAGTCGTTCATTATGCTCGCACTACGTGCTGATGCTCTTGAACATGTACCCAAGATCTTTGTATAGAGTCAGTCAAGTGGAATAGGGTCCCTCTTTCTGGATCCCCGCGCTTTCTTTGATTTGAGCTCACCCAGGCCCGGGTTAAGAGCATGAGGTCTCATCCTCATTACCATTTCATCCGCTTCACCCTAACTCTATATGTTGGTGGTTAAGAGCTTTATAACACCCCTACAGTTTTGGCTTGTTTGTCGAGGTTGATATGACCCCTCTTGACTAAAGCCCAACATTTTCCTGAGCCTCTTGTTTGTATATAGAGTGTGATGCTTGTTCACTCGTGTTGATGTTTATTTGCTGTTTGAGTTGACTTGCTTCCTATGCGAGTTAGGTTCTGATTAGAGACCTCAACTTAGGGATTATCGTTTGCATGACAACTATTAAGCTCGAGCACTAGTCTCCCTACTTAGTTTGTTGTTTCCCTGGTCTCTGGTTAGGAGAGAGTTGTACCCCTGTTAAGGGGGACTACTGTCGCATCCGCGAAAAACAACCGGCGGGCTAAAACAAAACAACACAGAGCCGCCACCGTGCGTTATTTATCCCAAAAGTAGGAAACGAAACGCTCGAAGTAAACCTGGGAAAAGCATGGTCTCGCGATCAAAGAGAATGGGATCGGGAGTCGGTTATGCGAAGGGAAGGTATTAGCACCCCTACGCATCCGTCGTACTCGACGGGATCCACGCTCAAAAGATAGGTTAAGGTTGCTAAAACAAACATCACACGCACACACAAACTGAAGACAACACAGGTGGGGAAAGAGAGGAGAGGGCTCGCTAGGATATCGCATCCTATGCCTACGTATCTCGTCTGGAACGAGAATCAGAGCTGCCGTAGTTCGGCTCACGCACGCCAAACAGGACACACACAAACACAGGCAAACTTGGAACCCGAACACCAATCGCTGGACTTACATCGGCTTCCGAACCAAACAAACACAATCAGGATACGGACAGCCAATCGCTGGTCTTACATCCATATCCAGACACACAAGAAGAAACAAGCAACAAGTTACTAAGGAGTCAGGCACTCGAGCCTAGCAACTGTCAAGCAAACACACACAAAAAGGAAAAAAGTGCCCGGAGAGACCTCGCCCGGTCTCCTGCCTACGTACCTCATCTGGTATGAGGATCAGGGCGATGTAGTTCCCCTGAACGGGAAAGAAATTCTCACCTAACCAGATAACAAAGGGAGACACACTACTAGGGAGCTGGACTCGAGCCTAGATGTTATCATGCATCATTGCCCTATGTTATGGTTTCTATCCTAACTTGCACAAGAAGCAAGCCTATCCTATTAGCACAAGTAGCAAAGCAAGCATTCACAAGTAGCACACACTATATACACACAAGTGGGGCTCAAACAAAGGGTTAGACTGCCAAGGCAAGTCAACTGTACAAGGGTGGTATTAGCTCTTAACCCTGACATGGAGAGTCAGGGTGAAGCTGATGAAAGGTGAGTGAAGGTAGGATTTCACAGCTCTTATCCCTGGCCAGGGAGAGTTTCAGACAAAGGAGCGTGGGTTCAGAAAGTGGGAACCCTTCTACACTCATGACTCTGACTCAACTGCACAACTGTACAAGATCTTGGGTTAATGTCCCAATGCATCAACACAGTGGTGTGAGCAGAGGGACGACTCAACAGAATAGTGGGAGATAGATTGCATATCTCTTTTATCCGCCAATTGCCTTAATCAAGGTCTTTACCTTCTTGGGGACAAATATAAACAAGCACAAGCATTGCCTCTTAAGGAGGACTTCAGACAGTTGCCTGGCTAATTAACAAGCCAGGTCTTCCAGACTACATGGAGACAAGAGAGTCTACCTCAATTGGTTTATACAACCAAGCAGCAGCACAAGCAAGTTCTCAAGGGAACTGTTAGCGACTAAAGTACCTGAAATCAATCTAATTCAGTCAGTATACCAATCACAAAGTCAAAACAGACAAGATAAGAATCAACAGTCAACACAATCAATCACATGTGCAAAGCACAATCAACTCAAGTGAGCCAAGCATTCTACAAAATAGAACAAGTTAGTTCATAACAATCAACCAAACTCAATCAACTTGCATTAATCTCCTTAAAGCATTTGCTTCTTAACCTGAAAAGCACATCCAAACGTGAGAAACAAGACCACTAGGACAAGCCTAGGGTCAAAAGGAGGTGAAAAATCCAAAACAGCAAGTGAAAATTATCCAACATCAAGATCAAACAATTAAGAATCAAACCCAAGTGGTTCCACATTCATATCATTCATCATTATCATTTCATGAAAGAAAAGGCAACAAACATGCAATTTAGAACCTCAAAGGACCAAACAGAATGATCACAATCAAATCAATAACAAAACATTTCAATAAATCCCCAAAAAATTCCTGATCAAACAGCATCCATAACATGTCAAGCATACCAAATTTCAGCTCATTTGGATCAAGGGAAGTAGGCCAATGAAATTCATAAAGTCCAGAAAAGTTCATACAAGCTCATACATGGTATCAAAACAAGCATCAAATTCCATCCATCACAAAACAGAAATGAAATATGATAAATGAATGGGACTAAAGCCATGATGTACCTTGAAATGTCTACAATCACTCCACAAAATTTCACATCCATCCAATTAATGACCAGAATTTCACAAATCAAATGCCAACATATCTCACAAAAAGTCAACAAATGACTAAATAGCAAATAAAATCCCAATCAAATAGGAAATGCTTTCAAAAATTCCAGAAAAAACCATGGTGAAACTAGACATACACAAGTAATCACATGCAAAAATTGAGAGCAAATGGCAAAGCATAAGCATGGAAACAAAATTCAAGAAGTTGACATAACATAGTGTGACACACATTGTCACACTCAACTTGATCACATCATATCTCCTAATCCATAAACTCAAAATTAACAAACTATATACCAAAATCACCAAGAAAGAGTCAAGAACATGCATGTAAAATTTCACACATTTTGGATAAGGCATCAAGATTTCATGTTCAATATGGTGAGCATGGTACACAAATGATACATTCAAACAATCCCTAGGCATTTAATTTTTCCACACGTGCACAAAAATATTAAAAATCACCATAAAAAAGTACACATCACAAGGAGAATGGTGAAAAAAGTCTCATCAAATTTGGATTATTTTTGAAGAAGTTATGGATTTTTAAAGATCAATGATCAAAGTGAAATAAAAATTGAAAAAAGAAAATGAAATAATACAAATTAAATGTCGCAATGGCAAATGCGTAATTATTGAGTCCATTAAGTGAAACTCTGCGTTTCACTTACACGCGTGTCCTAATGCTACTGGCTCTAAGGCGCGGGAAACACTTTTCAAATGCAAGGCAAAGCAAACGCGGATCAAAGACGTTCCTGGAGATGTTCTTGAGCATTCATACACATTCATCATTCCAGAAATCAACATGAACAAATTTCAACCAAATTCAACAATCTTTATATCAATGGAATCCTCGTTCAATGTACATCATGGATATGAACTTAATTTGACCTAATTCTAACTACACAGCATGAATCGATCAAAACAACATTTGAACATCAAACTTCAATTCCAGATTTCTTCCTTAATACTCAACCAAAACGCACGATTCAAGTTTCATTCTACTCTACACTAGGAGATCTATCAAAGCCATGTGTTAATTTCAAGAATTGGAAAATTCGAGATCTCACCTTATGAATGTGTAGAAGCTGCAATCGCGTGTTTCAAGGTCCACAAGATGAAAACAGAAGTTGATTGAAGCTTAGGAAGATGATTGAAAGAGGTTTTGTAGCTCCAGCATGCTCCAGCTTCGAGAATCATCAAACTGCCATGGGAGAACTTGAATGCAACAGTCACGAATCTTCAAGGATTTGGCCAATGTTTGGTGCAACAGTTCTTCCACAATACCTGTAGAGGAAGATCAACACAAGTACCAGCAAAGAGAGTGAAGAAATTCAATGGAAAAGTGAAAAAAAAGTGTGAAAAAGTTTGAAGAAAATTGAGAGGTTTTTGGATGAAAAGTTTGTTAGATCTGAGAAATGAAATGTGATTATCATTTTCTGTTATGATTATCATCTTATACCATGTGCTAATCCAAGTGTTAATCACAATTAGGCAAATTGGAAGTGAATTAGCAAAATGAGGTTTATGCATAATTGGCCAAAATGCCCTTTTCACAATGTAGCCAATGCAACAGTACAAAACCAGTTCAAGCAAGTCATATTTGAAGTTTATGATGTGTTGGAAAAGGTTTTGTATGCAAATGCCTTGTATTTTTCAAATTGGCTATTTTTCCCACCAAAATACAAAATGAACACTTGAAAAATGGACTTTTTCTATGATGATTTTTGATGAAATATGATGATGCATCATGAAAATACACATCAAATGTGGTTTGCTCAAAGAAAGATCACCCAATTTGGCCTTTCCATTCAAAAGTTATGCCACTTTGAATTTCAACATTTTCTGAAAATGATTTGATCATAACTTGCCAACCACATATGAGAAATTCATGTTCTTTGACTTTTTGGAAAGGTGAGAGCAAGATCTACAACTTTCATGTTGAACAAAGTTTCATTTGAAGCATTTTTGGACACGTAATTTTGAGGTGAAAAACTTTCCATTTCTGGCAATTTTCCATTACAAGTCACTTTCTATTTTTGGAAAGTTTCCATCTGACTTTATTTTCTTCATTCTTGATGTTTGAAATGTCAAATGAAACTTGTTTAGACATGAATGAAGTGTATCTAACCCTCTCCCACCTCCAAATCCATCATTTCAGGCACAGTTGACCGCAGTTGACTTTTCTGACTGATAGATGAATTGGCCAGGCATTGATCCACTTGAGCCTCAAACTCCTGATGAAATGGCTCAATGATGAAACCCTAGCTTCCGTAAGCTCAATATAATCATATGATGATCCCCACATCCATTGAAAACCCCATCTCCTCGACAAACCCTGATTGGCCCAATACAACTGATTAGGGTTGACCAGAGGTCAAAACCCTAATCTCAAGGAATCTGATCATGAACAATGAATCTCTGGTGATGACAAAACCATGATGATAATGATGTACCATTTCAACCAAGATAAAGCTCAACCTCTTTGAAGAACCATGAAACCCTAATTTGAATCACACATCCTCAGATGATTAATGATCAGTCCATGAAACCTTAGCTTGCATCTTAACCTCTTTATCTTCTGATCAAGACTTTGGAGGATGACTTGCTCAATGTAGCCACATGATATACAACATGCTAATGAATAATGACCTAAGAAATGATATGCAATATGCTAAGCTAGTCCCAAGAGAGGAGGGAAAATTTTGAGGTGTTACAGCTGCCCCTATTCAATCCACTGTGAACCTGTCGATATGAATAGCCTCGGCTTTCAGATGATCAGGGTGAAGAGTGATTGAATACCAAGAACAGACGAACAATTTGCACTCTGATGGGAAAATAATTAATAGTGCCTGTCAGCATCGGCAAAGAAACAACCTCGAAAGAAAAACCCGTCTGGTACGGATAAAGTCGGCCTGATCACCGAAACAGAATGTCGACCTGGATACCAAAATAAATGGTAACACAGGGATAATCATGGCCTGAACACCACATCCGCTGGGGATTATCACCTCTTTTAATGCTTTTTCTTGAACCCCGAAATTTTCTTTTTTCCGTTTTCTTGAACCCCGAAATTTTCTTTCGCGCAAGTGATCCCGGATCACTGCATTAGAACCCCGACATCTTGTTTGCCAAAATAATGAACCCCATTCTCCATTTGAACCCCAGTCGCCTGACGATAACTTGTGATCGCCATTGTGAACCCCGTTCTCCAGAAAACACCTCGTGTCTCCTTTTCTCCATTTGAACCCCGCTCTCCAGAAAATGCCTCAACATTTCCCTTTCTCCATTTGAACCCCGTTCTCCACTTTCTTGTGATAATTCCGCTGGCAACGTCGGAAATAACACCAAATACCACTCTGAGGGCGACATATCAGAGGGTACACCTTCACAAGAGGAAGGTAACATGTGCATCTCTTCCTCAGAAGACACCCATAACGACCTCCATTGGCCTCAGCCAAAGTCTAAGGTGACACATGAACAGAAGATAATCCTGCGGACCTCATCCCGGATATAATCTTCAACTCCAATCTCTATTTGAACCCCGATCTCCAGAAAATGCCTCAACACTTCCTTTTCTCCAATTGAACCCCGATCTCCAGAAAATGCCTCAACATTTCCTTTTCTCCATCTGAACCCCGATTGTCGCGCTGATCGCGTAACGTCCTTTGATTTTATTTCCATCTCCGTCCGACGGAAAAATTTCCTCCAGTATCGCACTACTGGGGAACACTGTTGATCTGACGTCATGATGCTAAACTCCTCAGAGTAACACCTTCAACCAGACACTGACTAATGACTGGGAAGAAACTCGACGTTTACTGGACATCGAACAATGATGTTTACTTGACACCAAAGAAAACTCGACCAGACATTAACTGATGACTGGGAGGAAACTCGACGTTTACTGGACATCGAACAATGATGTTTAATTGACACCAAAGAAAACTCGACCAGACATTAACTGATGACTGGGAGGAAACTCGACGTTTACTGGACATCGAACAATGATGTTTACTTGACACCAAAGAAAACTCGACCAGACATTAACTGATGACTGGGAGGAAACTCGACGTTTACTGGACATCGAACAATGATGTTTAATTGACACCAAAGAAAACTCGACCAGACATTAACTGATGACTGGGAGGAAACTCGACGTTTACTGGACATCGAACAATGATGTTTACCTGACACCAAAGAAAACTCGACCAGACATTAACTGATGACTGGGAGGAAACTCGACGTTTACTGGACATCGAACAATGATGTTTACCTGACACCAAAGAAAACTCGACCAGACATTAACTGATGACTGGGAGGAAACTCGACGTTTACTGGACATCGAACAATGATGTTTACTTGACACCAAAGAAAACTCGACCAGACATTAACTGATGACTGGGAGGAAACTCGACGTTTACTGGACATCGAACAATGATGTTTACTTGACACCAAAGAAAACTCGACCAGACATTAACCAATGACCGGGAGGAAACTCGACGTTTACTGGACATCGAACAATGATGTTTACTAACACCAAAGAAAACTCGACCTTACGGGGATCGACACGACACTTACTGGTATCGCAAGGATGACATCCACATATGTCAACACCAGGCAGACGCTTGCCGGGGACTAACTGGGAAATACTGTTGCTCCAAAATCACGATGCTGAACTCCTCAGAGTGACACCTTCACCATCCAGCGAAACCAAACCTCAAGCGGTAACCACGGTTCGAGTCGCGCTGATCGCGATCTTCACTTCCATCTCTGTCCGACGGAAAAGCTTCCTCCAGTATCGCACTACTGGGGAACATTGCTGACCTGACGTCATGATGCTAAACTCCTCAGAGTAACATCTTCAAATTTCTATCTCGCACGACATAAATCTTCCTCCAGTATCGCGCTACTGAGGAATACCGATGACCCAACGTCACGATGCCAAATTCCTCAGAGTATCAACTTCACTGACCGGCAAAACCCATTCTTGGATGGTAACCACGGCTTGGGGTTAACTTATGCTTGCAATGCTGATGTTGATCTTCATTTCCATCTCTATCCGACAGAAAAGTTTCCTCTAGTATCGCACTACTGGGGAACACTGCTGACATGTCGTCATGATGCTAAACTCCTCAGAGTAACATCTTCACCATCCGGCGAAACCAAAACCTCAAGCGGTAACCACGGCCTGAGCAACTGATACTTGCAATGCTGATGATTTTCCAACTAGTGAAACCACTCCTCAAACGGTAACTACGGCTTGAGTAGCATCTTCCTCCACTGGCAAAACCAAATCTCAAACGGTAACCACAGCTCGAGACTAGCCTATGCTTGCAATATGATGCATGATTTGATTTTTCCGCGTAATGTTCCATAATTATGGAAATGCTACGCGATTTATTATGCATTATGCTATGCTTATTTTTTCCATGATGAATGTATAAAAAGTATCCCCCTCAAGGGACTCTTCTGGGGAGCTCGAGACACTCTGCTGAGGAACTCGCCAATACTCCGATTTCCACCCTGCTGGGGAATAGCATTGCTGTTGGGGAAAGGCAACCCTTGCTGGGGATTGTAGCACCTCAAATTTGCACCTATAATTGTACATACATTCTCATATTAGGTCATAGAATAACATGGTCCACTGCATAGCATTGCATTGTCCCTTTTGCCTCAAGTGCAAGATCATCAGAGGAATTAGGTCAAACTGGTCAGGAGATCAGTCAGTCAAGCAAGCAAGCACAATTTCCAAGGAGCCAAGGCCCTAGGGTTGGTCCAACCTGTTCACATGACTTGGGGATCCATTTGAAGTGTTTAGGTCAAAGATTGGATGTTCAGAGGTCATCATTCAATGCACAGTCAGTCAGAAACCCTAAAAAGTCAAACTTGGTCAACTGTGATTGATTTTATGGTTTTGATGATGGGATTTGGTTTGAGAGAGCTTATTCATGTCCAAATAGGCCTCATATATCATGGCAAACATCACCATTGAAGAATTTGAAGCCAAATCAGGAATTTCCAAAAATAGAAACTGGACCTGTAATTGAAACTTGCCAAGAATGGAAACTTCTTGATCCCAAACTTACATCATGATACAAGCTTCAAATGAATTTTTGCCCAACATGAAAGTTGAAGATCTTGTTCTCCCATTTCCAAAAAGTCCAAGAACTCTCAATTCCCATGTATGGTTGGCAAGATATAATCAAATCATTTTCAAAAATTCTTGAACTTCAAAAGGCCATATCTCTCAAACCATTTGGCCAAATTGGGTGGGGTTTTTTCCAACAAGTCACATTTGACCTCCTCTTTCCAAAAATGTAACCATCATGCACCAAAACCTCATAGATCAAAATGACCTTTTTTCACTTACATGAATTAATTTTCAAGAAAGGTGAAAAAGTGAACTTTTGATTTAATCATTTTTAACCACTTTGGCCTTGCAAATATGTTCAGATATGTTGTTTATGACTTGTTGCCAAGCCCATTTTCGTGCTCTTGCCATTACACCTCACCATGTGAACCAAAATGGTCATTTAGCAAAACTTACAATTAAACTAATTTGTGTTAAGCACTCAATTAGTAAACTTAAAACAGAGGTATAAGAACTCATTTTCTGTCATTCTAAAACCCTAGCAGCCTCTGAATACACAGAATTCTCTCACTCTCTCAAATCTCCATTTTTGGCATTTTGAACTTTTCTGGAAAATTGCAAAGAACCACGAGCTAGCTTTTATTGCTACATCATCTACCATCACCTTTGAGCAGCTTTCAGGCATGATTCACTAACTGTAAAGCCTATTTACATGACTGTTTTTCCAAGCTCCATCCATGGCAAATGTCGAGCTGAGCTATTCCAAGGGTTGTTGAGCTACAAGTCACTCTCCATTCATCATTTCAAACCACAAGGAGCATCTGTTTTGGCCTTTCGCAACCAGAAAACCACAATCCAACTCAGCTCTTCAAATCTGGTAGGTATTTCAAATCTCTCATTTCTTGAAATGATGCTATGCACTGTGTAGATCTCACTTAGCTGGTTGTTTTAAACTTTGAATCGTGTTGAATGGTTGCCTATGCTGAAAGATATGTTGACTTGAAATATGATGTGTGAATGTGCTTATCTTCGATTCCTGCTTGTTAGTATGTCTTAAGGAAAATGAATGCCATATTCTTGATGTGTGTTGTTTGCTGATCACAATGGTATGCTTGATTTCACGTTCTGGGCAAATTAATTTTTCACGATTTTTGGTTGGGTGAAGAAGATGTACTGTAGCTGCCAAACCCTAATCTGCATTTGCCCAAAAATTCTTCACGTGTTTGCATGAACGTTTTACTGTTACATCCCTCATGACCAATCAGCTTATTTCCTTTACCGCGCCAAAACGCTGTGTTTTGATAAGTGACCTTCACATTTACAAGTTTGCCATCCAGCGTGCCCCCTTGTCCCATTAAAACATGTTATGTCATTTAATTATTTCATTTTTGATCATCATCTTGTAAAAATCATAACTCCATCATTTTTAATCCAATTTGAATGGGATTTTTTGCATTAGATTCATCATGATCTCTATTATTTTGTCATATTTTTTCCAGATTTTTTGGATGGTTGGTTTTTATTTGGCATTAGGGTTTGTGATATGTATGAATATTTTGTACCTTTTACCAAAACCTTTGTGAAATAGTGACACTTTATCCTATGGCCTTGAAAATTTTTGTGCACAAACTAGACACATCCATGGTGATTTTGGTATAGAGTTCATGAATTTATCATCTCTGGTCATTGAGTTATGATTTTTTGAAGTAGGGTGTGACAATTTGTGTCACACTATTGATGTGCAACTTGATGATTTTCATAGCCATGCTTCTTGACCTCAAAATGGATTGAATTTTTGCATGATTGAGATTGTGTATATCTAGTTTACATATGATGTTTTGTGGATTTGTTTATGGCATTTTCCAATTGATTGAGATTTTTCTCCCCTGTTTGGTCTTATGTTGACCTTTTGTGACACTTGTTCCCATTTGTTTTGTGAAATGCTCATACTTTATTAGATGGACATGAAATTTGATATGTGATTACTAGACATCTTAAGCTTTGCCATGGTTTTAGTCCCATTCATTTATCATATGCCATCCCTGATTTATGATTTTTGCAAGTTGATGCATGTTTGGTTGACTTCTTTGAGCATGTTCAAAATTGCCTTTCCTTTCTGATTTTCATTGACTGCCTTCCACTTGTCCAAATGAGATGAAATTTGACATGCTTACCATGCTGTGGGTTGTGATTGATCATGATTTATTTGTTGATTTTTGGAAATGTTTGAGATTGATTTTGATTCAAGTCTTGCTGTTGACTTCTATGAGCTTCTAAATGCCATGCTTTGACCTAACTTGTTCATGAAATGATGATGATGATTGATATGAATGTGAACCCAATTGGTTTTGTTTCTTGATTGTTTGAACATGATTTTGGATACTTGCCCTTTGCTGTTTTAACTTTTTCATTCTCTTTTGACCCTAGGCTTGTCCTAGTGGTCCTGTTACTCACATTTGAGCTCATCTTTTCAGGTTAACCAACAATTGTCCAATGAGACCAATACAAATTGGTTGTGTTTGCTTGTTTATCATGACTAACATGTTTTGTTTTGTAGGTTGCTTGGCTCACATGCCTAGAGCCTTGTGCCTTGCACATTCACTTGCTTGTGCTGACTGTGGACTTTTGTTTCATTTTGATTTAACTTTGACTTGTGTACTAATGTTGTCTGACTGGTTTCAGGTACTTTTAGTTGCTTAGTTCCTTGTGAACTTTTGCTTTGCTTTGCTTGATAAGCAATTTGCATTGAGGTATTCTTCTTATCTTCATGTAGTCTGGAAGACCTGGCCTGTTACTTGGCCAGGCACCTGTCTGAAGTCCTCCTTAAGAGGCAATGTTTGTGATTGTTTACAATTTGTCCTTGTATAGAGTCAAAGACCTCCTAAGTGAAGAGGCAATTGGCAGAACCCAAGGGATATGCAACCTATCCCCTGCTATTCTGTGTGTCATCTGCTTTGCTCACACCACTGTGTTGATGCATTGCAGATACAAACCCAAGATCTTGTACATTTGTACAGTTGAGTCAGTTTTAAATGTGTAGAAGGGTTCCCACTTTTTGAACCCACACATTCTTGTCTTAAGCTCTCCCAGGCCAGGGATAAGAGCTGTGAAGTCTCATCTTCACTCACCTTTCATCTGCTTCACCTTAGCCCCTCAATGGCAAGGTTAAGAGCTAACACTACCCAGTTCCAGTGGTTTGTTTGTTGAGGTTGATATGACCCCTCGACTAAAACCTAGCCTTGATGTTTGAGCCCCTTGTTGGTGTGTTTATTTCATGTTGTATGTGCTTGTGTGGTGTGATTGTATCCCCTAGGTTTGCTAGACTCCGCGTAGTC
This sequence comes from Lathyrus oleraceus, assembly GCF_024323335.1. Classification (NCBI taxonomy): domain Eukaryota; kingdom Viridiplantae; phylum Streptophyta; class Magnoliopsida; order Fabales; family Fabaceae; genus Lathyrus; species Lathyrus oleraceus. Next base: position 117,002,539 of record NC_066582.1, read on the forward strand.
TCGTTTGCATGTCAATTAAGGTAGCACGGTTCCTTCGTATAGGACTTCCTTTCTTGCTTGAGCTTTCCTAAAACACAAACAAACATTATCCCCTCTTAAGGATACGTTAGCTCCTTCTACTACAGGTGAGTAAGTCTCCAAAGGTCGAGCATCAGGTAGATTGCGCAGTGACGTTGTCCACTTAAAAAACACAAACCAACGGGAATAGTTTAGCCGAACTACGGCAACTCTGATTCTCATGTCCAGATGAGATACGTAGGCACGAGATGCGATGTCTTGTCGAGTTTGACTAACAACTAACACTAATTCTCTTCTCTCGCCCTCGTTGCGATTGAGACCTCCCCTTTCTCTTGCCCTAGTTGCAATCGAGACCCTTGCTTCCTGTGCAAGTTAGGTTAGGTGTGGCTTGCTTCCTGTGCAAGTCATGTTTAGGATAGGCTTGCTTCCTGTGCAAGTTAGCTAGAAACCTTAACTTAGGGACGAATTTGCATGACAACATCTAGGCTCGAGTCGTAGTCTCCCTAGTGTTGTGTCTCCCTCTGTTATCTGGTTAGGCTAGTCCTTTTTCCCTGCGTAGGGGAACTACGTCGCCCTGATCCTCATACCAGATGAGGTACGTAGGCAGGAGATGAGCTGATCTCTCCGGGCGCCCTTTTTTTCTTTTTCAACCCTTTGTGTCTTCAACCCCTCTATGTGTGTTGTCGTGTGCTTGGAAGCTGATGTAAGTCCATCGAGTGGCATTCGGGTTCCAGTGTGTGTTTGTTGGTTCGGATGCTGATGTAAGTCCAGTGATTGGCATTCAGGCTCCATGTTTGCCTTTGCCTGTGTTTGTTTGTGTGCGTGTCAGCCGAGCTACGAATGCTCTGATTCTCCTTCGTCCGAGGAGATACGTATGCATAGGATGCGACATCCTAGCGAGCATGTGTCGTTTCCCCTGTCCGAACTACTTCGACTCTGATGTCTATGCCTGATAGACTAAGTAGGCCCAGGATGCGATATCCTGCCGAGTCAGCCTTGTCTGTTTTCTTGTGTCTCTTTCAGCCAGTATTTGTTTGTTTTTGAGCAGTGTTTTAGCAACCATTTTCCTTCCTATTGTGCGGGGATCCCGTCGAGTACGACGGATGCATAGGGGTGCTAATACCTTCCCTTCGCATAACCGACTCCCGATCCCATTCTCTTTGGTCGCGAGACCACATCTTTTCCAGGTTTACTCTGAGCGTTTCCTTTCCCTCTTTTGGGATAAATAACGCACGGTGGCGGCTTTGTTGTTCTTCGTTTTCCCGCCGGTTTTTCGCGTAATGCGATAGCTGGCGACTCTGCTGGGGAATATAGAGAAGTTGACCTGTGCTGGTCCGTCTTCCCTAAGCGAGTCTCTCCTAGCGCTCTCTAGGTTAGGGTTTTGGTTGCTGTTTGCTGTTTGATTTATTGCATTCATGTTATTTATTGTTTGCATTTATTGTTTGCACATCTGTTTGCATGCATCATACTGGCATCATATTGGATTCTGTACAGGTTGGTTCCTCCGATTTGGGGTGGATGTTCTGAGTGAAGCCCACTACCCAGGCTTGAGTGTACACATAGGTGTTAGAGTGGATAGTCATGAGGCTTGCGTGGCATGTTGCTACGTTAAGTCGTTCATGAAACCCACATCCAGACGAGGTTTCTTTTGGATATATTCTGTCCTATGGGTGTTCCATAACGACAGATATTCCTGTAGAAATCGTCGACTCTGGTGACCATTTCCCGAGAACTCAGTCGAGGCCTCTCCTCCGAGACGTGATTATGTTAGCTCTGGTGGGCGCATTCTTGCTGCTCAATCTGAGGACCCCGAGACTGGGAACTTGCTTTAGGATATCCTGTTGAGGGGAGTCAGCAGAGGTCTTTTATCCCGTAATAATGCCAAACCTTCAGTGGTAAACGTATTATTCTCGACTGAAGGGCTGAAGCTGACAAACTCTTGTTCTTAGAACCTACCAGTGAGGGGAGGGTTTGATCTCTACAGATACAGTTTCTGCCAGTAATGCCGTGTTGATGATCTTGAGTCGGATTTATGGATCGTTATTTCTGGACGCCGGAGGTTTGATCCTGGTATTGATCGGAGGGTTCCGTTTATTTCGGATGCTTGGGCTGAATTTGAGGGTACCTGCTCATATGTTGATCTGGTCCAGTTGACCTGGTTTAGATGACTTTGGGTTTCAGATGAAGTTGTGACGCCAGAGTTCAAGCCGAAGCTTTGATCCTGTGTCGTGTGATACTCAGCCGACCAGTCATGGCTCCATCATTTGCATCATAGCATGTTTATTTTTCAAAAAAAAAATGCATAAAAAAAAAAGAGAAGAAAAGTTAACCTGCATACGCATCACACGCATCATATTCATGTCATTTTTGCATTACAGGTGTTCTAGTACCCGACTTCTCACTTTGGTTCCTGTCCTAGGCAGGATAGCTGATCAAAGACCGCACCGCTACTCAACGAGACTCAACCATCAACGGAATATGGATCAAGTACAAGCCGAGTTAGCAGAGATGAGGGCTAACATGGCCCAGTTCATTCACATGATGCAAGGGGTTGCGCAAGGACAAGAAGAACTCCGAGCTCTAGTTCAGAGGCAAGAAGCTGTAATCCCACCGCCCAACCAGCCTCTGCAAGAAGGAAACCCAGTTCATGACACTCCTGCTGCTGCTATTCCCGTCAACAACTATGCTGTAGGTGAAGAGTTGAGGGGTATCCGAGTCGACGGTCAACCAATTGCTCCGGATGCTGCTAATGCCAGAGTCATTCATGCTCCGGCCCGTAACAGAATTCCGATTGTTGACAGACAAGAGGATATGTTTACTCTACTCAGCAAAGACGAAGATATTCTGGGAAGAAATGATGCGAGAGATCGTAAAGTTGAGGCCCTTGCTGAGAAGATTCGGGCTATGGAATGTCAAAACTCCCTTGGTTTTGATGTTACAAACATGGGATTGGTTGAAGGCTTGAAAATCCCGCACAAATTTAAAGCACCGTCATTTGACAAATACAACGGTACCTCCTGCCCTCGCACCCATGTGCAGGCGTACTACAGAAAGACATCCGCATACACTGATGATGAGAAGATGTGGATGTATTTTTTCCAAGACAGCCTATCTGGGGCGTCTTTGGACTGGTACATGGAGTTGAAAAGGGATTCAATCAGATGCTGGAGGGATTTGGGTGAAGCATTCCTCAGACAGTACAAGCATAATATGGATATGGCTCCGACCCGGACTCAGCTGCAGAGTTTGTGTCAGAAAAACAATGAGAGCTTTAAAGAGTATGCCCAGCGATGGCGCGAGCTTGCTGCAAGAGTGCAACCCCCTATGCTGGAAAGGGAGTTGACCGATATGTTCATCAGCACTCTTCAAGGTGTGTATATGGACCGGATGGGAAGCTGCCCATTCGGAAGTTTTTCTGATGTCGTCATCTGTGGCGAGAGAACAGAAAGTCTGATCAAGGCCGGTAGGATTCAAGATGTGGGTTCTTCATCGAAGAAACCCTTCTCTGGGGTACCTCGCCGTAGAGAAGGAGAGACCAATGCTGTACAACACAGAGGGAATGTGTACAGAGGGAATGTAAACAGAGATCAGTATCGTCCAGTTGCTGCAGTGACCATTCCTGCACCTCAGCCTCGTCAACAACAACAACAACAAAGGGTTCAACAACCGCAACAACAACAACAACAACAACAACGTCCTTATCAGCAGAGGCAGAGGTTGCAGCCTGATAGAAGATTTGACCCATTGCCCATGACGTATGCTGAGCTTCTGCCTGAGTTGCTCAGATTGGGTTTCGTGGAGTTGCGTACCATGGCCCCACCAACAGTATTGCCGCCTGGGTATGATGCGAACGTCCGCTGTGACTTTCATTCTGGGGCACCAGGCCACCATACTGAGAGATGCCGGGCTTTGCAGCACAAAGTTCAAGATTTGATTGATGCCAAGGCAATCAATTTTGCTCCGGTCCCTAATGTAGTGAACAATCCTATGCCTCAGCATGGTGGGCATAGGGTGAACAATATTGAAGCAGAAGCTGAAGATTTGGTTGATAATGTTGATGATGTTCAGACTTCTCTGCTGGTAGTCAAGGGCCATCTGTTGAAGGGGGGTGTCTACCCGGGTTGTGACGAAGGATGTTTGGGCTGTGCCGAAGCTGTTAATGGGTGTGACCAGCTGAGGGCTGGTATTCAGAAGTTGATTGATGAAGGCTGTCTCCAGTTCAGTTGGGCTGCCAAAAACAATGGGTCGGTGTCTACTGTCACCATCTACTTCAAGCCGTCTGAAGGACGAGGACAAGGGGTTGTCAATACACCTGCAGCAAGCAGTGCTCCAGTTACCATTCCTGCTCCGGTAACTATCAGTGCTCCGACTACTATCGTTGCGTCTGGCAGAAGACAAGTTGAGAATAGTAGGGTTGTGCCCTGGAGGTATGACAATGCCTATCGCAGTAATAGGAGGGCTGATAATCAGACAAGGCCAGCAGTTCAGACGCCTGTAACCATCAGTACACCGGTAAGAACTCCTGGGGTTGCAAGTCCTGTGGTGGACAATGTTGGAGGACCAGGAGGTTTTACCAGGAGTGGACGACTGTTTGCTCCTCAACCATTGAGAGATGCTAATGCTGAGGCATCTGCTAGGACTAAGGGTAAACAGGTTGTGATTGACGAGGAACCGGCTCAGAAGGAGGCTGAGGGTTCTTTTGAAAAAGACGTAGAGGAATTTATGAAGATTATAAAGAAGAGTGACTACAAGATAGTAGATCAGCTCAACCAGACTCCGTCTAAAATTTCAATACTCTCTTTGTTGTTGTACTCTGAAGCACATCGTGATGCCTTGCTGAAGATGTTGAACATGGCATACGTACCGCAAGAGATCTCTGTCAAGCAGCTGGAGGGTGTACTAGCCAACGTGAGCACCAGGCATGGTGTAGGTTTCACAGACCTAGACTTGACGCCTGAGGGTCGTAATCATAACAAAGCCTTGCACATCACTATGGAGTGCAAGGGTGCTGTTCTGTCTCACGTGCTGGTAGACACCGGGTCGTCCCTGAATGTCCTGCCAAAGCAGATTCTGAAGAAGATTGATGTTGAGGGAGTTGTGCTCACTCCCAGTGACCTTATCGTGCGCGCTTTTGACGGATCCAAACGTTCTGTGTTTGGTGAAGTTACCTTGCCGGTGAAGATAGGTCCGGAGGTGTTTGATGTAATCTTCTATGTGATGGACATTCAGCCCGCCTATAGCTGTCTATTGGGGCGTCCGTGGATACACGCAGCTGGGGCAGTCTCGTCGACTCTCCACCAAAAACTCAAATATGTCTGGAACGGTCAGATTGTGACCGTATGCGGCGAAGAAGAGATTCTGGTGAGTCACCTCTCCTCGTTCAAGTATGTCGAGGTAGATGGTGAGATCCATGAAACATTGTGCCAGGCATTTGAGACCGTGGCTTTGGAGAGGGTAGCTTGTGCTGAGCAGAGGAAGCCAGGTGTTTCGATTGCATCCTATAAGCAAGCCAAGGAAGTTGTTGACTCTGGCAAAGCTGAAGGCTGGGGCAAGATGGTTGACTTGCCGATTAAGGAAGACAAATTCGGAATTGGTTTTGAGCCTCTTCAGGCAGAACAGAGTGTGGGTCCGAGCACCTTTACCAGCGCTGGGCTGATGAACCATGGGGATGTCTTTGCTACTGCTGGTGAAGACTGTGATAGTGATGGTGATTTGGACATCTGGGTCCGCCCTTGTGCACCAGGGGAGTCTATCAATAATTGGACGACTGAAGAAGTGGTTCAAGTTACTCTTCAGACAGAGTAATTTTCCTTGTTTTTTATCATTTTGCATGAAAACCCTGCGCTCTGCCCAAGGCGTAGTGGTTCATTGTAGGGCCTCATCATGTTTTAATGATTATCATAAATAAAGGACGTTTTGCAATCAAATTTTGAGATCTTTGTCTTTCTATTTTTGTTTTCACTTTTTCAAAATAATAAAACTGGCAATGTTTTTGTTTTTTGTGACTTTTTTCAAACTCTTTTTCTAAAATAAGGCATTAACATGCAGAAGTGATCTTTTGGCATCCACTGTGAACAATCCTGTTATGGCTCAGTATGATTTTGATAATCCCATCTACCAAGCTGAAGAGGAGAGTGAGGAAGACTGTGAACTCCCCGCAGAATTGGTCAGATTGCTGAAGCAAGAGGAGAGGGTCATCCAACCTCATCAGGAGGAGTTGGAGATTGTTAATCTGGGTACTGAGGACGCCAGAAGAGAGATCAAGATTGGGGCTGCTTTAGAGGACTCTGTCAAGAGGAGGCTGTTTGAGATGCTAAGAGAATATGTGGAAATATTCGCCTGGTCATATCAAGACATGCCTGGGTTGGATATAGACATTGTGGTGCATCGATTGCCTCTTAGAGAAGAGTGTCCGTCGGTCAAGCAGAAGCTTCGCAGAACAAGTCCTGATATGGCTGTCAAGATCAAAGAAGAGGTTCAGAAGCAGTGGGATGCAGGTTTTCTGGCTGTTACCAGTTATCCACCGTGGGTGGCCAACATTGTTCCCGTGCTGAAGAAGGATGGCAAAGTCAGAATGTGTGTCGATTACCGGGATCTGAACAGGGCGAGTCCGAAAGATGATTTCCCATTACCTCACATTGATGTATTGGTTGATAATACGGCTCAATCCTCGGTATTCTCTTTCATGGACGGTTTCTCAGGCTATAATCAGATCAAGATGGCGCCAGAGGACATGGAAAAGACGACATTCATTACACCTTGGGGCACGTTCTGCTACAAAGTGATGCCATTTGGGCTGACGAATGCCGGTGCTACCTATCAGAGGGCAATGACGACTTTTTTTCATGACATGATGCACAAAGAAATTGAAGTGTACGTGGATGATATGATTGCGAAGTCGCAGACAGAAGAGGAGCACCTGGTTAATCTGCAGAAGTTGTTTGACAGATTGGTCAAGTTCAAACTGAGGCTGAATCCGAACAAGTGTACGTTTGGGGTGAGATCAGGGAAACTGCTAGGCTTCATTGTCAGTGAGAAAGGGATTGAGGTCGATCCAGCTAAAGTCAAAGCTATTCAAGAGATGCCTGAACCAAAGACGGAAAAGCAAGTCCGTGGGTTTTTAGGGAGGTTGAACTACATTGCAAGGTTCATATCTCATCTAACTGCCACATGTGAACCAATTTTCAAGCTGCTCAGAAAGAATCAGGCGATCAAATGGAATGATGATTGTCAGAAAGCTTTTGACAAGATCAAAGAGTATTTACAGAACCCTCCAATCCTGATTCCTCCAGTTCCAGGGAGGCCATTGATAATGTACCTATCAGTTACCGAGACTTCAATGGGGTGTGTATTGGGGCAGCATGACGAGTCTGGTCGAAAAGAGCATGCCATATACTACCTAAGCAAAAAGTTTACCGACTGTGAAACAAGATATTCACTGCTCGAGAAAACTTGCTGTGCTTTGGCCTGGGCTGCTCGCCGACTAAGGCAGTATATGTTGAACCATACTACTCTGTTGATTTCTAAGATGGATCCAGTCAAGTACATCTTTGAGAAGCCGACTCTTACTGGACGTGTTGCCCGATGGCAGATGATTTTAACAGAGTATGACATTCAGTACACGTCACAGAAGGCCATCAAAGGTAGTATTCTGTCAGACTATCTTGCCGAGCAACCGATTGACGATTACCAGCCTATGATGTTTGAATTCCCTGATGAAGACATCATGTATCTGAAGACGAAAGATTGTGAAGAGCCACCTGTCGAGGAAGGACCGGATCCTGATGACAAGTGGACACTGATGTTTGATGGGGCTGTGAATATGAACGGTAACGGTGTTGGGGCAGTATTGATCAATCCCAAGGGCGCTCATATACCTTTCTCTGCCAGATTGACTTTTGACGTCACCAACAATGAAGCTGAGTACGAGGCTTGTATCATGGGGATAGAAGAAGCCATTGATCTGAGGATCAAAACTCTCGACATATTTGGAGATTCTGCTCTAGTGATCAATCAGGTCAATGGAGATTGGAATACGAACCAGCCGCATTTGATTCCATATAGAGATTACACCAGAAGAATACTAACGTTCTTCAAGAAGGTGAAATTGTATCATGTCCCCAGGGACGAGAATCAGATGGCTGATGCTTTGGCTACTTTATCTTCTATGATAAAAGTGCATTGGTGGAATCATGTGCCACATGTTGCGGTGAATCGACTCGAGAGGCCTGCATATGTGTTTGCAGCCGAGTCTGTTGTTGCGATTGATGAAAAGCCGTGGTACTATGACATCAAGAACTTCCTCAAGACGCAAGAGTATCCTGAAGGTGCATCGAAGAATGATAAGAAGACCCTGAGAAGGCTAGCTGGAAGCTTTTATTTGAATCAGGATGATGTGCTGTACAAGAGGAACTTTGACATGGTCTTGCTCAGATGCGTGGATAGACACGAAGCAGACATGTTGATGCAAGAAGTGCACGAGGGTTCGTTTGGTACCCATGCTGGTGGTCATGCAATGTCGAAGAAATTATTGAGAGCCGGTTATTACTGGATGACTATGGAATCCGATTGCTTCAAGTACGCTCGGAAGTGCCATAAATGCCAGATCTATGCTGATAAGGTGCATGTACCACCAAGCTCGTTGAATGTCATGAACTCGCCTTGGCCGTTCGCCATGTGGGGCATTGATATGATTGGGAAGATTGAGCCTACTGCTTCGAATGGACATCGCTTCATCTTGGTTGCGATTGACTACTTCACCAAATGGGTGGAAGCAGCTTCCTTTGCTAGTGTTACCAAACAAGTGGTTGCCCGGTTCATCAAGAAAGAAATCATCTGTCGTTATGGAGTCCCTGAGAGAATCATCACTGACAATGGTTCAAATCTCAACAACAAAATGATGAAAGAGCTTTGCAGAGATTTCAAGATTGAACATCACAATTCTTCTCCTTACAGACCGAAGATGAACGGTGCTGTAGAGGCAGCAAACAAGAATATCAAGAAAATTGTGCAGAAGATGGTCGTTACGTACAAGGATTGGCACGAGATGCTGCCTTTCGCTTTGCATGGGTACCATACCTCAGTGCGTACGTCGACCGGGGCAACCCCTTACTCCCTTGTGTATGGTATGGAAGCAGTCCTACCAGTTGAAGTGGAGATCCCTTCTCTGAGGGTATTATTGGATGTTAAGCTGGACGAAGCCGAGTGGATTCAGACAAGGTTTAATGAGTTAAGCCTTATCGAAGAGCGACGGTTAGCAGCTGTTTGCCATGGGCAGTTATATCAGAGAAGGATGAAGCGAGCCTTTGATCAGAAAGTGCGTCCTCGGACATTTCAAACTGGCGATCTAGTTTTGAAGAGGATCCTTCCTCCCGGTACAGATAACAGGGGCAAGTGGACTCCTAATTATGAAGGTCCATATGTTGTGAAGAAGGTCTTCTCCGGTGGAGCCTTGATGCTTACAACAATGGATGGTGAAGATTTTCCTTCCCCTGTTAACTCAGATGTAGTCAAAAAATACTTCGCATAAATAGACCCGCTGGACAAAAAGAATAAAAGAGTCCAGGCAAAAATGGGCATCCCGGCGAACCAAAAAATAGAAAGAAAAGGTTCGGGCAAAAGTTAGGGATAAAATGAAAAAAAGTATACACCCGGTAAGTCGAAAACCCGCAAGGGCGGCTTAGGCAAAAATGGGTATCCCGGTGGATTGAAAACCCGAAAGGGCGATCCAGCCAAAAGAGGGATTAAAGCGAAGACTACAGTTTGAGTTATCTGTACTTCACCACGCTTCGTCAGCTGCCATCTCGAAGGATGTGATCGGTCCAGTCAATCTTCTCAGAAAGCAAGGAGTTGGGAGGAAACTGATGATCTATGGGTTATAACAGAGTTGGGAAACAGTGGATGCTGTATTCACATTGCCATTAGGATAGTTTATTTTCCTTTTGTGCGCAATTACCTCTTCCTAGGAATTGCTTCCCAATGTATTTGCCTTTTCAGGCACATTTTCAATCAATAAAAATCGTTATTCAGATAAATTGCTCTCCTATTTTTACTTTTACTGTTTTGTTTGCAAAAAACGTCCGAATTTTTGATAAACATTGCATATAAAAACATGAAGGCTAAACAATAACGTGCAGAAAGATTAAAACATTTGAAAATCATTTTGAATGTTGAGGACACTTGAGCGTATCTTGTCCACGTACCCCCTGGGGCACATGTTGTTCCGTCGTGCAGGTCGTCACCTATGAACATTCTCCAGCAGTTTATTTCCCAGAACGAAGCTATTCTCCTAGCTATGGATTGGTTAAGTCTTCCCCAGCGAAGCAATCATTTCTCCAGAAGAGTTCATCCTACCAGTGGATTGGACGAGTTTCCATAGCAGGTCGATACCTGCATCCCCAGCTGAGTTGATTCTACCTGTGAATTATGTGGGTCGTCCCCGGCGGAGTAACAGATATTCCCCAAAGCAGAGTTTATCGTATCTGAGGTTTGTATGAGCCTTATCCCCCAGAGAGTTGCCTGGTTTATCTTCCCCAGCGGAGCAGTTATTTCCCCAAGCGGAGTTCTTGTGAATTGATTGGGATATCCCCAGTAATTTACTCTTGTCTTTAGCAAGTGGTTTGCTTACTCCCCAGCGAGTTACTTTGTCTTCCCCTAGCGGGGTTGTGTGGATGGTTCCCCGACAGTTGTCTTGATTTTCCCCCAGTGGATTGTATTGAAGTTTTCTCAGCGCAGTCGTCCTGTGTTTCCCAGCGGAGTTTTCATCATTTTGCATATTGCATGTAGTAATCATTACATCCTCAAAACTGCGTAGCATTTCCATTCCATATGGAGCATTACGCCATAGAAAAATTCAAACATATGCATTCATGTGTTCGAAACCCCATCAGACTGTATCCCCGGCAGAGGTGGATCATTTTTGTTCAACATCAGCACCACACGTCTGCTACAGTGGCTTTGACAGCATTCAGAATTGACATCCCCACAGAGGTTTATTTCCTCACCCGTTGGTGACAGAAAGATTGTTTCTCCTCAGTGAGATTCCCCAGCAAGTGATCAGCCTTGCCTTGGCATATCTAAGATGTCGTTCTTGTGATACCAGTAAGTGTCACGCCAGCACCCGCGTGTGTCTTCATTTTTGGTGTCGGTAAACACCATTGTTTCGGTGTCGGTAAACATCGAGTCTAAATTCCAGTCATCGGTAAATGTCTGGTCATTTTTGGTGTCGGTAAACATCATCTTTCGATGTCGGTAAACATCGAGTCTCACCCCAGTCATCGGTAAATGTCTGGTCATTTTTGGATGTCGGTAAACATCATCTTTCGATGTCGGTAAACATCGAGTCTCACCCCAGTCATCGGTAAATGTCTGGTCATTTTTGGATGTCGGTAAATATCATCTTTCGATGTCGGTAAACATCAAGTCGTTCCCTCAGTCATCGGTAAATGTCTGATAAATCCCCAGCTAGAGATCCCCAGTAGAGTCATCGGTAAATGTCCTATCTGGTTTCTGTTTGCGAATATTTGTTTTTCTCTCCCCAGTGAAGTGTTCCCCACTCATCGGTAAATGTCTGGTCATTTTTGGATGTCGGTAAACATCATCTTTCGATGTCGGTAAACATCGAGTCTCATCCCAGTCATCGGTAAATGTCTGGTCATGCGTCATTTTTCCTTATTAACAAAATCAAGATCCCCAGAAGTCGTCGGTAAACGTCTTGTCTGGTTCCACCACAAAGATTTTGTTCCTCCCCAAGCAGAGATGCCATCGGTAAATGGCCCAGTTTTCTTCGATATCGGTAAATATCGAATTCCCAGTTGTTTCCCAGCAGCCATCGGTAAATGGTCTCGCTGAAGTTGATATCGGTAAATATCAAGTTTTAACCATCGGTAAATGGTTTTCGCTTTTCTGAAGTTTGTTTCCCAGCAGCCATCGGTAAATGGTCTCGCTGAAGTTGATATCGGTAAATATCAAATATCAAGTTTTTTACCATCGGTAAATGGTTTCGCTTTTCCGAAGTTTGTTTTCCCAGCAGCCATCGGTAAATGGTCTTGCTGAAGTTGATATCGGTAAATATCAAGTTTCCAGTTTTTAACCATCGGTAAATGGTTTCGCTTTTCAGAAGCTGTTTTCCCAGCAGCCATCGGTAAATGGTCTTGCTGAAGTTGGTATCGGTAAATATCAAATTCCCGGTTTTTAACCATCAGTAAATGGTTTTGCTTTTCTGAAGTTGTCATGCAGTTGTCATCGGTAAATGACGTGGTTCTATTTGTATCATATCTAGTTGGTGCAAATTTCTACGGTTCTTTGGTATTCAATCCCTGTTTACCCTGAAAGTCTGACAGCCATTGCTATCATCCGTTCGGGTTCCCAGCTGATTGAATAGGGGCAGCTGTAGCACCTCAAATTTGCACCTATCATTGTACATACATTCTCATATTAGGTCATAGCATAACATGGTCCACTGCATAGCATTGCATTGTCCCTTTTGCCTCAAGTGCAAGATCATCAGAGGAATTAGGTCAAACTGGTCAGGAGATCAGTCAGTCAAGCAAGCAAGCACAATTTCCAAGGAGCCAAGGCCCTAGGGTTGGTCCAACATGTTCACATGACTTGGGGATCCATTTGAAGTGTTTAGGTCAAAGATTGGATGTTCAGAGGTCATCATTCAATGCACAGTCAGTCAGAAACCCTAAAAAGTCAAACTTGGTCAACTGTGATTGATTTTATGGTTTTGATGATGGGATTTGGTTTGAGAGAGCTTATTCATGTCCAAATAGGCCTCATATATCATGGCAAACATCACCATTGAAGAATTTGAAGCCAAATCAGGAATTTCCAAAAATAGAAACTGGACCTGTAATTAAAACTTGCCAAAAATGGAAACTTCTTGATCCCAAACTTACATCATGATAAAAGCTTCAAATGAATTTTTGCCCAACATGAAAGTTGAATATCTTGTTCTCCCATTTCCAAAAAGTCCAAGAACTCTCAATTCCCATGTATGGTTGGCAAGATATGATCAAATCATTTTCAAAAATTCTTGAACTTCAAAAGGCCATATCTCTCAAACCATTTGGCCAAATTGGGTGGGGTTTTTTCCAACAAGTCACATTTGACCTCCTCTTTCCAAAAGTGTAACCATCATGCACCAAAACCTCATAGATCAAAATGACCTTTTTTCACTTACATGAATTAATTTTCAAGAAAGGTGAAAAAGTGAACTTTTGATTTAATCATTTTTAACCACTTTGGCCTTGCAAATATGTTCAGATATGTTGTTTATGACTTGTTGCCAAGCCCATTTTCGTGCTCTTGCCATTACACCTCACCATGTGAACCAAAATGGTCATTTAGCAAAACTTACAATTAAACTAATTTGTGTTAAGCACTCAATTAGTAAACTTAAAACAGAGGTATAAGAACTCATTTTCTGTCATTCTAAAACCCTAGCAGCCTCTGAATACACAGAATTCTCTCACTCTCTCAAATCTCCATTTTTGGCATTTTGAACTTTTCTGGAAAATTGCAAAGAACCACGAGCTAACTTTTATTGCTACATCATCTACCATCACCTTTGAGCAGCTTTCAGGCATGATTCACTAACTGTAAAGCCTATTTACATGACTGTTTTTCCAAGCTCCATCCATGGCAAATGTCGAGCTGAGCTATTCCAAGGGTTGTTGAGCTACAAGTCACTCTCCATTCATCATTTCAAACCACAAGGAGCATCTGTTTTGGCCTTTCGCAACCAGAAAACCACAATCCAACTCAGCTCTTCAAATCTGGTAGGTATTTCGAATCTCTCATTTCTTGAAATGATGCTATGCACTGTGTAGATCTCACTTAGCTGGTTGTTTTAAACTTTGAATCGTGTTGAATGGTTGCCTATGCTGAAAGATATGTTGACTTGAAATATGATGTGTGAATGTGCTTATCTTCGATTCCTGCTTGTTAGTATGTCTTAAGGAAAATGAATGCCATATTCTTGATGTGTGTTGTTTGCTGATCACAATGGTATGCTTGATTTCACGTTCTGGGCAAATTAATTTTTCACGATTTTTGGTTGGGTGAAGAAGATGTACTGTAGCTGCCAAACCCTAATCTGCATTTGCCCAGAAATTCTTCACGTGTTTGCATGAACGTTTTACTGTTACATCAGTCATGACCAATCAGCTTATTTCCTTTGCCGCGCCAAAACGCTGTGTTTTGATAAGTGACCTTCACATTTACAAGTTTGCCATCCAGCGTGCCCCCTTGTCCCATTAAAACATGTTATGTCATTTAATTATTTCATTTTTGATCATCATCTTGTAAAAATCATAACTCCATCATTTTTAATCCAATTTGAATGGGATTTTTTGCATTAGATTCATCATGATCTCTATTATTTTGTCATATTTTTTCAAGATTTTTTGGATGGTTGGTTTTGATTTGGCATTAGGGTTTGTGACATGTATGAATATTTTGTACCTTTTACCAAAACCTTTGTGAAATAGTGACACTTTATCCTATGGCCTTGAAAATTTTTGTGCACAAACTAGACACATCCATGGTGATTTTGGTATAGAGTTCATGAATTTATCATCTCTGGTCATTGAGTTATGATTTTTTGAAGTAGGGTGTGACAATTTGTGTCACACTATTGATGTGCAACTTGATGATTTTCATAGCCATGCTTCTTGACCTCAAAATGGATTGAATTTTTGCATGATTGAGCTTGTGTATGTCTAGTTTACATATGATTTTTTGTGGATTTGTTTATGGCATTTTCCAATTGATTGAGATTTTTCTCCCCTGTTTGGTCTTATGTTGACTTTTTGTGACACTTGCTCCCATTTGTTTTGTGAAATGCTCATACTTTATTAGATGGACATGAAATTTGATAAGTGATTACTAGACATCTTAAGCTTTGCCATGGTTTTAATCCCATTCATTTATCATATGCCATCCCTGATTTATGATTTTTGCAAGTTGATGCATGTTTGGTTGACTTCTTTGAGCATGTTCAAAATTGCCTTTCCTTTCTGATTTTCATTGACTGCCTTCCACTTGTCCAAATGAGATGAAATTTGACATGCTTACCATGCTGTGGGTTGTGATTGATCATGATTTATTTGTTGATTTTTGGAAATGTTTGAGATTGATTTTGATTCAAGTCTTGCTGTTGACTTCTATGAGCTTCTAAATGCCATGCTTTGACCTAACTTGTTCATGAAATGATGATGATGATTGATATGAATGTGAACCCAATTGGTTTTGTTTCTTGATTGTTTGAACATGATTTTGGATACTTGCCCTTTGCTGTTTTAACTTTTTCATTCTCTTTTGACCCTAGGCTTGTCCTAGTGGTCCTGTTACTCACATTTGAGCTCATCTTTTCAGGTTAACCAACAATTGTCCAATGAGACCAATACAAATTGGTTGTGTTTGCTTGTTTATCATGACTAACATGTTTTGTTTTGTAGGTTGCTTGGCTCACATGCCTAGAGCCTTGTGCCTTGCACATTCACTTGCTTGTGCTGACTGTGGACTTTTGTTTCATTTTGATTTAACTTTGACTTGTGTACTAATGTTGTCTGACTGGTTTCAGGTACTTTTAGTTGCTTAGTTCCTTGTGAACTTTTGCTTTGCTTTGCTTGATAAGCAATTTGCATTGAGGTATTCTTCTTATCTTCATGTAGTCTGGAAGACCTGGCCTGTTACTTGGCCAGGCACCTGTCTGAAGTCCTCCTTAAGAGGCAATGTTTGTGATTGTTTACAATTTGTCCTTGTATAGAGTCAAAGACCTCCTAAGTGAAGAGGCAATTGGCAGAACCCAAGGGATATGCAACCTATCCCCTGCTATTCTGTGTGTCATCTGCTTTGCTCACACCACTGTGTTGATGCATTGCAGATACAAACCCAAGATCTTGTACATTTGTACAGTTGAGTCAGTTTTAAATGTGTAGAAGGGTTCCCACTTTCTGAACCCACACATTCTTGTCTTAAGCTCTCCCAGGCCAGGGATAAGAGCTGTGAAGTCTCATCTTCACTCACCTTTCATCTGCTTCACCTTAGCCCCTCAATGGCAAGGTTAAGAGCTAACACTACCCAGTTCCAGTGGTTTGTTTGTTGAGGTTGATATGACCCCTCGACTAAAACCTAGCCTTGATGTTTGAGCCCCTTGTTGGTGTGTTTATTTCATGCTGTATGTGCTTGTGTGGTGTGATTGTATCCCCTAGGTTTGCTAGACTCCGCGTAGTCTCGTTTGCATGTCAATTAAGGTAGCACGGTTCCTTCGTATAGGACTTCCTTTCTTGCTTGAGCTTTCCTAAAACACAAACAAACATTATCCCCTCTTAAGGATACGTTAGCTCCTTCTACTACAGGTGAGTAAGTCTCCAAAGGTCGAGCATCAGGTAGATTGCGCAGTGACGTTGTCCACTTAAAAAACACAAACCAACGGGAATAGTTTAGCCGAACTACGGCAACTCTGATTCTCATGTCCAGATGAGATACGTAGGCACGAGATGCGATGTCTTGTCGAGGATGACTAACAACTAACACTAATTCTCTTCTCTCGCCCTCGTTGCGATTGAGACCTCCCCTTTCTCTTGCCCTAGTTGCAATCGAGACCCTTGCTTCCTGTGCAAGTTAGGTTAGGTGTGGCTTGCTTCCTGTGCAAGTCATGTTTAGGATAGGCTTGCTTCCTGTGCAAGTTAGCTAGAAACCTTAACTTAGGGACGAATTTGCATGACAATATCTAGGCTCGAGTCGTAGTCTCCCTAGTGTTGTGTCTCCCTCTGTTATCTGGTTAGGCTAGTCCTTTTTCCCTGCGTAGGGGAACTACGTCGCCCTGATCCTCATACCAGATGAGGTACGTAGGCAGGAGATGAGCTGATCTCTCCGGGCGCCCTTTTTTTCTTTTTCAACCCTTTGTGTCTTCAACCCCTCTGTGTGTGTTGTCGTGTGCTTGGAAGCTGATGTAAGTCCATCGAGTGGCATTCGGGTTCCAGTGTGTGTTTGTTGGTTCGGATGCTGATGTAAGTCCAGTGATTGGCATTCAGGCTCCATGTTTGCCTTTGCCTGTGTTTGTTTGTGTGCGTGTCAGTCGAGCTACGAATGCTCTGATTCTCCTTCGTCCGAGGAGATACGTATGCATAGGATGCGACATCCTAGCGAGCATGTGTCGTTTCCCCTGTCCGAACTACTTCGACTCTGATGTCTATGCCTGATAGACTAAGTAGGCCCAGGATGCGATATCCTGCCGAGTCAGCCTTGTCTGTTTTCTTGTGTCTCTTTCAGCCAGTATTTGTTTGTTTTTGAGCAGTGTTTTAGCAACCATTTTCCTTCCTATTGTGCGTGGATCCCGTCGAGTACGACGGATGCGTAGGGGTGCTAATACCTTCCCTTCGCATAACCGACTCCCGATCCCATTCTCTTTGGTCGCGAGACCACGTCTTTTCCAAGTTTACTCTGAGCGTTTCCTTTCCCTCTTTTGGGATAAATAACGCACGGTGGCGGCTCTGTTGTTCTTCGTTTTCCCGCCGGTTTTTTGCGTAATGCGACAGGGATAACCTTCTTCTTTGCACCCAATCCGCTTGGGGAACTGCTGGGGAAAGAACCACCAATGCACTCTGTGGGGAAACACCAGTCTTTGACTTGCTGGGGATGCAACACTCCAGACTCTGTTTGGGGAACCACCACAGATACCTCCGTTGGGAAATAGCAACCTTCAGACCTGGCGACTGGGGAAGTATCGATCTAAAACCTGCTGGGGATAACCATTCTGACCCTGCTAGGGAATCCACAGACCTTGAATCTGCTGGGGAATTAGTCATTCCGACTCTGCTTGGGGAGATGAGGAAAATCTGATACCGAACACCCGTCGACTCGTCGACCCCTGGCATTCCACATCCAAATCCACTATCCTCTTTCCAATTTTGAAAACTCCCAGACCCGTCTGGACCTTTTCTGCTCCATCATCTTGTATTCCCAACCGCTCCGCGCTCGACGGAGAACGAACTCCTGGGACTTATACCGACTTTTCAATTTTCAGACTTTGAAGAGTCTTCTTGATTAAAAATCAAGGATCGTCGTACGTCTTGCCGTCTTTTCATCGTTCTTCTATCCATTCGTCCCTGATTGGACTCCATGGGGACTGTTTCGTCAAAAGCTTCCCCATCACAACCTGCAAGTGAGGGAAAATACCTAACAGTTCCTGCAAAAGAGATCGTTAGATAAAACTGTGCCCCAGGCGTGTCAAGATTTCAACACTTGGGTCACTCATCCTTCCAAATAAGATTTCAAATTTCCAATCTCATAAACATGCATTGGAAGGGACCTGTATGTCTTAAAATGCAAAATTCTTTATCACAAACAACTGGATGTTTTTGCAATCAAAGCGGTAATGAAAAACAAAAACAAAACTATTTGACTGAATATGCATTTTATTGATTGAAAAGTGTGGCTTAAATTGAGCAAATACAGAGGAAGCAATTCCTGAAAAGAGGTAATTGCGCACAAAAGGAAAAATCTATCCTAATGGCAACGTGAAACCCGCGATCTCATCGAGTTCCAGCTCGGTTACACCCCATATGTCCTCAGACTCTCCGTGCTTTCTGCCTTCTGAACAAGACGCTTCTGATTGATCCCTACCGGGTATTATCCATGATGCTTTAACTAAAGCGCAAACGATCATGCCAAACGCAGTTGTTCGTTTCAATCCCTCTTTTTCCTGGACCGCCCTTTCGGGTTTTCAATCCACCGGGATACCCTTTTTTGCCCAAGTCGCCTTTTCAGGTTTTCGACTTGCCGGGTGTACATTTTTTCCTTTTTATATCCCTAATTTTTGCCCGAACCTTTTCTTTCTGTTTTTTTGGTTCGCCGGGATGCCCATTTTTGCCTGGACTATTTTATTCTTTTCGTCCAGCGGGTCTCTTATACGAAGTATTTTTTAACTGCGTCCGCATTCACAGGGGATGGAAAATCTTCGCCATCCATGGTCGTTAGCAACAAGGCTCTGCCAGAGAAAACCTTCTTGACCATGCCAGGGATTCATGATTGGGTGTCCACTTGCCCCTACGATCGTTTTGAGGAGGAAGGATCCTCTTCAGCACTAGATCACCTACGTGATATACCCGAGGTCGCACCTTTCGGTCAAAAGCACGCTTCATTCTTTGCTTGTATAACTGCCCATGACAGATGGCCGCCAACCTCTTTTCCTCGATCAGGTTTAACTCTTCGTACCGGGTCCTTACCCATTCAACCTCTTATAACTTCACGTCCATCAGGACTCTCAAAGAGGGAATCTGGACCTCAACCGGTGACACGGCTTCCATCCCATACACGAGTGAGAAAGGTGTTGCCCCAGTAGGTGCACCGAGGTTCAATACCCAGGATACAAACTTCATACTCAATCACACCATTGGTGCATTCAAATGTTATCTGGGCAACAAAAGGAATGCGGGATCCTTTCGGTGTAACCCCCAAAACAGCACTAACTCATTCACATTAACCCCATCAGACATCAGAATCCGTTCGGATTCGGGGTCAGGCCCCTCCTCCGGGATCGATTACTCTCAATCTTTCGATTTGAGCACCTCGAGATGTCCTCATCAGGGAACTCAAACTTCCTCGGTTGATAATCCTCAATGGGTTGCTGGGCGATGTAAACAGACAATACACTCCCCTTGTTGCTTTCTGAGAAGTGTACTGTATGTCATACTCAATCAAAATCCTTTGCCCTCTTGCAACCCGTCCGGTCACTGCTGGCTCTTCAAACATGTACTCGAGCGAATCCATCTCGGAAATCCACAAAGTGGTATGAACCAGCATATACTGTCTCAGTCGGCGAGCAACCTATGCCAAAGTACATCAAGTTTTCTCGAGCAGTGAATGTATTGTTTCACAGTCGGTAAACTTTTTGTAAAGGTAAATTGCATGCTCTTTTCGACAAGACTCGTCATGCCGACACAATACGCACCTCATAGACCCCTCGAGGGCTGTCAAGTACCAGATTAACAGTCTCTCTCCATAGGGAGGCAACAGAATCGGAGGTTCCTGCAACTTATTCTTTTATTTTCCAATGCCCCTTGGCAATCACTATTCCACCTGACCGTTTGATCTTTCTTTCTCAGCTTGAATATGGGTTCACACGTGGCTGTTAGAGGAGATGTGAACCATGACATGTAGTTCAATCTACCTAATAGACCACGAACCTCTTTTTTGTTCTCGGTTCAGGCACTTCTTGTTTTTCTTTTTTTTTTCTTTTCTTTTTTAGCAGGACCAACCTCTATTCCTCTCTTACAATGAACCCCAGCAGCTTACCGGCCCGCACTCTGATAGTGCACTTATCTGAATTCAACCTCAGTTTGAATTGTCTCAACTGGTCTACTCAGCTTGGCCAGATCCACCAGATGCCCCTCTTCTGTTTGGGACTTTGCTATCATGTCATCAACATAGCATTCGATTCTACGATGAATCATATCATGAAACAAAGTCACCCTGATACGTGGCACCGGCGTTCGGCTTCTCTAGAGGACAGTCTTCTCTCCATGGTAGCTTGTGCACAACGACACCGGTTTCCGACTCTGGCATATTCTGACATGACCAGGTGAAGGTATCCACATGCTCTTTCGACAAGGCTACCATTCTGCTCTCGGCTCGCCTCTGAAACGGCCCCAATTTTCATTTCCTTTCTGACCTCGGCGGTATACAGGTTAACAAGCTCAACTCGCTCTTCCTGCGGCTGAATCACCTTCTCCTCTTGTTTCAACAACCTGGCTAATCTTCCAGCAGATCACCATCTTCTTCGCCTTCTTCTTCGGCATGATAGATCGGATTGTCGAAGTCATATGAGGTGTAACCAAATTGTTATCAATGAGATCCGGAGAATTACTTTTCGAAATCGGAACGAGACAAAACGCAAGGAAAGAAAAATGAAAACAAACATTGCCATTTTTATTTGTTTTTAAACTGCAAAAATAAATGAAAAACAGTGAACACCGCTTTTAATTTGAAAAACATCCATTTATTTATGATGCAAAATGCTGCAAAATGAAACATGAGTGTTAGACGGTGTGGCTAGTGATCGAGAGGGGGGTGAATAGATCACCTCTTTAAAATTAGCGGATTTAACGTTTAATCAGAGTTTTCAAAAACAGCGGAAAAAGCAGTCCCGAATCGACTTCCGTCTATTCTGAACTGCTACTAGAAAGCCGGACACGCAAGTACAGTTGCTGGATTTTAATGAGAATGACAGAAATAATACACACAGAATTTTAACAGATTGAATGCGCTTATCCTCAAATACTATTTCCAATGAACACAATCAAGTTAACCGTTTTGTCAAACAGTTGGTGTGTGAGTGTTTGATGATAAACAGCAATGGTGTATGACTAAAGGTTTTATTATCACTGCTGTCCAGAAATATGATCAATCACCACACACTAACAGAAATTGCAAAATAGTTTTGAAACGTAAAGAAGATTAAGGTAAGAGTACGATACGCCGAGATTTGTTAAGGAAGTTCCCCACGTCGTCCTCGCGTGTGGGTACGTCTCCCTCTCAATTTCAAATGAAATTGAGAACTTTTGATTATCAATTATTGTCGAATCCGTTGATACAAGGTTTTGATACAAAGACAGAATTTCTAAACTCCAAGAACCTCTTCTTGTATAAACCTTCACTTGATCTGAGCTCGATCAAGATTTTCCTGCACAAAGTTGCAAACAATTCACCGGTTCCACGACCTGCTTGCGAAATCCCCCGATCTCCAAACGCAACGCTGCGGCTGAATCTGTTCTGCAAATGTGACTCCCAAACCCTCAAGAACACACCAGTTCTTGAAGGACAAACCAGTAGGTTTTTCCTAGAAACCCCCTTCAATCTTCGACTCAGCTAGATCCTCGATCGTTCCACTGCAACCCACAGCTAGATACTTGATCGTACCACTGAACGTTATCTCAATGCTTCTTTAATCCAAAGAACAAGAATTGTTATGTGTAAATGTTCTTGAAGAAGAGTGATTGAGAAGATGAAGAAGATGAAGTCTCTTTCAGGTTTCTATGTGCTCACAAAACAATTGCTCCAACACTGCTTTTGATTTGTGTTCAATTGTTTTCCCTCAATGAATTCGTGTTGACCACCTGCTGTTGAAACCTGTATTTATATCCTTCAAGAAACAGTTGCTGTTATGACTTAAAACAACTCTGTGTATTGATACATAGAAGTGTGTATCGATGCATACTGTAAGTTATATAGATTTTTGGTGAAATTAATTAATCATGTATCGATGCAGGAATCGTGTGTATCGATGCATGTGAATTTTACACTAATATGTATCGATGCCCAATGCGTATGTATCGATGCACAGGCTGACTCAAGTAGTCATGTATCGATGCAGGTGTCGTGTGTATCGATGCACAGAGTTTTTGGCCTTCCATGTATTGATGCATGGTTCGTATGTATCGATGCATACTGAACAAGAATTGTTTTGTGATTAATCACAGGCTACATGTATCGATGCAAAGGGTCATGTATTGATACATACTGACATAAAATGCATTTTAATTGTTATTTTAAAGGAAATTTTCAATGTAGGCTTATATGTGTGGTTATGCAACAATAGAATGGGATGAATTACAAAGTAAGAACACAAATATATCATGTAATGCAATGCACAACCAATTTGGATGATGATCACACAATTTGCTATCATTAAAAGTTAATTCAAGTTAAAGAATTCTTTCACAAACTCCCCCTTTTTGATGATGGCAAATTCTTGCAAGATGTGTGATACTCCCCCTGAGTTTGTGCATATCTGCATTTTTCCCCCTTTGTCAACATCAAAAAGAGGAAGAACCAAAGTTATCAAGCAGAAAGTGAAGCAGGGCATGGCAAAAATGGATAAAAGGCTATCAATCACAAAGAAAGAAGCTGCAAGTTAAAGAATCATTCACAAAGAATCATTCAAACAGTAAGGGCAATAACAAATAGAGGTAAACAGAAATTGAAAAGCATTTTAAGTGTGCGAACAAGTTTAAGAGTTACATAAGCTAAACCATATAATGTGCAACAAAATAAAACATGAGCAATATGAAATGAAATGCAGTGAGATGAAAGGGTGGTTGGTTAATTTGGATTGTTGCCACCACAGGACTCCTCATCATGTCTGTCAGGATCTCGGTAGCTTGGCGGAGGCGGAGGAGGAGGCATTGTGTCTGATTTTGGCCCATGAAGGAGTATCGCCTAAATCGATTCTGAACTTCAGTGCTTCTAAAGCTGTCCATAATCCCAGGGTTTTCACGGCAATCATCCATAAAGCCGGACATTTCGTTGTAGAAAACCTGATGCCATTTAACCAAGTCTTGGTGCCAAGCGTGTTGATTGTGATACATCCGTGTATGCTCATCATGCCAGTCCCGATGCTCGTTGTGCCATTCAGTTTGTTGAACATGCCAGTACCGTGCTTCTTCATGGCGTTCTTTGTTGACGATTTCCATCTGTTGAAGCATGTGAGTGATGTCCGCATTTGGTGTTGAGGCTGAAGTACCACCGGCGAATGGAGGGGCTGTAGGTTCAGGTACGTAGTTGGTGGGAGACCACCTTCGTGGCACCCACTCACCCCAACCAGTATTGGCCTCAGCTTGAGGCACATCTGTTTCAGGTGCATCTTGCATTTCTTCATCAGGCTGTTCTTCAGCAACATGGATGCGTTCCGAAGGCACGTCAAAGTTGTAAATTCTGGTTTTGGATTTTCTTTCAAAAAAGTAGAAGCACTTGCGGTCTTTGTCCCATCGATATCCCATATGCGATAGAGTGGCAGAATCAAATTCTTGAGCTGCAGATGGAGATAGGAGAGGCACAATAGGTATTGTAACTTTCCAAAACTTGAGAATTTTCATTACTTGAGAGGCATACCCTAGCGCCACAGTTTTGGAGCTGTCTCGCACATAAAATAGACGTTTTACAAAGTAGTTCGCCCAATTTAAGTGAATCTTATTTTGCAGAATGTAGAGAAGATGTATGCTAGGCCTATCCAACCGAGAGTGGCCACTGTTGGTTGGACGCAGAATGTGAGTAATGATCCAGTGAAGAATACGCGGAGTTTGTTTGATCATACCTGACGTGACGTGTTCGTCCTCACTCAACGGTCTATCAATCTTTAGGATAGAAGTTGTAAAGTCCTTCAGGTCAAATTCAGGATCAAAATGCAGGTCATGCCAGGACTTGAAAGCCATCGACGGAAGCGGCATTTGAAACACTGTTTCCCAATTACAGGCTTCAAAGGTATATGTTCTGACTCTGATAGAACACCGGAACATATAGCCTGTACCAGTTTGTAAACCAGCATAAAAGGCCCGGATGAAATCCTCATGATAGTCATCTTTTGTAGATAGAAAGGACCCAAGTCTTTGTGCATGTAACAGTTCAACTACTTCATTTAGGTGCAGATGAACAACATCTGTTTTATCAAAGATATGAGGTTTCATTACCAACCTGGCCTTGAATGATTCCTCAAATTCAGCAGCAATGGCAGGATGAAGAATGTCTAAGGCATTTGAAGGAACATCTGGTGGTTGCTGAGACGTACCAGCTGCTTCCTTTCCCTTTCCTTTTCCTTTGGCTCTGGCTGGGATGGTGCGTGGAGGCATGGTGATATGAGATTTAGGGTTTTACCAAGTTTGTGAGAGAGTGAAGATGAGAAGGATTAGGGTTAGCCACTGGTTTTGGGTTTTTGAGGGCAGATGAGATGAAGTAATGAGATAGGAAGTGAGATGATTGGCTGATGTGTCGATGCATGAGAGAGAAAAAGAATGCATTTAATTCAGATGACAGCAGTAAGTATCGATGCAGAGAGTTATGCGTCGATGCCAAGTATTTCAAAATTGTCATGTGTATCGATACATGCGATGGATGCGTCGATGCCTAGTGTTTACAATTGCCTTGTGTATCGATACATGCGATAGATGCATCGATGCATACTGAAGCAGTTTTTCAAAAAATTTAATTTCAGAGTATATGTATCGATGCAGGCTTCGTATGTGCCGATACATACTGATGCTGAACTGGTTTTTAATGAGTTTTAATGCAGTATGATTATGCAGTTGCACTATGTCATGATAATTTTGCTCAGAAATCAGATTGTTAATGAAACACATTATAGACAGGAAGTATATTCAAGCAAATTTTACATCAACTAGAGTAAGCATATTTGTTTTAACATACACAATCACTAATCAATAAGAAAATTGTAGAAAGGATTGATATTACCTCTGTTGGAGAGATCTTGTGAAGGATAATTGACATCTAAAACAGTGCTTGTCACACACGGTGAGGCATAATATAATTAAGATGTAACATGCTTATGACATCAAATGAGATAGATCTAAGATTCCTAATTCACGACGTATGTTGAAGAAAGGTTCCGTTGCCAATGGTTTAGTGAAAATATCAGCAAGCTGATTTTTGGAGTCAACGTGCTCAAAGACAACGTCTTCTTTTTCAACATGATCGCGAAGGAAATGATGTCTAATCTCTATGTGTTTAGTGCGTGAGTGTAAAACAGGGTTTTTAGTAAGGTTTATGGCACTAGTGTTGTCACATTTGATAGGAATACGTTTGAGTTGAATGTTGAAGTCTTGTAGTTGCTGCTTAAGCCATAAAATCTGAGCGCAACAACTACCGGCTGCAACGTATTCGGCCTCTGCAGTTGACAAAGCCACAGAAACTTGCTTTTTGCTGTGCCAACTGACCAAGGAGTTTGAAAATAGGTGACACGTACCACTTGTACTTTTCCTATCTGATTTGCAGCCAGCAAAATCAGAATCGGAGTACCCTACTAGGCTACAATCACTTCCTTTAGAATACCAAAGCCCATATTTAGATGTTCCATGAAGATATCTAAATATGCGCTTCACCGCTTTTAGGTGCGATTCTTTAGGATTTGATTGATAGCGTGCACACATGCAAACACTAAACATGATGTCAGGTCTAGAAGCAGAAAGATACAAGAGAGATCCAATCATACCTCTGAATCTTTTGACATCTACACACTTACCGTGCTCATCCTTTTCTAGATTTCCGTTGGTAGGCATTGGAGTGTCGATTGATTTTGAGTCATGCATTCCAAAGCGCTTGAGTAGTTCTCTGCAGTATTTTGTTTGACATACTGCAGTACCTTCATCAAGTTGCTTTATTTGCAGTCCTAGGAAGTAGTTTAGCTCCCCCATTAGACTCATCTCAAATTCACCCTGCATAACCTTAGAAAATTCTTCGACCAAGTGTATGTTAGTTGAACCAAATATGATGTCGTCGACATAAACTTGAACTAAAAGAATGTGCTTCCCTTTGTGTTTAATAAAGAGAGTATTGTCCACTTTACCTCTTGAATATCCATGATCAATTAGGAATTTGCTAAGCCTTTCATACCAAACCCGAGGGGCTTGTTTAAGACCATACAAATCTCTTTTTAATTTGTAAACATGATCTGGATTTTCAGCATTTTCAAAACCGGGAGGTTGTGAAACATATACTTCTTCATTTATGACACCATTAAGAAAGGCACTCTTTACGTCCATTTGGTAAAGCTTAAAATCCTTAGAACACACATAGGCAAGCAAAAGACGTATAGCTTCGAGGCGAGCAACTAGAGCATAAGTTTCCTCATAGTCTATGCCCTCCTCTTGGTTATATCCTTGTGCTACTAAGCGTACCTTGTTCCTAGTAATCACTCCGTTTTCGTCAAGCTTGTTTCTAAAAACCCACTTAGTGCCTATGATATGATGATCTCGCGGACGAGGGACAAGTTCCCAAACGTCATTTCTTTTAAATTGATTAAGCTCTTCTTGCATGGCCATTAGCCAAAATTCATCAATCAAGGCCTCTTTGGCATTTTTAGGTTCTACTTGTGAAACAAACGTGAAGTGAGAACAAAAGTTACTTATCTTAGACCGGGTCATTACTCCCTTTGAAATGTCTCCCAAAATGTTGTTGATGGGATGGTCTTTTGAGGATCTCCAAGCTGTTGGAAGATCATTCACTTCAGCTGTCTTTTCTTCCTCAATTTCTTCATGACTTGTATCTTCCTCCTTCTCATGGGCAGCTGTTTTGGACTGATCAATTTCCTCAACAGCTTCCTTGAGTATGTCTTCTGTAGATACACCTGCGTCATCAAAAGAAATACCTTTTCCGACATTTTTCGGATAAGACTCATCAAAAGAAACATGAACCGACTCTTCAACAGTAAGTAAACGCTTATTATACACTCTATATGCTTTACTTGACATTGAGTAACCAAGAAAAATACCTTCATCCGCTTTTGCATCAAACTTCCCAATGTTTTCCTTACCGTTATTCAAAACAAAACATTTACAACCGAATACGTGAAGATGTGACAAGTTTGGTTTTCTTCCTTTCAAAAGTTCATAAGGAGTTTTGTTCAAAATAGGGCGAATTAAGATTCTGTTTAGGACATAACAGGCTGTGCTAACAGCATCAGCCCAAAAGTATTTTGGTAATCCACCCTCATTAAGCATTGTTCTTGCCAACTCCTCTAAAACACGATTTTTACGCTCCACAACGCCATTTTGTTGTGGAGTGCGAGGGGCTGAAAAGTTATGCTCAATGCCATACTTGTCACAAAACTTCTCAAAGTGATAATTTTGAAACTCACCACCATGATCGCTACGAATTGTAACTATTTTGGAATTCATTTTGTTTTGGGACAGATTTGCAAAATTTTTAAAAGCAGAAAAAGTTTCATCTTTGCTATGAAGGAATATAGTCCAAGTGAATCTAGAGTAGTCATCAACTATTACAAAGCCATAGTAGTTTCCACCTAGGCTCTTTGTCCTAGAAGGTCCAAAGAGGTCCATATGGAGAAGCTCAAGGGGTCGTGAAGTTGAAATTACATTTTTAGATTTAAAAGACACCCTTGTTTGCTTTCCCATTTGGCACGCGTCACATAGGTGGTCTTTTGAAAATTTTATTTTGGTAGACCAACTACTAGATCCTTAGATACAACCTTGTTTAGCAAATCGAAGTTAACATGAGCTAAACGTCTATGCCAAAGCCAAGAATCATCATTCAAGGTGACTAGACATTTAGTATTTGTTAACGGTACATCAAACAAGTCAAGCATATAGATGTTGTTTACTCTTACACCCTTAAACACAATGTTTTGTTCAGCATGTTCAATTATGCAGCAAGTTTTTGTAAACGAAACTTTATAGCCCATGTCGCATAGTTGACTTATGCTTAACAAATTGTGTTTAAGTCCCTCAACTAAATGGACATTTGAAATAGTAGTGGTGGAGGGATTACCTACACTACCTTTGCCGAGTATAGCTCCTTTGTTGTTGTCTCCATAAGTAACATATCCCTTTTTCTTTGCCTTGAAATCTATAAAAAGCGATATGTCACCGGTCATGTGCCTTGAGCAGCCGCTGTCAAGAAACCACCTTCTATCTACGGAGGCAAGGCACTCATCCTACAACATCAAAAGAGAGAAGTTGGTCCCCAATTTTCATTGGGTCCAAGAGGGTAAGTGTTAACATGGTTGCCTTTTGGCTTCCATTGATAAATACCTTTAGGGACTAGAAATCTCCTAAATTTGCATTTCTCAATGGTATGGCCAGCATGACAACAATAATGACATAAACCATGATGATGTGTTTGTTGTTTCTTGTTCATTGAATCCTTAAAATAAAAGAGTATTTTGCATATGGAGGATTCAATGACTTCTTAAACAACTTGGGGTCAACGGCATAAGTAATTTTAGGTTGTAGCGCTTTCTCTAGTTTGACCTTAAGAGTGTTTACCTCTTTTTGCCAAACATAACAAGCGTCACAATACCTAACTCTACTACATCCGTCAATGTTAGTAGTTTTTGAATTTTCTGCAATACTAGTTTTCAATGCTTCTAAATCAATTTCAGCTTTGTTTACTTTACCTTCCAAAAAAGAGAAGATATGTTTGTCGGAAGCAAGTCGTTTAAAAGCATCTACAGCTTCGTTATGCAGTTTTTCAAAAGCTATTTTTAATTCCGAAAAAGACATAGAGGAGAAGTTATTGAAATAGGCTTGTTTTACCTTTTTGTCATTGCTTTTCTTCTTGTGGTAGGACTGAATTTTTGTGTGAGCCATAAGGCACAGATTTGCAGCTTCATCATCATCACTTGAGCTTTGTGTGCTTGATGAATCACTATCACTTTCCCATGCAATATACGCTCTTCTTTGCTTGCTGTACCCTTTTGGTGAGTCTTTTCTTTGGTCCTTATACTTCATAGGGCAGTCCGTTTTAAAGTGTCCGGATTTACCACAATTAAAGCATGATCCTCTTCCTCTACTCTTCTTGTTTTCTTCTTGTTTCGAATTTATGGATTGTCTTCGAAACTTCATGAGATTTTTGTCGGAATGCTTGACTCCATTCTTTCGAATGAATCTATTGTATCTCCTTACAAACAGTCCCATTTCCTCATCATCCGAGTCTTTGTCACTACTTGAATCATTGTCGCTTTGCTCTTTTCGTGAGGACTTAGAGCTAGAAGCCACAAGAGCTATTGGCTTCTTCTCTCCCTCTTTGTCTCTTTTCTTCTCCTTTCCTTCTTACTTTTATTCTCATATTTTTCAAGACTTTCCAAAGCTTGCTGATGTTCTTCCAGCTTTCCAAACAGTGTTGTAATCGTAAGTCTTGTAAGATCGTTGGCTTCCTTGATTGCTGTAACTTTAGGTTGCCACTCCCTGCTTAGACACCTGAGAATTTTATTAGTAGCAATTTCATTGGAAATAGGTTTTCCAAGAGCATTCAATCGGTTAGTTAGATGGGTGAATCTCTTTTGCATGTCGGAGATGGATTCTCCTTGTTTCATGCGAAAGAGTTCAAACTCTTGATTGAGTGTGTTAATGCGGGACTGTTTTACTTCAGTAGTACCCTCATGGGCAACTTCTAAAGCGTCCCACATTTCTTTAGCTGTCGTGCAATGTGATACTCGATAATACTCATCAACACCAAGTGCTGAAATTAACATGTTTCGAGCTCTCCAATCACACGACCACTTTTTTTCATCTTTCTCATTCCAATCATCTTCTGGTTTAGGTACTATGGCGCCAGCCGCATTAGTCATTGTAATTTGAAACGGACCGTTTTCAATGGCAGCCCATACTAACCTATCCACAGAATTTATATGAACTCGCATGCAGTCTTTCCAGTAGCCATAGTTTTCACCGTTGAAAATAGGCGCTCTATTATACGCCCCTTTGGTTCAGAATCCATACTGTTACAGGCAGCCACAGAGCACCAGCGAACCGGCGCTCTGATACCACTTGTTAGACGGTGTGGCTAGTGATCGAGAGGGGGGTGAATAGATCACCTCTTTAAAATTAGCGGATTTAACGTTTAATCAGAGTTTTCAAAAACAGCGGAAAAAGCAGTCCCGAATCGACTTCCGTCTATTCTGAACTGCTACTAGAAAGCCGGACACGCAAGTACAGTTGCTGGATTTTAATGAGAATGACAGAAATAATACACACAGAATTTTAACAGATTGAATGCGCTTATCCTCAAATACTATTTCCAATGAACACAATCAAGTTAACCGTTTTGTCAAACAGTTGGTGTGTGAGTGTTTGATGATAAACAGCAATGGTGTATGACTAAAGGTTTTATTATCACTGCTGTCCAGAAATATGATCAATCACCACACACTAACAGAAATTGCAAAATAGTTTTGAAACGTAAAGAAGATTAAGGTAAGAGTACGATACGCCGAGATTTGTTAAGGAAGTTCCCCACGTCGTCCTCGCGTGTGGGTACGTCTCCCTCTCAATTTCAAATGAAATTGAGAACTTTTGATTATCAATTATTGTCGAATCCGTTGATACAAGGTTTTGATACAAAGACAGAATTTCTAAACTCCAAGAACCTCTTCTTGTATAAACCTTCACTTGATCTGAGCTCGATCAAGATTTTCCTGCACAAAGTTGCAAACAATTCACCGGTTCCACGACCTGCTTGCGAAATCCCCCGATCTCCAAACGCAACGCTGCGGCTGAATCTGTTCTGCAAATGTGACTCCCAAACCCTCAAGAACACACCAGTTCTTGAAGGACAAACCAGTAGGTTTTTCCTAGAAACCCCCTTCAATCTTCGACTCAGCTAGATCCTCGATCGTTCCACTGCAACCCACAGCTAGATACTTGATCGTACCACTGAACGTTATCTCAATGCTTCTTTAATCCAAAGAACAAGAATTGTTATGTGTAAATGTTCTTGAAGAAGAGTGATTGAGAAGATGAAGAAGATGAAGTCTCTTTCAGGTTTCTATGTGCTCACAAAACAATTGCTCCAACACTGCTTTTGATTTGTGTTCAATTGTTTTCCCTCAATGAATTCGTGTGACCACCTGCTGTTGAAACCTGTATTTATATCCTTCAAGAAACAGTTGCTGTTATGACTTAAAACAACTCTGTGTATTGATACATAGAAGTGTGTATCGATGCATACTGTAAGTTATATAGATTTTTGGTGAAATTAATTAATCATGTATCGATGCAGGAATCGTGTGTATCGATGCATGTGAATTTTACACTAATATGTATCGATGCCCAATGCGTATGTATCGATGCACAGGCTGACTCAAGTAGTCATGTATCGATGCAGGTGTCGTGTGTATCGATGCACAGAGTTTTTGGCCTTCCATGTATTGATGCATGGTTCGTATGTATCGATGCATACTGAACAAGAATTGTTTTGTGATTAATCACAGGCTACATGTATCGATGCAAAGGGTCATGTATTGATACATACTGACATAAAATGCATTTTAATTGTTATTTTAAAGGAAATTTTCAATGTAGGCTTATATGTGTGGTTATGCAACAATAGAATGGGATGAATTACAAAGTAAGAACACAAATATATCATGTAATGCAATGCACAACCAATTTGGATGATGATCACACAATTTGCTATCATTAAAAGTTAATTCAAGTTAAAGAATTCTTTCACAATGAGGTGGCCCTTACAATGAACCATTACGTGTCGGGCAACACATATGGCTTTCATGCAAATAAAATCTGAAAACAGAAATATTACTTTTCAGGTGGAGTGACAGTGATGATCTTTTTAGGCCTTCCAGCTTCCTGGTACGCACGATTTTATCCACGACTCCAGCTCGCGGTCACTGTCAATCTCTTCACCCACTGTATAGGCGTGATCTGGATCTAGCACTCCGGCACTGACAAATGCGAACGGTGGACGACGTCCTCTGTTCTGCTCAGACAAATCTTGGCCTTCCTGATAGCCCACCCCAAACATATCTGCCTTTACCACGATGCCTATGATCCTTCCCCATCCTGGGATCCCTCCATTTCTCACCACTTCCACTGCCTGTTTGTAAGAGGAAATGGACGGCTTTTTCTCTTTCCCAGCAATAATGGCATTCTCCACCTGGACAGTTTCAGATGCCAGCCTGTGTGCTTTACATCTTACATCGCCCATTTCTACTTTCATCATTCCTTGGATTGTTTTCCCCATCACTACACACCCCTTTGTGGCGACAGCCGCACAACAATCATCAACACTAGGGCAAGCTCCACCCTTACTCAGGGGTTTTGGGACCATGGACATCGACATTTTTAACTGATCCTTCTCAGTCACGTCCATTCTTTTCCTGTCCGTCGACATCAGTTTCACTTTTACAGGACCATGCCTTGTCGCGGGGTTAGCACTATCGTCTGTTGTCGGTGCAAAGTTGATTGCCTGAGAATCCACCAAGTCTTGGACCACATGCTTAAAAGCTTTGCAATCCTCAATGTGATGTCCGGGTGCCCCGACATGGAACTCACACCTGACATTCTCATCGTAACCGGCAACCCTCTGATCCGGTTTCCCTGGAACCAATGTCCTTGGCTGCACCAACCCTATATCCTTCAGCCTTTTAAACAGCGAGGCGTAAGTCACAGGCGGCCTATTGAAATGACGGTCTGTCGTCCTTCTTCTCACTTGGCCCATAGCTCTCTGTGTTCTCAATTGAGGTGGTGGTTGCTGCTGTTGTGCAGATTGATTACTAGTAGGGATAGTTGCCGTATCAGCATATGGGTGGTAACGATCCTTACCGCGTTCTCTTTTGGCCTGCACATCACCTGATTCCACTTCCTTCTTGAGCTGATTATTGTCATAGGGCTTCTTTACTACGGAGGACGGAGCCTTTCCCTGAACTTTCTCCTTTATCATCCAGCCTTCAATCCTTTCCAATCTCTCAGTCATTGCTTTCTGTCCCAAGGCAAGCCCCTGCACAACACTGAACAACTCCCTCATCATCTCTTTTAGTTCGAGAATGTCGGCGTTGGATGGATCCATCAGTTCGGATTTGCTGAGTCTGGGAGGGTATTTGGGCGGAAAAGCTGGGCGCACCGGTTAGATACTGATACCTACAAAACAGCAAACAGGTTAACATGCATGAATGCAACGTCTACCCATATGAGGAAGATTCCGTCCTTTGATTCTGGTTTCATCGAGACGGACAATATTTCATCAATAACATTCTGACATCCGGATGTCTCTCAACCAGATTCTTAATTAGTAATACTCCCCATATGGCTAGGCATAGGTTTGATGCAGATGAATGCAAAATGAGAATGATGCAGATGTATGAATGCAATGCATTGTGCCATCCAAGTCGTCCGAACATCTGTTGCACTGAGTTACGACCTCTGACTGATCACAACCATCTGAGGGAATATGTAACCACAAATCCGACTTAAGGGTTCCAAAATAAACGGAATTGAATGATACATCACCATCATCATCAGACAATCTCTGAACAGATAACCTCAATCCTCTGAATCGGCCTGGGGAATCCTGAAATAAACGGATCCCCACTGATAAATAACACGGACAACACTCCTGCGTCTCGGAAATAAATGGCCATATTTCCGACTTATAAATAGGACTCTGATCCACGGAACCAAAAGTCACCATCAAAGTCACCATCTGAACATGCATCTGTAAGAATCACCCTCCCCTCACAGGTAAATTCTAATCAGGTCATCCTAAGGCGGATAATAGTCTCGATAATCGGGCAAAGATACTCAGCGGGTTTGCCCTTTCGGGTCTGCCGCTGTAGCTCTCCTTAAGATCGTCTAAACCAAAGATCTGGGAAAGATCGGTCACCGAAGTCAACAGCTCAGATGAGGTGACTCAACCAGAGTGGAGTACCCCACAAAGGAAGAGCACTCTCAAATGAACCTCGTCCGGCTTGTGGTACATCACGTTGCCAAACACATGTTGACCTAACATGATGGAGGCAACATGAGACCACACTAATCCTAGGTGTATACTCGGGCCTGGGTTTTAGCCCCACTCAGAACACCCACCCCAACAGAGGAACCACCTGTACAGAGGACAACAACATGATAGTATGATGCATGCAAGTATCTATGCAAATATATACACAATCAGAATAATAAATGCAATAAATAAAGCGGCACAAGCAACCTAAACTATCCTAGAGCGCTAGGAGAGACTCGCTTAGGGAAGATGGACCAGCAAGAGGTCAACTTCTTTGGTCCCCAGCAGAGTCGCCAGCTGTCGCATCCGCGAAAAACAACCGGCGGGCTAAAACAAAACAACACAGAGCCGCCACCGTGCGTTATTTATCCCAAAAGAGGGAAAGGAAACGCTCAAAGTAAACCTGGGAAAAGCATGGTCTCGCGACCAAAGAGAATGGGATCGGGAGTCGGTTATGCGAAGGGAAGGTATTAGCACCCCTACGCATCCGTCGTACTCGACGGGATCCACGCTCAAAAGATAGGTTAAGGTTGCTAAAACAAACATCACACGCACACACAAATTGAAGACAACACAGGTGGGGAAAGAGAGGAGAGGGCTCGCTAGGATATCGCATCCTATGCCTACGTATCTCGTCTGGAACGAGAATCAGAGCTGCCGTAGTTCGGCTCACGCACGCCAAACAGGACACACACAAACACAGGCAAACTTGGAACCCGAACGCCAATCGCTGGACTTACATCGGCTTCCGAACCAAACAAACACAATCAGGATACGAACAGCCAATCGCTGGTCTTACATCCATATCCAGACACACAAGAAGAAACAAGCAACAAGTTACTAAGGAGTCAGGCACTCGAGCCTAGCAACTGTCGAGCAAACACACACAAAAAGGAAAAAAGTTCCCGGAGAGACCTCGCACGGTCTTCTGCCTACGTACCTCATCTGGTATGAGGATCAGGGCGACGTAGTTCCCCTGAACGGGAAATAAATTCTTACCTAACCAGATAACAAAGGGAGACACACTACTAGGGAGCTGGACTCGAGCCTAGATGTTATCATGCATCATTGCCCTATGTTATGGTTTCTATCCTAACTTGCACAGGAAGCAAGCCTATCCTATTAGCACAAGCAGCAAATCAAGCATTCACAAGTAGCACACACTATATACACACAAGTGGGGCTCAAACAAAGGGTTAGACTGCCAAGGCAAGTCAACTGTACAGGGGTGGTATTAGCTCTTAACCCTAACATGGAGAGTCAGGGTGAAGCTGATGAAAGGTGAGTGAAGGTAGGACTTCACAGCTCTTATCCCTGTCCAGGGAGAGCTTCAGACAAAGGAGCGTGGGTTCAGAAAGTGGGAACCCTTCTACACTCATGACTCTGACTCAACTGTACAACTGTACAAGATCTTGGGTTAATGTCCCAATGCATCAACACAGTGGTGTGAGCAGAGGGACGACTCAACAGAATAGTGGGAGATAGATTGCATATCTCTTTTATCCGCCAATTGCCTTAATCAAGGTCTTTACCTGCTTGGGGACAAATATAAACAAGCACAAGCATTGCCTCTTAAGGAGGACTTCAGACAGTTGCCTGGCTAAATAACAAGCCAGGTCTTCCAGACTACATGGAGCCAAGAGAGTCTACCTCAATTGGTTTATACAACCAAGCAGCAGCACAAGCAAGTTCTCAAGGGAACTGTTAGCGACTAAAGTACCTGAAATCAATCTAATTCAGTCAGTATACCAATCACAAAGTCAAAACAGACAAGATAAGAATCAACAGTCAACACAATCAATCACATGTGCAAAGCACAATCAACTCAAGTGAGCCAAGCATCCTACAAAATAGAACAAGTTAGTTCATAACAATCAACCAAACTCAATCAACTTGCATTAATCTCCTTAAAGCATTTGCTTCTTAACCTGAAAAGCACATCCAAACGTGAGAAACAAGACCACTAGGACAAGCCTAGGGTCAAAAGGAGGTGAAAAATCCAAAACAGCAAGTGAAAATTATCCAACATCAAGATCAAACAATTAAGAATCAAACCCAAGTGGTTCCACATTCATATCATTCATCGATATCATTTCATGAAAGAAAAGGCAACAAACATGCAATTTAGAACCTCAAAGGACCAAACAGAATGATCACAATCAAATCAATAACAAAACATTTCAATAAATCCCCAAAACATTCCTGATCAAACAGCATCCATAACATGTCAAGCATACCAAATTTCAGCTCATTTGGATCAAGGGAAGTAGGCCAATGAAATTCATAAAGTCCAGACAAGTTCATACAAGCTCATACATGGTATCAAAACAAGCATCAACTTCCATCCATCACAAAACAGAAATGAAATATGATAAATGAATGGGACTAAAGCCATGATGTACCTTAAAATGTCTACAATCACTCCACAAAATTTCACATCCATCCAATTAATGACCAGAATTTCACAAATCAAATGCCAACATATCTCACAAAAAGTCAACAAATGACTAAACAGCAAATAAAATCCCAATCAAATAGGAAATGCTTTCAAAAATTCCAGAAAAAACCATGTTGAAACTAGACATACACAAGTAATCACATGCAAAAATTGAGAGCAAATGGCAAAGCATAAGCGTGGAAACAAAATTCAAGAAGTTGACATAACATAGTGTGACACACATTGTCACACTCAACTTGATCACATCATATCTCCTAATCCAGAAACTCAAAATTAACAAACTATATACCAAAATCACCAGGAAAGAGTCCAGAACATGCATGTAAAATTTCACACATTTTGGATAAGGCATCAAGATTTCATGATCAATATGGTGAGCATGGTACACAAATGATACATTCAAACAATCCCTAGGCATTTAATTTTTCCACACGTGCACAAAAATATTAAAAATCACCATAAAAAAGTACACATCACAAGGAGAATGGTGAAAAAAGTCTCATCAAATTTGGATTATTTTTGAAGAAGTTATGGATTTTTAAAGATCAATGATCAAAGTGAAATAAAAATTGAAAAAAGAAAATGAAATAATATAAATTAAATGTCGCAATGGCAAATGCGTAATTATTGAGTCCATTAAGTGAAACTCTGCGTTTCACTTACACGCGTGTCCTAATGTTACTGGCTCTAAGGCGCGGGAAACACTTTTCAAACGCAAGGCAAAGCAAACGCGGATCAAAGACGTTCCTGGAGATGTTCTTGAGCATTCATACACATTCATCATTCCAGAAATCAACATGAACAAATTTCAACCAAATTCAACAATCTTTATATCAATGGAATCCTCGTTCAATGTACATCATGGATATGAACTTAATTTGACCTAATTCTAACTACACAGCATGAATCGATCAAAACAACATTTGAACATCAAACTTCAATTCCAGATTTCTTCCTTAATACTCAACCAAAACGCACGATTCAAGTTTCATTCTACTCTACACTAGGAGATCTATCAAAGCCATGTGTTAATTTCAAGAATTGGAAAATTCGAGATCTCACCTTATGAATGTGTAGAAGCTGCAATCGCGTGTTTCAAGGTCCACAAGATGAAAACAGAAGTTGATTGAAGCTTAGGAAGATGATTGAAAGAGGTTTTGTAGCTCCAGCATGCTCCAGCTTCGAGAATCATCAAACTGCCATGGGGGAACTTGAATGCAACAGTCACGAATCTTCAAGGATTTGGCCAATGTTTGGTGCAACAGTTCTTCCACAATACCTGTAGAGGAAGATCAACACAAGTACCAGCAAAGAGAGTGAAGAAATTCAATGGAAAAGTGAAAAAAAAGTTTGAAGAAAATTGAGAGGTTTTTGGATGAAAAGTTTGTTAGATCTGAGAAATGAAATGTGATTATCATTTTCTGTTATGATTATCATCTTATACCATGTGCTAATCCAAGTGTTAATCACAATTAGGCAAATTGGAAGTGAATTAGCAAAATGAGGTTTATGCATAATTGGCCAAAATGCCCTTTTCACAATGTAGCCAATGCAACAGTACAAAACTAGTTCAAGCAAGTCATATTTGAAGTTTATGATGTGTTGGAAAAGGTTTTGTATGCAAATGCCTTGTATTTTTCAAATTGGCTATTATTCCCACCAAAATACAAAATGAACACTTGAAAAATGGACTTTTGCTATGATGATTTTTGATGAAATGTGATGATGCACCATGAAAGTACACATCAAATGTGGTTTGCTCAAAGAAAGATCACCCAATTTGGCCTTTCCATTCAAAAGTTATGGCACTTTGAATTTCAACATTTTCTGAAAATGATTTGATCATAACTTGCCAACCACACATGAGAAATTCATGTTCTTAGACTTTTTGGAAAGGTGAGAGCAAGATCTACAACTTTCATGTTGAACAAATTCTCATTTGAAGCATTTTTGGACATGTAATTTTGAGGTGAAAAACTTTCCATTTCTGGCAATTTTCCATTACAAGTCACTTTCTATTTTTGGAAAGTTTCCATCTGACTTTATTTTCTTCATTCTTGATGTTTGAAATATCAAATGAAACTTGTTTAGACATGAATGAAGTGTATCTAACCCTCTCCCACCTCCAAATCCATCATTTCAGGCACAGTTGACCGTAGTTGACTTTTCTGACTGATAGATGAATTGGCCAGGCATTGATCCACTTGAGCCTCAAACTTCTGATGAAATGGCTCAATGATGAAACCCTAGCTTCCATAAGCTCAATATAATCATATGATGATCCCCACATCCATTGAAAACCCCATTTCCTCGACAAGCCCTGATTGGCCCAATACAATTGATTAGGGTTGACCAGAGGTCAAAACCCTAATCTCAAGGAATCTGATCATGAACAATGAATCTCTGGTGATGACAAAACCATGATGATGATGATGTACCATTTCAACCAAGATAAACTATGTTTGTGCACCCTTTTCTTTTTTTGAGTCTATGTTTATGCACCCTTTTGTTTTTTGAGTGTGTTCAACCTTTTGTTTCCTTTTGTTTATTTGTTAAGCGTCGGATATAAGTCCATGTATTGGCATTTTGTTTCCTATTTGTGTTTGTTTGTTTGGAGTCGGATATAAGTCCATGTATTGGCATTCTGTTTCCTTTTGTGTGTTTCATTTGACGTCTCAGTGTCTCTTTTTGGTGTTTTGTTTCGGCGTGCGTTAGCCGAGCTACGAGTGCTCTGATTCTTACTCTGGATAGAGAAGATACGTAGGCATAGGATGCGATGTCCTAGCGAGCATGTTCCCCATTTCCCCGAACTACGTCGACTCTGATGTTTGTTTCCGACAAACTACGTAGGCCCAGGATGCGACATCTTGCCGAGTCTACTTCCTCCGTCTCTTTCACCTGTTTTATCATTCCAAATTTGTGCAGTTCTTTGAGTAGTTTATTAGCAACCTTTTCCTATTCTTTTGAGCGTGGATCCTGTCAAGTACAACGGACGTGAGGGGTGCTAATACCTTCCCCTTGCGTAACCGACTCCCGTACCTTGCAATCTCTGGTCGTAAGACCGTTCCTTTCCCTTTCTTAGGTTAGTCCTGCGCTCCCTTTCTGTCAGAAGATGAATAGCATCGGTGGCGGATCTGTAGTTTTTCCCGCCGGTTGTTTTTCGCGTTGCGACACCTAGGACACTTTGGATGCTAACACATTCCCTCTGTATAACCAGCCCCCTTACCTGTAATCTCTGGCATTTTATTAGTTTTGATTTGAAAACTTCTTATCTTTGGGTTTTGTTCGTACTTTTCCCTTTTCCTTTGGAAACAATAAAAGCACAGTGGCGACTCTAGTTTTATTTACGTCAAGTTTATGCATAGCTTGATGGTCATGAATTTACCGCTACATAAATTAAGTGGCGACTCTGCTGGGGAGTAGTCCTTAGTGGGTTTAGCCTGCTTTTTTATGTGTATATATTTGTATATTTGATGCTTGTATGCTTGTTTGTGTGATATAATTTGTCTGTTGTGCTTGGTGATCTCTGAGTGGTGAGATAAGTTCTAACCCAAACTTGAGTGCAATTAAGATAGGAGGATGGTATAGTCATGTTCAACTTGTGTGGAGTAGTCCTTAACAAGTTGGCTTGAGACCCATCTACTCAGTGGAGACCGTTTTGGAGTTACTAATGTCACACAAGTTATTTGTGGTTAGGAATTACTTTCTCTGATATTGGGGTCCGAGAAGCTGAGGATCGTAGACCATTTAACCCATCTTGGCCTATTTAGGACGTAGTGCGGAGACTGTCCAGGTGTAGACCTGATAATAGTTGTTACGTGATACTACACTCAAACGAGTTTCTCTTGAGAATATTATGGATTGATGAGTTAGTCATCCTAACCTGTAATATCTAATAGATGAAATCAAGACTCTTGGAAATTTTTAGAACATGATCTGCAGGTTTTTATCCTTAGTACACTCCTTTGGGATGGTTCTTAACCTGACTCCATGCTTGTGACGCATAACAAACCCTTTAATTCTCGGTTGATCCGATCACGTCTCATCAATATCAATGGAACTTGGGTGTTGGTAAGGTGAAAACCATAATCCACAAAGATGGATGATTGATCTTGATGATGACTTGATCCATCCCTTGACCTTTGTTTGTGTTTTCCATGTATGTGATCCCTTGTTTGTGATTGTTGTATTCATGCATACATGCGCATCATAACATAAAATAAATTTCAAGGAACTGAGGCCTTATTTGCAAATATTTGCAGACCATGGATTATGGACGAAGGAACACTAAGAAGTACAGTTTCAGTTGTCCCTGATTTGAAAGAGCTAAGGAAGTTGTCATCCTTTATACTAGATCCCTTGGACTTCAAGCAACGTAATGGGAAGCTTTTATCTGTATTATCTACTGATGTGGTTGAAGGACTTCTGAGTGTTTTGGTTCAGTTCTATGACCCTCTCTACCGTTGCTTCACTTTTCCCGATTATCTGCGCGTGCCTATGTTAGAGGAGTATGCCCATCTCTTGGGAATACCCATTTTTGACAAGGTACCTTTTAGTGGATTGAAAGAGATTCCCAGGTCTCATATCATAGCCGAAGCTCTTCATCTAAAGAAATATGAGATTGAGGCTCATTGGATGAAAAAAGGAGAAATTATGGGGTTGACTTTTGAGTTCCGCATTGAAAAAGCTATTGTCTTTGCTCAAGCCGGTAGTGTGGATGCTTTTGAAGCCATATTTGTGTTTCTCATCTATGCTCTAGTTTTGTTCCCTAACATTGACAGTTTTGTGGATGTTAACGCCATTAGAATCTTCTTGATTGGAAATCCTGTTCCGACTCTGTTGGGTGACATGTATTTCTCTTTGCATTTGAGGAATTCTAAAGGTAGTGGGACTATTGTGTGTTGTGTTTCTCTTCTATACAAGTGGTTTATTTTGCACTTGCCTCAAACGCCTGCTTTCTTGGAGAATGAACAATGTCTAAGATGGTCCCAGAGACTTATGTCTCTCACTAATGATGATATTGTTTGGTATGACTCTGCATTGGGAAGCTTGGATATTATTGACAATTGTGGTGAATTCTTTAATGTGCCTCTCATTGGTACACAAGGAGGAATCAACTACAACCCTGTTTTGGCTAGTCGTCAACTTGGGTTCCCCTTGAGAGACATACCTAATAACACTCACTTAGAAGGTCTTTTCTATCAAGAGGGTAAAGATCCCCAATGTTTAAAGCAAAAGATGATACATGCTCGGCATAACGTGCATAGGAAAGGAATATCTGAGCTTGGTCCGTGCAACTGTGTAGCTTTGGAAGCTTACACTAATTGGGTAAAGAAAAGAGGTTTGGAGCTGAAGATGTTGTATGCTTGTAAGTAACCTAAGTATTTGGTTGTGGCTGAGCTATCAACTCTCCCTAAACAAGATGGAAAGGAGTTGGAAGACGCATTCACAAAGATGAAACAAGAGAAAGATATGTGGGAAGAGCGGTTCCATGCTTTGAGCCGAAAGCATGAAGAGTTGCAACTTGAGTCAATGGACAAAGACTCACTTATTGAAATTCTTGAAGACCAGGCATGGAAGAGATAGAGAGAGCCAAAGAGTCTACCTTCCTCTAGTATGCCTAAGCCTTCTGGTGCTTCGAAGAAGATTATTGATCAACTTGTCCTCGAGAAAGCTCAAATGAAGACATCTTTTGAGTTAGATATTTGACGCATCCGAAGGAAGTACGCGCCCTCAACCAGATCATCTGACACAGGTGCTAAGGGATCCTTAGGATGATTAGTTTCTTTTTCTCTTGTATTTGTATTTTGGTTTCTGAAATTGTACTCAGTGTAATCCTTCCAAATTTTATGAATAAAAAGAGATTTTATGGTCAATCAAATTGTTACTATTGTTATTGTTTAAATGTTTTAAAATAAAACTTCATATGTTCCTTGAAATTAAATAAACAAAAACATTGCATTTCATGCATCATTTGTATAACAGGTTTTCTTCCGCCAAATGTCTTATCGGTTATTCTTATGTCCTTCAGCCAAGCTGACTCACCGATACAACACTTGCGTTAATCAACCGAGAATCATGGAGCACTTAACGCAAGAGAATAGAGAGCTGAAGGATGAAATTGAACGGTTAACTGCTATTATGGAGCTTGTTCTTGCTGCGCATAATCAGTCATCACCAACTTCTGCAACTCCTCCCGAGAGGATTTTTATTTTTGAGGTTGCTACCTCAACTGTTCTAATTGCTACCAGCCAATCCGGTCCTTCCATGCCTGCTGGATTCCCTTGGGGGATGCCATCAAATTTTATGCCTGAACGGTATGCACCCACATTTGTTTCTCTGGCGGCATCTAGCCTGATCATGACAGTGCCACCTCCAGTCATTCATACTTTGCCTCATGTTGAGGATACCACCTACCATTCTGAGCCATCTGAGGGCCAAGGTGTATATGAGAAAATGGACAAGATGAAGGATCAGTTCCTCGAGCTGCGCAAAGAGTTGAAGACTCTGAGAGGAAAGGATTTATTTCGGAATAGTGCCACCGAGCTCTGCTAAGTTGAAAACCCGAAAGGGCAGCTTAGGCAAAAATTAGTTGTAAGCCCTATTTCATTCCTTAGAGTTAATCCTTGATATGTTCATCCTAACCGATGACGAATTTTCTCCCTTTGCGGTCTTCTGCCTAGTAACCGGTAGTTGTAAATCTTGCTTCCCCCTGCTGAGTCTTTCCTTGATATGTTCATCTTAACCGATGACGAATATTCTCTTTTTTGGTATTCTATCCAGTAACTGATAGATATAATTCCTACTTTTCCCCCGATAGTTATCCTAGATATGCTCATCATAACCGATGACGGATGTTCTTCCTCTGAGTCTATCCTTGATATGTTCACTTTAACCAGTGGCGGATATTCTCTCTATGGTCTTCTACCCAGTAACCGGTAGTTGTAAATCCTATTTGATATTTTCCCCAGTAGGTTATTCTTATCTAGTAACCGGTAACAAATACACCTCCTTTTCCTCAACGAGTCATCCTTGATATGTTTACCCTAACCGGTAACGGATGTCCCTCTGTCAGAGTACATTATCTTCCTACCCAGTAATCGGTAATACATAATATATTTCTGGTACTTCTGGGAAGATCATTCTTCCCTAGTTGATTTTGATTCAAGTATTTTAGCTTTGTTTTGATCTACCTATTTCCCCCACAGAGTTTTCCCTCTTCCCCAGACTGAGGCCTTCCATTGATTTATTTTCATGGAATTCCTCTCGTGTCTCCAGCAGTTTTGAAGTCGTAGCCTAACCTACGTATAACACTTTTATCCCCCCCAGAGTCTTTGTCTCCCCAGTGAGTGTTCCTTATGGAATGCCTTTTGCTCCTGTGGATTTTCAGTCTCTCCGGATTCTTTTCTTTTGTGGCAATATTTTCCCCACATAAATTATTTTAACATTCATGTTATATGCATCATGAGGTCTCTTAGGGACCAAAATTTGTCTATTGTTATTTAAGTCCATTCTACTGAGTTGATACGAAGATTTTAACCTTTACATCCTCAGTCAGAATGTCCTTAAATAAGGGCAATTGTAAGACCCCAATTTTGACCCTAAGTTCCATCATGCTATCTCATCATATGCATTGGCATTGGGATCACACCTTGGCATCCTCCTTACCCCTTATTCATTGGGTTTGCATTGGGAGAGGTCACCAAGCACATTTGATTGTATCGTACTTTTTTTTTCATTATTTACTAACCAAAATACAAAAATGATGCCAATGTATAGTTTGTCGCTTTTGTAGGTAGTGTGTGTGTTCACCCATGCTTCATTAAGCTCACAACTAGGGTTTGAGATCCTCAATGCAAGGATATCAATCAATAAGTGTTTTTAATTAACTCTAGACATCACGCATGGATCCCCATTGTCTTCACATATCATTTTGATCAAGAAATCATCAAGAGTTTGAAGCTTGTTTGCCTTGGAAGCCCTAATTCATATGGGTATCTTGTGTGACTTCCTCAACAAGTTTCTTCATCATTTGATCAAATATTTCAAGGGATACTTCATATTACATCACATTACATATATATGATCCTCCATGAGTCCCAAATATCAAGATAATATCAAGTTTGCAAGTTGGTTCATGGTGGTTGACCAGAGAAAGTCAACTTGTCAAAACTGGGGTTCCCTAGACCCTATCTCCTAGAAATTTTGTCATA
Organism: Lathyrus oleraceus; assembly: GCF_024323335.1. NCBI lineage: Eukaryota > Viridiplantae > Streptophyta > Magnoliopsida > Fabales > Fabaceae > Lathyrus > Lathyrus oleraceus. Next base: position 117,047,500 of record NC_066582.1, read on the forward strand.
TGAAAATTATTCCAAGATAAAATTCACTCATGATGACATTCCAAACAACTTTCATGTTGAATTCAAGAGCTAGGTTTGTTTGTAAAGTCATCTTTTATGGTGAAAGATTATAGGTCATTTTGTCTGAACCCTAGTTAGAAGGTCAACTTCTAAAGACCATAACTTTCTCAATTTGTTTTATATGAAATCCATTCAAGTTCCATTATTAAATTCAAGATGTCGTATCCAATGTTTATGTTTATAAGAAGTTCAAATTCAACTTGAAAATGCATGTGCCAAGAGGAAACATTATAAGTCATTTTGGGCCATTACCATTGAACAAGTGATTTTCCTCAACTTCTAAAATGCATAACTCCTTCATGCCAAATCTAAATAAGATCAAATTTGTGACCAAATTGAAGAGGTTTAAAATATATACAACTTTAATTAAGGAACCTTTTCCATTTGAATTCCATAACAAAATTATCCAAGATGGAAGAAGTGAACATTTGACTTCGTACTTAGAAAATTTTCAAATATGTTTGATTTTCCAAACTTCCACCTCAAAATTCATCATGATCCAAGCTTGAAATGGAAAACTGTTAAACATTAAAGGTGTTCCCTCTGATCTCACCTTTATGAAAAGTCTCAGATCATCTCATTTGGATAAAAATTGAGGGACTTGCACATGACTCCATTGTGGGTTCGTTTTGGCAAGTTTTGGATTCAAGTGATCATTCTTCTTTGCATGCTTCATTGTAATGACTTCAACATCAATTGCACACGAATTGGAGATGGATTACATCATTCCTTAGGCCTAAGTCATTGCCCATGTATCCATACAAGTTAGTTTCCAATTTTGGCAAAATTTCAAGTGGTCCAAAAATCAATTCCCTCGCATATTTAAACAAACTCATGGCTTCAGAAAATGCATCAACACTTTGCCCAAGCTTTGCCAAGAGAACTCAGACCCTCACACCATAGAATTTCTTGAGGATTTCATTGAAATTGAGTTTAAATTTCACCTTTTGCATTGAAGTTCAAACTCCAAGAATTCATTGCCATTTCCATCTCAATTGATCACTGAAGCAAGAGGAGGAAGAATCAAGCAAATCCAGATCAAGATCAAGCTGAATTGAAGCTACTCGAAGGTGAAATTTCAGAAACTTTATCTCTTCAATTCTCTCTCAATTCTTCACAATTCTTTGTAATTTTTGGTTGGCTGAAGTCCTATCAATGTAGGCAACAAGATTGAGTTTCTTTGAGGTCAAACCGAAGCAACTCAGTTCATGATCCTCAAAATTTAAATCCCTGTATCTTTTTATATACTTGGAATTGAAGAAAATTGAGAGCAGATTCGTGATCCTGAGTATTTTCTCTTTAAAATAGTGTCATTGTTTTTCATTTTCAATGAAGTTTTGGTTGGACCAGTCTGATGGTCATCAGCGGAAAAGATGACCGGAGCTAGGGCTCAGGTGGTGAGTTGGCTTCATCTCATCCATTTTATCTTGGTCCAGCGTTCTAATCTTGGCCATTGGTTTTGATTACCATGCATGTGGCGCTTTGACGCAGGTCCACCATGTGTAACGCGCACTTAACCATCAGATCTACCACCTCAATTAATAGGGGAGATCTGATGGCCCTTGTTTTTTTGTATTCCTTTTTAATTTATGAATTTATGTCTATTCCATTTATTTTGTTTAATTCATAATGTAGGTCTATAATTGGCTGCATTGTATGGTAAAACACTAGCTGGATTCTAATGTCTTGACTGATGTCATGACATGTTGTGAAGGCGTTTGTGTAACTGCATTGTAGGTTAGAATATCTAACTGTACTCTGATGTCTTGACTAATGTCATGACATACTTGAGTAGCTTCTGCAGGATTAGCTAATACATGATTTATTGAATGTCAAATTGGATATGGTGACATTCATCCCTGTCAGCAGATACTGAGGAATAGAACAGTTGGTGTTCTGTTAAAGCACAGTATTCATTTCCAGTCTGGTTATCAAGGAAATACCAGACCTGGCATAAGGCCTACTATCTGAATGTCAAACTGGACGTTATGACATTCATCATTGTCAGCATATACTGAACAATAGACAGAGTGGTGTTCTGCTACACTTCAGTATGTTTCTCAGTCTGTTCTTCAAGAGGATAACAGAACTGACTGAAGGCTAAGTGTGTAAATGTCAAATTGGATGCTTTGACATTTATTAATGTAAGTTGTTACTGTAGAATGAACAGATTGGTCCTGTACAGTTCAACAAATTTGTACAGTCTGTTTTCAGAAAAAACAGACTTAGCATATGGTTCTTGATGTCAAGCTGAATGTTGTGACATTCATTCCTGACAGCATATGCTATATTGTAGGTTGTTTAGTTTTTCTGTTTTAGCTTTTTCTCAGGCTATTCTTCAGGGATTCAACAGCTGAGAGAAAATCCAGGAAATCAACAACCAAGCTACATTTAATGAACCTAACAAATAGCCTATTTGTTAGTAACCTAGATGTGGAATTTAGGGAAACTCGGGTGACCTTAAATTCAGGAGAATACAAGTGCAAAGGCCCAAGTACTGCAATATAAAAGGAAGTCGTTCCTTCATTCAGAACTGGGGATTTTGAGGCGTAAAGATTTAGTGTGTCCATCATACTTCACTGCTGTATTTTTGTGAGTCTTGTATTAGACATATCTTATAAACCAAGCTGTTATCTCGTAGATGATTGCTTTGGTGTAGGGTGTTCATTGAGTTGTAAGTGTTGTGTCACTCTAAGCTTTTAAGCGTGAGTGCTGTGTATCTTGATTAAAGCTGTTAAGCACAATCAAGAATTGTTTGAAGTGTGACTTCAAAATTGTCTTTAATATTGATTAAAGGTAGTAATCACTGAGGTGATTGAGGGGGAGTGAGTAGGAACTCCGATCTTAGTGTAAGATTGAAATTGCATTGGGTAGGGATTAAGTGAAGAGTTGTAAACGGGTGAGTTTAGCTTTGAATTAATACTACTGATAGTGGATTTCCTCCCTGGCTTGGTAGCCCCCAGACGTAGGTCATGTTGGACTGAACTGGGTAAACAATTACTTGTGTTATTTACTGCACTTACTTTTAAGTTCTGCATAATTCTTGTCTGTGCAGAATTGGATGTCATAACAACCCGTGTGACATCGAAAGTCTGATAACTAGAATTTCAATTGGCATCAGAGCAGGCACCCTGCCTGTTAATTTCTGGGTGAGATCTAGGGAAGTTACTTTCTAGTACCATGGACAAGGATATAGGACACTCAAATAGACCACCCATGTTGGATGGCTCTAACTATGATGACTGGAAGCCTCGTATGATAGCCTTCTTAAGGTCTCTAGATAGCAAAGTCTGGAGAGCTGTCAACAAAGGATGGGAACATCCAACGAAGACAGGTGAAGAGGGAGTCAGTGTGCAAATTCCTGAAGAAGAATGGGACAAGGAGCAAGAGGCATTAGCCCTTGGAAATTCTAAGGCCTTGAATGCATTGTTCAATGGAATCAAAAAGAACATCTTCAGACTGGTACACCACTGTGAGCTAGCTAAGGAAGTTTGGGATACCCTCAAGATAACTCATGAAGGTACTTCCAAGGTGAAGATGTCCAAACTTCAGATGCTGACCACCAAGTTTGAAAATCTGAGGATGAAAGAGGATGAGACTATTCATGACTTTCACATGAATATTCTTGAAATTGCAACACCTCTGGTGGATTAGGTGAGAAAATGGCTGAAGAGAAACTTGTAAGAAAGATTCTCAGGTCCTTGCCTAAGAGATTTGCTATGAAGGTCACAGCCATAGAGGAGGCTCAGGACATCTGCAATATGAAGGTGGATGAGCTCATTGGTTCTCTCCAAACCTTTGAAATGGGCTTGTGTGAGAATGCAGAAAAGAAAAACAAAAGTGTAGCTTTTGTATCTAATGCTGAAGAGGAGTCAGAAGCAGGATATACTGGAGGTGATGAAAGCATATCAGAAGCCTTAGCCATGCTTGGGAGACAGTTCAACGAGTTCGTGAAGAAGATTGATCAAAGAGGTAGACCTAATGTCAAGAACATCTCGTCTGACATCAAGAAAAGATCAACTTCTGAAGAAAAGTCCAACCAAGGCAAGGGAATCCAGTGTCATGCTTGTGAAGGGTATGGACACGTCAGAGCTGAATGCCCTACTTACCTCAAGATGCAAAAGAAAGGGCTAGCTATCACATGGTCTGAAGGAGATTCTGAAAGTGAATCTGAAGGAGAATCTGCTAAACATGTCACTGCACTAACCAGTGTTTGTGCCTCTGATGATGACTCAAGTGCAGATGAACTGACCTTTGATGAACTTGCTGCAGCTTATAAGAAGCTGTGTGTCACCATTGCAGAAGTGCGTGTACAAGGAGAAAAGCAGAAGAAACTCATCAAGGAGCTGGAAGATGAGAGACAGAAGCATCTGACGGCCATAGAGGGTCTAAATGGTGAGATAACCCTGCTGACCTCCAAGCTGAATCAGATGACTAAATCCATCAGAATGATGAATAAAGGAACTGACACCTTGGAAGAGATCCTAAAGGTGGGACAGAAGTCTGGAACCACATCTGGTTTAGGCTTTGGGAAAAGATCCTCAGCTGAACGCAAACGCCCAAAGGCTAAAGTTCAGAAATTCAAGCGGAGGTCACATCCAATGTCTCAACATCGGGGAGCCAGGATGAATAATCATCAGAAGAGGAAATTCCAGAAATGGAGATGTCACCACTGTAGTAGGCTTGGGCATATAAAATTCTTCTGCTACAGGCTTCAGGGTTACCCGAACCAAGTCCCCCATGTCAGGCCTAAGCATAAGACATATAGGCACCATGTCTCTAACAAGAAGAGACAATGGTATGCTAGGTTAGCTCACACAGCTCTAAGGGCTTCTACCAAAGAAGACTGGTACTTTGACAGTGGATGCTTAAGACATATGACTGGTATGGAAAATCTATTGGTAGATATTCAACCTCACACTACCAGCTATGTGACCTTTGGTGATGGTGCTAAAGGAAAAATAAAAGGTGTGGGTAAGCTGGACTGCTTTGGAGTTCCAAAACTGAATAATGTGTTGTTAGTAAGAGGACTAACTGCAAACCTCATCAGCATAAGCCAGCTGTGTGATCAAGGGTTCTATGTTCAGTTTACTAAGGAGCTATGTATTGTGACGAATGGTGACAATCAGGAAGTTATGAGAGGATCCAGGTCCAAAGATAACTGCTATCTGTGGGAACCTAAAGTCTCAAACTTCTCCACAATCTGCTCTTCAGCCAAGGAAGAACAGGAGGTGAAGCTGTGGCATAGACGCCTTGGACATCTCCACTTATGGGGAATGAAGAAGATCATATCCAAGGAAGCAGTTAGAGGAATCCCAAAGCTGCTTATTGATGAAGGAAGAGTCTGTGGAGAATGCCAGGTGGGCAAGCAAACCAAGATGTCACATCCGAAGCTGGGACATCCTACAACTTCCAGAGTTCTGGAACTGTTGCACATGGACTTAATGTGACCTATGCAGGTTGAAAGTCTGGGTGGAAAGAGATATGCATACGTGGTGGTTGATGACCATTCCAGATACACGTGGATAAGCTTTATCAGAGAGAAGTCAGATACATTTGATGTCTTCAAAGACCTGTGCATCAGACTCCAAACGGAAAAGGACAGTTGTGTTGTCCGAATTAGGAGTGATTATGGTACGGAATTCAAAAATTCCAAGTTTGATGAGTTTTGCTCGTCTGAAGGAATAAGTCATGAGTTCTCCTCCCCTATAACTCCCCAACAGAATGGGATAGTTGAAAGGAAAAATAGAACTATTCAAGAATCTGCCAGAGCTATGATTCATGCAAAGAAGCTCCCTATGCACTTTTGGGCTGAAGCTATGAATACCGCGTGCTATGTTCACAACAGAGTCACCTTGAGAAAAGGAACCACCTCCACTCTGTATGAAATATGGAAAGGCAGAAAACCCACTGTGAAGTACTTTCATATCTTTGGAAGTAAATGCTACATTCTCACAGATCGTGAACGGAGAAGGAAACTGGATCCCAAAAGTGATGAGGGTATATTTCTAGGATACTCCACTAACAGCAGAGCTTACAGAGTGTTCAACTACAGGACCAATGTCCTGATGGAATCCATAAATGTTATTGTGGATGATAAAGAGGAAGGAATCGATGTCATAGAGGATGTTGAAACATTCCTTGACAGTTCAACAGACATTCCAGTCAAGTCTGAAGAAGTACAGGAACCTCCTCCAGAATGTGAAGTAAATGCAACCACCAAAATGCCATCTATCAGAATTCAGAAAGACCACCCTAAGGATCTTATCATAGGGGATCCCAATAGTGGTGTGACTACCAGGTCAAGGGAAATAAGCTCAAATTCCTGTTTTGTATCCAAGGTTGAACCAAAGAATGTGAAAGAAGCCCTGACTGACGAATACTGGATCAATGCCATGCAAGAGGAACTTGAGCAGTTTAAAAGGAATGAAGTATGGGAGTTAGTTCCGAGACCTGATGGGACCAACATCATTGGTACCAAGTGGATCTACAAAAACAAGTCTGATGAGAAAGGAGTAATTACTAGGAATAAAGCAAGACTAGTAGCTCAAGGATACACTCAAGTTGAAGGGGTAGATTTTGATGAGACGTTTGCTCCTGTTGCTAGGCTTGAGTCCATCAGATTGCTGTTAGGTGTAGCATGCATTCTGAAGTTTAAACTGTTCCAAATGGATGTGAAGAGTGCATTCTTGAATGGCTACTTGAATGAAGAAGTCTATGTGGAACAACCTAAAGGGTTCTGTGATCCTAACCAACCTAAGCATGTGTACAAGTTGAAGAAAGCCTTGTATGGGTTGAAGCAAGCTCCTAGAGCATGGTATGAAAGGTTGACTGAATTTTTGACCTCAAATGGATACAGAAAAGGTGGGATAGATAAAACCCTGTTTGTGAAAGATGAAGAAGGGAAAATCATGATTGCTCAAATCTATGTGGATGATATAGTCTTTGGTGGAATGTCAGAACAAATGGTAAAACATTTTGTTCACCAAATGCAATCTGAGTTTGAAATGAGTCTGGTTGGGGAACTGACTTACTTTCTTGGAATGCAAGTCAACCAAATGGAGGACTCTATGTTTCTCTCTCAAAGCAAGTATGCCAAAAACATAGTTAAGAAGTTTGGTATGGATAATGCTAGGCACAAGAGAACTCCTGCTCCTACTCATCTAAAGTTAACCAAAGATGATGGAGGGCCTAGTGTTGATCAATGTCTGTATAGAAGCATGATAGGCAGTCTACTATACCTAACTGCAAGTAGACCTGACATTTCTTATACAGTTGGAGTGTGTGCTAGATACCAAGCAGAGCCTAAAGTGAGCCACTTGAATCAAGTCAAAAGGATTCTCAAGTACATCAATGGGACTTGTGACTATGGGATGCTGTACTCACATGGCTCTGAGCCTGTCCTATCTGGGTATTGTGATGCTGACTAGGCTGGGAGTGCTGATGACAGAAAAAGCACATCAGGTGGTTGTTTCTTCTTGGGAGACAATCTCATATCTTGGTTCAGCAAGAAGCAGAGTTGTGTATCCCTGTCCACTGCTGAGGCTGAATACATAGCTGCTGGAAGCAGTTGTTCCCAACTGGTTTGGATGAAACAGATGCTCACTAAGTACAATGTCACTCAAAGTGTCATGACATTGTTCTGTGATAATCTCAGTGCCATCAATATTCCTAAGAATCCCATCCAACACAGCAGAACCAAACATATTGACATTAGACATCATTTCATCAGAGATCTGGTGGAAGACAAGGTGATTACCTTGGAACATGTAGCCACTGAACTTCAACTGGCTGACATTTTTACAAAGGCTCTGGATGCTACTCAGTTTGAAAACTTAAGGGGCAAACTGGGAATATGTCTCTCCGAGAACTTATAGCAACCAATGATGTTTGGAATGTATTGTTTAATATCTCTGCCTATTAAACAATTGGAACTATGCTCTGATTGGTCAACAAATCATAGCTATGCCACTTACAACAAGTGTGGCAACAAGAGGATAAGGAGATATCCTAACGTGAGGCGACCTATGCACCTGCAGGAGTTCAAGGCGCTGTTCATGCAGGAGTGGTTCTGGATGTCAGAAGCAAAGTCATGGCATCTGATATGGCTGTACCTACTGTAAAGCAAAAGTGGGTGATTACCTGATCAAAGCTGTGAAGCAAGATCAAGTGGGTGCTAACTTGGTTGAAACTGTGAGGCAAAACCAAGTCTGTAAGTCTGTCATTTGTGTGGTCTGTAATTTAAAGTGTTGCTTTGGCAACATTTTTGACAAAAAGGGGGAGTAACAGGTGATACCCCAGGACAACAGATTATTGTGACAAATTCAAGATTCCCTCCCCTGCAGCTGATGTGTGATGAAGTTTTTATTTAACTTCTGTTTGTGTGTTGATGTGTGTGTGAAGTTTTTATTTAACTTCTATGTGTGTGAGTGTGCTGCCACTCTGAGTGTATTAGCTAGGTCTATTTCCTGCTAGTTGTGTGATTTCCGCTGCTATGAACTCTGTTGTGGGATCAAAGTGTTTTAGCAAAAAATTTGCCAAAGGGGGAGTTTGTAGGCATATAATTGGCTGCATTGTATGGTAAAACACTAGCTGGATTCTAATGTTTTGACTGATGTCATGACATGTTGTGAAGGCGTTTGTGTAACTGCATTATAGGTTAGAATATCTAAATGTACTCTGATATCTTGACTAATGTCATGACATACTTGAGTAGCTTCTGTAGGATTAGCTAATACAGGATTTATTGAATGTCAAATTGGATGTGGTGACATTCATCCCTGTCAGCAGATACTGAGGAATAGAACAGTTGGTGTTCTGTTAAAGCTCAGTATTCATTTCCAGTCTGGTTATCAAGGAAATACCAGACCTGGCATAAGGCCTACTATCTGAATGTCAAACTGGACGTTATGACATTCATCATTGTCAGCATATACTGAACAATAGACAGAGTGGTGTTCTGCTACACTTCAGTATGTTTCTCAGTCTGTTCTTCAAGAGGATAACAGAACTGACTGAAGGCTAAGTGTGTAAATGTCAAATTGGATGCTTTGACATTTATTAATGTAAGCTGTTACTGTAGAATGTACAGATTGGTCCTGTACAGTTCAGCAAATTTGTACAGTCTGTTTTCAGAAAAAACAGACTTAGCATATGGTCCTTGATGTCAAGCTGAATGTTGTGACATTCATTCCTGATAGCATATGCTATATTGTAGGTTGTTTAGTTTTTCTGTTTCAGCTTTTTCTCAGGCTATTCTTCAGGGATTCAACAGCTGAGAGAAAATCCAGGAAATCAACAACCAAGCTACATTTAATGAACCTAACAAATAGCCTATTTGTTAGTAACCTAGATGTGGAATTTAGGGAAACTCGGGTGACCTTAAATTCAGGAGAATACAAGTGCAAAGGCCCAAGTACTGCAATATAAAAGGAAGTCGTTCCTTCATTCAGAACTGGGGATTTTGAGGCGTGAAGATTTAGTGTGTCCATCATACTTCACTGCTGTATTTTTGTGAGTCTTGTATTAGACATATCTTGTAAACGAAGCTGTTATCTCGTAGATGATTGCTTTGGTGTAGGGTGTTCATTGAGTTGTAAGTGTTGTGTCACTCTAAGCTTTTAAGCGTGAGTGCTGTGTATCTTGATTAAAGTTGTTAAGCACAATCAAGAATTGTTTGAAGTGTGACTTCAAAATTGTCTTTAATATTGATTAAAGGTAGTAATCACTGAGGTGATTGAGGGGGAGTGAGTAGGAACTCCGATCTTAGTGTAAGATTGAAATTGCATTGGGTAGGGATTAAGTGAAGAGTTGTAAACGGGTGAGTTTAGCTTTGAATTAATACTACTGATAGTGGATTTCCTCCCTGGCTTGGTAGCCCCCAGACGTAGGTCATGTTGGACTGAACTGGGTAAACAATTACTTGTGTTATTTACTGCACTTACTTTTAAGTTCTGCATAATTCTTGTCTGTGCAGAATTGGATGTCATAACAACCCGTGTGACATCGAAAGTCTGATAACTAGAATTTCACATAATAATTTCATTTTTAATCCCTAAAATATGGGACTTTCACCAAAAATCTTTAAAATGAAATGTACATATCATCTCCCAAAATGAATGAATGATTTTAATTTTATAAAATTCATCCCATGACCAATTTTTGTTTGTCTCATTCCCTTACCCCTTCATCTTCATCCCTATTATTTCCCATTCCTTTGATTGACAAGTGAAATCTCAATTATCCTAAGGCTAATTGGTTCATCAATGACCTTGTGTCAGATGAATCAATACAAGTATGAATGAGATAGGTCCACTCCTTTTGATCTTTTCTGTTAGTGTGTGGTATGTTTTAGGAGTTTGATTCATGATACCAAATCTCTAACATGCATTAAGACCTAAATTTTGATTACCTGACCTCAGATAGTTGTGACTTCTACGTAAGTCCAATTACGTCTGCTTAACATAGAGCTAAATTTGACCCTAAAGGCATAACATTCTAGTAAGTGAGATTGCAAGTCTCCAATTTTTCATGGTATTGTGTGGAAAGTTGGCCTTTTTCCTTACTATGGAAGATATCTTGGTTCAAGGATTCATGCTTGTGAATAGATGGTTGAGTGTTCTCCAAAGAATGACTTAATCAATTAAAAAGAAAAAAACTACTAACATTCAATTAACTTTGACTAACATTTGACTAACTCTTATTAATATTGCTTTACTTTCAAGTCATTTACTTTATACAAATTAATTTCTAGTCATTTATCATTCATTGTCATTTACATTTCATTTAACTTGTTTATGTTTATGCCATTTTCACTTTGCTCATTTCAGCCATATATTGTGATTGTATATATTTTGTTTGTATATTTTAATTGTGTTTGTGGTCTTAGGACCTTAAAATACTTAATAATCAACAAAAACCCTAAAAATGTTTGGTGGACTGTTGATCTTGATCTGAACTTCTGGACTTAGAACTAGGCAACATTCCCTATGCAAAAAGGACTTGGCCAATGCCAACATCTTGAGACCAAGTTATTAAGAACTGAGCTTTCATCTGATGCAACTCTTGGGATTTATTTGAACTTATCTGCTACATTGTCTTGGTTATAATTATTATTTTGATCTTGTGTCTGATGCTTTCTTCTGAGTTGAGCAAATGAACATTTCATCTGATACATGAGAAGACAAAGAAGACTGCTAGCTATGGGATTTGCTTGCTTGGATGTGGCTATATTTATTTGATGCCTTGATATTCATGATGTCTGATATTGCTAATTTCTTGATTGATAATATCTTGGTTTAAATTCCAAAGGGAAAGTGGGTTTTCTATATGACATTATTGTCTGTTGGATTGCATCCCATTGGTCAAATCTTTTCAACTCTTAACGTTTAAATTTTTGCTTAGGATAACCTCTTCATCTCCTTCCACTTCTTAAATTACAAAATGTCTCCTCCCTTTAAAAAAATTCTTTGCTTGTGATTTTAAACTTAGACTTTGTTTTAATAATAAGAAACTTTGGCCTTATGCCATTGAATTTTCAAACTCTTAAATCAAATTTGTAAATAAACTTAATCATATTGACTTAAAATTTCAAAATACAAAAAGAACTAACAACTCCATTCAAACTTTTGGCCCTTTGTGCCCTTCTCAATTAAACTTTTGATTAAAAGCAATTCACCAACTTTGAAATTGATACCACGAACTACGAGGTTTTGATCCCTCAGTTTTATGTTGGTACGTAGGCACAAGTCCGAAGGTCTTATCAAACACAAAAAGATAATCAATGAATTCTTTTCTTATCCCCAAACTTTGTTTCATCAAACATCATTTATACCAAAAACATTTGCACACATAAAAAAGGGCTCCCTAGGAGTACCTAGGACACTTTGGGTGCTAACACCTTTCTTCTGTGTAACCAACCCCCTTACCTGTAATCTGTGGCATTTTATTAGTTTTGATTTGAAAACTTCTTATCTTTGGGTCTCGTTCGTAATTTTCCCTTTTCCTTTGGAAACAATAAAAGTGCGGTGGCAACTCTGGTTTTATTGACGTCAAGTTTATTTATAGCTTGATGGTCATGAATTTACCGCTATAGAAATGAAGTGGCGAATCTACTGGGGAGTAGTACTCAGTGAGTTTAGCCTACTTTTTATGTGTATATATTTGTATATTTGAAGCTTGTATGCTTGTTTGTGTGATATAATTTGTCTGTTGTGCTTGGTGATCTATGAGTGGTGAGATAAGTTCTAACCCGAACTTGAGTGCAATTAAGATAGGAGGATGGTATAGTCATGTTCAACTTGTGTGGAGTAGTCCTTAACAAGTTGGCTTGAGACCCATCTACTCAGTGGAGACCCTTTTGGAGTTACTAATGTCACACAAGTTATTTATGGTTAGGCATTACTTTCTCGGATATTGGGGTCTGAAAAGCTAAGGACCGGTAAACATTTAACCCATCTTGGCCTATTTAGGACGTAGTGCGGACACTGTTCATATGTAGACCTGATAATAGTTGTTACGTGATAATACACTCAGACGAGTTTCTCTTGAGAATATTATGGGATGATGAGTCAGTCATACTAACCTGTAATATCTGATAGATGAAATCAACACTCTGGGAACTTTTTAGAACATGATCTGTAGGTTTTTATCCTTAATACACTCTGTTGGGATGGTTCTTAACTTGAATCCATACTCGTGACACATAACAAACCCTTTGATTATCGATTGATTCGATCAAGTCTCATCAATATTAATGGAACTTGGGTGTTGGTAAGGTGAAAACCATAATCCACAAAGATGGATAATTGATCTTAATGATGACTTGATCCATCCCTTTACCTTTGTTTGTGTTTGCCTTGTGTGTGATCCCTTGTTTGTGATTGTTGTATTCATGCATACATGCGCATCATAACATTCATAACATAAAATAAATTTCAAGGAACTGAGGCCTTATTTGCAAATATTTTTAGACCATGGATTATGGACGAAGGAACACTAAGAAGTACAGTTTCAGATGTTCCTATTTGAAAGAGCTAAGGAAGTTGTCTTCTTTTGTACTAGATCCCTTGTACTTCAAGAAACGTCATGGGAAGCTTTTATCTATGTTATCTTCTAATGTGGTTGAAGGACTTCTGAGTGTTTTGGTTCAGTTCTATGACCCTCTCTACCGTTGCTTCACTTTTCCCGATTATCAGCTCGTGCCTACGTTAGAGGAGTATGTCCATCTCTTGGGAATACCCATTTCTGACAAGGTACCTTTTAGTGGATTGGAAGAGATTCCCAGGTCTCATATCATAGTCGAACCTCTTCATCTAAAGAAATATGAGATTGAGGCTCATTGGATGAAGAAAGGAGGAATTATGGGGTTGACTTATGAGTTCCTCATTGGAAAAGCTATTGTCTTTTGTAATATCCCATATTCCCTTAAATACTCAATTAGTTGTTAGTTGAGACCAATTGAGTTCCTATGTACTCTATCTATTATCAGTTGTAACAATTAGAGCTCATATGTACTCTAAATGTTGTCAATTGGGACTAATAGGGTAACCAGTGAACTCTGAAGAGATTAATTATTAATAAAAGAGACAGGCCAATATTAATAAGTGCAAGAGAGGATATTTTTGATAACATTAATAAGTGGTCAATTGGTACTGGAAGATAAAATATCAATTGGGATATTTTTATTACTACCTAATATTATAATATATATATATATTTGTATGGTTATATGAGAAAGAAGGAGAAAAGGATAAGAAGAAGTAGGTAAGAGAGAAAGAGAGATATCATAAAGAAAAGAAAGAAAGGGAAGAGGAGAGAAAGAGGAAAAGAGGAAGAGGAAGAAGAGAAGAAGAGGAAGGAAACCACCACCACCATCATCATGTCATCTTCATCATCATCATCACCACTTTCTACTCACCATCTTCACCATCCCATGTGTCCAAGGTGAGCTCTTAGATAGATTTAGCCTTTGGGGAAAATAACCTATGTTTGGGGGGTTAAGATTTGTGTGAATTTGTGATGAACTTGTTGTGTTCATACTCCTCATCCATGCTATGTGTTGATATCATGTTGTTGTTGTTGAAGTTGTGATCCTTGAGTGTTTGATGCTTATGTGTTTTGTTGTTGAAGTTATGGAGGTTAATCACATGAATTCATAACAATATATGTTTTGGTATGGATTGGGAGGGTTGAAATTGGAAAAAGGAGTGTTTAAAAGATGAATTTTTAAAGAAAATTGAAGAACCAATCGATTGGATGGACTTTCTGTTGAGAAGAAGTGGATTTTTTTTAGAGAAATTCACATTCAATCGATTGATTGATTTGATTAATCTATTGACATGAATTAATTATTTGATGAATTAAAATATGTCACCAATGGGGTTCAAACCCATAACCTTCTTAGAATGGTACAAACTTTACCACTAGGCCAATGATTTTGTTGTTGAATACTTATGCAATGAATAAATATTAATCTAAATCTTGATTAAGATAGATTAATGAATTAATTGATTGTTATAAATCTGTTTTGGACGCAGTCGGAGGCATTGGAAAGCTATTTCAATGCTCTATCATATAGTGATGAAAAAGCATGATCATATGTCAATTATATATATATATATATAATATATATATATATATATATATATATATATATATATATATTATGAGTTATTGTTTTGTTGATTGAATATATGGTTCTTGTTCTTGCCATAATTCAAGAACCGTGAATCCGACTGATATGAGACTTAAAGCTTTGAAAAGCTCATACAATGAGATATTGCATGGTGATGAGAGACCATGAGCTAACCAAGAATTATTGGTAAAGGATAGTGATAATTGTATGCTTGGGTTATGTTTGACTTTTTTGTATGTGACAACTTGAATAACCTAAGAAAATAAGGAGCATGTTGTGAGTCGGATATGTCTAGGGTTTATTATGACATATTATGCTACTATGGGTGTTCTTGTGTGATATTTAATATGCTACTGTATATGCTATAAATTGATTGGATGTAGTTGGATGTGAAATAATATGATTAAAACTCTATAAAGATGAGTGAGGAAACATAGGAGAATAACTTGATTAATAACTTAGAAAGATAATCTAGGTTATGGAAATGAGTATACGGTGATGCTTGGACACAACGGTACCTAGGTGTGTATCGTGGACAAGTATTCACTTGGTAAGTGAACGAATATGCCTTGTATGGAACATGTGGGATTTATGTATGAGAATGGATCATGTTATGATGCCATGAGAATTGATATGATGTCATGAGAATCGTTTGATATTTTTGGTGAGGAACATTTGTTCCAAAAGTCCTATTTTGGTGAGGAGCATTGCTCCGAAAGCCCTATTGGTTATTGAGAATTAATCACGTATTTGGAATTATTTGTGATGGTGCACATACCACTCCAAGGGCTTTGGTAAAGCGGTAAGTGGGGATGTGGCACCAATGATTCACGCCTCAATTGAGTTTGAGTCCTAACCATGATAGACATTGGGGAAAGGTGGACACCTAAGTGGGTTAGAGTCCCATATGGTGAAAAACACTAAACGTGGGTTAGAGTCCCATATGGGGAAAGATACTCAACATGGGTTAGAGTTCCATATGGTGAAAGATACTCAACATGGGCTAGAGTCCCATACGAGTGATGGTTCTTAAAAGTGGGTTCGACTCCCATACGAGTGATGGTTCTTAAAAGTGGGTTCGGTCCCATAGAGGAACCTGATATCCATTGTGAAAGTCGAATCATACGGGCATGCATGAACCAAGCCTTGGCCTAGACGTATGTAAGGTTGGGGACCGATGTCGCGTGAATCTGAATAGTGATTTGTTGAGTGGATGCACTCAAGTGACATGTTTCCATACATTGCGATTATCCCGTAGTTACTAAAGTCCTAGTTACAAGGTGAGAATGATGCACGGGTAACGGAAGGTGAAAACATGAGTTAGAATCAAGTAGGAACCCTGTAGAGCCGAGTGGACCCATAGGATAGGACACTGAGATTATTATCTCATCCCATTATTGTTGTTATTTTTCAGGTAATCCTTGCAGGTTGAATATAAGAGAAGTTGTTTATGGATGTTTCAAGGGACGCTGTTTATCATGATCTTCCGTTGTGGAGTTGTGTGCAATGAAGATATTGCACATAGTTCTTAGATTTTTATTGTTTAGGCACTATTGTATAACATTTTCCATTTATGTTTTTAGTTTGGACATTGTAAGACCCTAATTTTGACCCTAAGATCCCTCATGGCATCATATCATTGCACATTGCATTGCCTCAAGGATCATAGCATCTTGGCACCTTAACCTTTGGGTTGGGACTTGTGTGATTTGGTTTGAGACCACCAAGCATGCTTGAATTGTATACTATTGCTTTTCTTATTTTTATTACTAACCAAAAGCACAAAAATATGTCACTAACATCTTTTGTTTTGAAGCTCAAGCAATCATGAGATCCAAGGCTCCTAGGAGGCCCCTATGCTCAATGAAGTGACCAGATGAATTTAACGTCAATTAAGCTATGGATAAACTTAACGTCAATAAAACCAGAGTCGCCACCGCGCTTTTATTGTTTCCAAAGGAAAAGGGAAAAGTATGAACAAAACCCAAAGATAATAAGTTTTCAAATTAAAACTATTAAAATGCCAGAGATTACAGGTAAGGGGGTTGATTACACAAAGGGAAGGTGTCAGCACCTAAAGTGTCCTAGGTACTCATAGGGAGCCCCTTTTTTATGTGTTTATGTGTTTAGGTATAAAAGATGTTTTAGAAAAAATAGAATGTGGGGATGAGAAAAAGAATTCATTAATTATATTTTTGGATTTGACAAGACCTTCAGACTTGCGCCTACGTACCAACATAAAAATGAGGGATCAAAACCTTGTAGTTCATGGTATCAATTTTAAAATGAATGGATTTCTTTTTAATCAAAATTTAAGTTTAAAATAGGCACAAAAGGCCCAAAAGTTTGAATGGGTGTTAGTTCTTTTTGTCTTTTGAAATTTTAAGTCAATATGGTTAAATTCATTTACAAGTTTGATTTAAGAAAAGAGTTTAAAAATGGTACGTAGGCAATGGGTTTATCCATTCAAACAACAAAATTGTAAATAATTTGTATATTCTTTTCCCATCTCCCTAATCATGTTTGCACAAATATTTTCACAAATACCAACCTACCATACAACTTTGCAAAAAGGGCTCCCTTAGAGTACTAAGGATGTTTTGGATGCTTAAAACCTTCCCATTGCATAACCAACCCCCTTACCCAGATCTCTGACATTTTTATTAGTTTTTGATTTGATAAAACTTCTTACTTGGTTTTTGTTCTCTTTCTAACCTTTCCTTTGGATAAATAGAAGTGAAGTGGCGACTCGAATTGTATGTTTACTTTTGATTTAGTCAATAAATCATAAGGTAACGAATACCCCGCTACAAACATGTATATATATTGATGCCATTAGGCACTTATGTTGGATCAGTACCAATTATTAACACTTGTATGATATTATTCTAGATATATATTATATGGGTTGTTACATCTTTGCTCAAGTCGGTAGTGTGGATGCTTTTGAAGCCATCTTTGTGTTGCTCATCTATGGTCTAGCTTTGTTCCCTAACATTGACAGTTTTGGGGATGTTAACGCCATTAGAATCTTCTTGTTTGGAAATCCTATTTTGACTCTGTTGGGTGACATGTATTTCTCTTTGCATTTGAGGAATTTTAAAGGTGGTGGGACTATTGTGTGTTGTGTTCCTCTTCTATACAAGTGGTTTATTTCGCACTTGCCTTAGACACCTGCTTTCTTGGAGTATGAACAATGTCTAAGATGGTCCCAGAGACTTATGTCTCTCACTAATGATGATATTGTTTGGTATGACTCTGCATTGGGAAGCTTGGATATTATTGACAGTTGTGGTGAATTCTCTAATGTGCCTCTCATTGGTATACAAGGAGGAATCAACTACAACCCTGCTTTGGCTCGTCGTCAACTTGGGTTCCCCTTGAGAGACAAACCTAATAACACTAAGTTAGAAGGTATTTTATATCAAGAGGGTAAAGGTCCCCAATGTTTGAAGCAGAATATGATACATGCTTGGCATAACGTGCATAGGAAAGGAAGATCCGAGCTTGGTCCGTGTAGCTGTGTAGCTTCGGAAGCTTACACTACTTGGGTGAAGAAAAGAGCTTTGGAGTTGAAGATGTCGTATGCTTGTGAAAGACCTGTGTCTTTAGTTGTGGCTGAGCCATCAACTCTCCCTAAACAATATGTAAAGGAGTTGGAAGACGCACTCACCAATATGAAGCAAGAGAAAGATATGTGGGAAGAGAGGTTCCATGCTTTGAGCCGAAAGCATGAAGAGTTGTAGCTTGAGTTAAAGGACAAAGACGCGCTTATTGAAATTCTTGAAGACCAAGAAGTGAAGAGCCAGAGAGAGCCAAAGAGTATACCTTCCTCTAGTATGCCTCAACCTTCTGGTGCTTGGAAGAAGATTGTTGATCAACTTGTCCTTGAGAAACCTCAGATGAAGATATCTTTTGAGTCAGAGATTCAAGGCATCCAAAGGAAGTACGCGCCCTCATCCAGATCATCTGACACAGTTGCTAAGGGGTCCTTAGGATGATTAGTTTCCTTTTCTCTTGTATTTGTATTTTGGTTTCTGAAACTATACTCAATGTAATCCTTCCAAATTTTATGAATAAAAAGAGATTTTATGGTCAATCAAATTGTTCCTTGAAATTAATTAAACAAAAACATTGCATTTCATGCATCATTTGCATATCAGGTTTTCTTCCGCAAGATGTCTTATCGGTTATTCTTTTGTCCTTCAGCTAAGCTGACTCACTGATACAACACTCGTGCTAATCAACCGAGAATCATGGAGCACTTAGAGCAAGAGAATATAGAGCTGAAGGATGAAATTGAACGGTTAACTTCTATGATGGAGTCTATTCTTGCTGCGCAGAATAAATCTTCACCAACTCCTGCAACTCGTCGCTAGAGGACTTCTATTTCTAAGGTTGCTACCTCAACTATTCCAGTTACTGCCATCCAATCCGGTCCTTCCATGCCTGCTGGATTCCCTTGGGGGATGCCATCAAATTTTATGCCTGAACGGTATGCACCCACATTTGTTTCTCTGCCAGCATCTAGCCCGGTCATGACAATGCCACCTCTAGTCATTCATACTTTGCCTCGTGTTGAGGATACCATCTACCATTCTGAGCCATCTGAGGCCCCAGATGTATATGAGAAAATGGACGAGATGAAGGATCAGTTACTCGAGCTGCACAAAGATTTGAAGACTCTGAGAGGAAAGGATTTGTTTGGGAAGAGTTCTGCTGAGCTCTGCCTAGTTCCTAATGTGAAAATCCCGATGAAGTTCAAGGTCCCTGACTTTGAAAAGTATAAGGGAAATACTTGTCAATTAAGCCACCTTGTGATGTATGTCAGAGAATGTCAACTCAAACTGATAATGATCAATTACTGATTCACTACTTCCAAGACAGTGAGAATGGTTCCGCTTTGAGATGGTACATGGGGTTAGACAGTGTAAATGTTCATACTTTCAACGACTTGGGTGAAGCCTTTGTCAAGTAGTACAAATGTAAGGTGGATATGGCTCTTGATAGAGACCAATTGAGTTCTATGCCTTAGAAAGATAAGGAGACATTCAAGGAGTATGCCCAGAGGTGGAGAGAGTTTGCTGCCCAGATTAGTCCACCATTTGAAGAGAAGGAGATGAACAAGATTTTCTTGAAGACGCTGAGTTCGTTTTATTATGAACGTATGATTGCCAGTTCCCCCAAAGACTTTACAGAAATGGTAAATATGGGGATGAGGTTAGAAGAGGGAGTCCGTGAAGGACGTCTGTCCAAAGAAGAAGCGTCGTCTAACAAGAAGTATGGGGGTAGTTTCTCCAAGAGGAAGGATGGGGAAAATAATTCAGTAACTTTAGGGAGGCAGATAAGGCCTCATGTCAGAAAGAGTTCTCAACCTCGTCAACACCAACATTAAGTTTCTTCAAAAATCCTAGTGTTTTCCAACAATTCCAACAATCAATATGTTCTGATTCAACAACAACGTCAACAACAACCGTAACAAAGAACCAACTACAACAACAACAATAACCAACAAAGTTTTGAGAGGAAGAAGGTCTCTTTTGACCCAATTCCTATGTCATATGCTGAATTGTATCCATCTTTGGTTCTCAAGAACCTCATTCAACCCAAAAATCCTCCACAGATTCCTGAGCCACTTCCATGGTGGTTCAAACCTGAACTTCATTGTGCTTTTCACCAGGGAGCCCCTGGCCACGACATAGAGAATTTCTATCCATTAAAGTATGAGGTCCAGAAACTTGTGAAGAGTGGTATGGTGTCCTTTGAGGATAGAGCACCTAATGTGAAAGCTAATCCATTTCCTACTCATGGTAATGCTACTGTCAACATGGTGGATGGTTGTCCAGGGAGTTTCCGAGTATTCCATGTACGACGTATCCGTAGGTTGTTGGTGGAAATGCATAGAACCTTGTGTTTGATCAGTGACTGTGAACACGGCCATGATGGTTGTGCAATATGTAGTGTGAACCCCCGTGGGTGCATGGTTGTCAAGAGAGATATCTAGAAGTTGATGGATGAGAATGTAATCCAAATTTAACAGTCAACGGATATAGAGGATGTGAACATAATAGTTCCAGTGTTCAAGACCCCTGAGCGGGTAGTCATTCAATTTGATAGCAGCAACATCAACAATGTTAATAGATCCGGGTATCATCATTGGTAATACGATTAGTGGGCCCTATTCCATATGCATCCGATAAAGTCGTGCCTTATCAGTATAACACCACAATGGTGGAGAATGGTCAAGAGGTTCCTTTACTAGTTGCAGATTCCATGGTGAATATTGATGATATTGCAAAGGTGGCCTGATCACACTAAAATTTACGTATTTTCGACTCCGATTTCACATGAATTCTAGTCATTTCATTGTTATTTTGTTGTGTTATTACTGTGTTTTCCTTTGTTTTCAGGTTTTTACTTTAATCGGAGCCCCGATCGAGAAAAGGAGTGAAAAAGAGCTAAAAACCCTAAAATTCAGCATTTTGTGCTTATGGCCTACCCCATGGCGGGCGCCACAGACCAAGCCATGACGTGTCCAAGTCCAACTTCCTCAACTCCCGCGTTTCCCCACTTCATCCACTAAGGCGCCCCACTTTGTGCTTGTGGCGGGCGCCATAGCCTTGTGGCGGGCGCCACAAGAAGGAAACGGTTTCCTCAATTTTCAAGTTGAAGGGCATCCAAGTTATTTCCACCTTTTTTATTTGCTTATAAATAGAAACGCGAATTCAGTTTTACAATCATCCAAACTTAGAGCAGAGGCAAACTCAGAAGCAACTTTGTTTCACTTAGGCATATATTCAATATTTTATAGTGGTAATTGCTTCGCATTGGAGTGTTACCATAATTGTGTCATCAAGTCTGTGATAGAGTCTGTAATCGAGTTTGGAGCACTTTGGAAGGAAGTTAATCCTGCCGCCATTTACATTTCTGCATTGCAATTTACTCAGCCCTCCGATTGGAGCAGGTTTTTATTACTCGCCTTTACTTTATTTATTTCCCGCACTCGCCTTTACTTTATTTATTTCCCGCGCTCGCTTTTACTTTATTTATTTCCCGCACTCGCTTTTACTTTATTTATTTCCCGCATTCGCTTTTACTTTATTTATTTCCCACACTCGCTTTTACTTTATTTATTTCCCGCACTCGCTTTAAATTATTTACTTTTCGCACTCGCACTACTTTTATTTACTTTAATGCACTTTTACTTTACCATGTCTAGCTAAATTTATAAGGCTAGAATGTAAGGATCGTAATTAAACCAGTAATCCGTACAATTGTTCGTAGAAACACTTAAAGGGCTATTTTAACTTTCAACTGAAGTTTTCCCGCACTTCAATTCCGTTGGGTAAGATCGAAAGCCGTCCAACGTCTTTATAAACTTAATTGTTTTTAACTATTTCAAAAACAGCGAAAGCGCTTTGTTTAGTTCATTAGGAGTTTTTAACATCAAGAAGAAAAGAGATTTTAAAACTATTTTCGGACGCGTTTATAAGTTTAGAGTCTGGTTCGTGAGAACCTCTTTGGTTAAGAAATCCAGGTTATAATACTTTTCAACTTAGTCAAGATACTATATTTCTTAAAAATAGGTTTACTACTCTAACGCAATGCGCGCCTTTTTATAAGTGACAATAAGAGGGTTTGATTAGGGAGTACAACTCGGTTCTGAATACGCGAAAGCGATAGTTCCTGTTAAATTAGTTCTTTTCAAAGTAGGAAACATTGCCCATAAGTAGTTATATTAGCAAGTACTTGGATTATCAATTGATTACGTGAATTACATTTGACCCTGTCTTTATTAATTATATTCTATTTCAATACTTTACTTTTTATTGCACACTACAAAACACTTATTTTGACCGCCTTTGATAAACACCATAACGACAGATAACGATAGATTGACACTTGGTCTCTGTGGATACGATAATCTTTTATATTACTCTGACGCATTCGTATACTTGCGAACATCAAGTTTTCCAACGCATCAAGTTTTTGGCGCCGTTGCCGGGGACCAATTTCGTCAAATTTCATTTTCCTGTTGTTATATCGTTTAGACTTAGGTTATTTCCCGCCGGTGAATGCGAAGAACTCGCAGCACCGGAAGTTTAAGCTTAGTAAACCCTCTGGCGGAACCTGAACGTTACCCTCGCGCACGTTCATTCTTTCATAGAATTAAGAGAGTTATGGCCGAAGATCAAAACCAAAGACCTCTTAAGGACTTCGCTCTACCATCTAATGAAGAACCTAGTTCTAGTATAGTAAACCCAATCATCCCAGCCAATAATTTTGAACTTAAACCATCTCTGTTACAATTAGTGCAACAAAGACAATTCGCGGGTCTCGCTACCGAGAACCCTAACCAACATTTAAAAATATTTGTTCAATTAGCAGATACTTTTAAAACCAATGGAGCTTCTCCTGAGGCAATACGTTTAAGATTATTTCCTTTTTCCCTCAGAGATAAAGCTCTATCATGGTTAGATTCCCTTCCATCCAATTCCATTACGACTTGGGTAACCTTAGAAGAGTTTTTCTTGCTAGATATTTTCCCCCGAGTAAGACCGCCGTTCTTCCAAACCATATAACTAGATTTACCCAAAACCATGGAGAATCGTTGTTCGAAGCTTGGGAGAGATATAAAGAGTTGTTGTGAGCATGCCCACATCATGGCTTAGAAAACTGGTTAATCATTCAAACCTTCTATAATGGACTTCATTATAACACAAAGATGACCATCGATGCTGCCGCAGGCGGTGCTCTGATGAACAAACCTTATCCTGAAGCTAGTGCCCTCATCGAAGACATGGCTCAAAACCATCAATCATGGGGAGTCGAACGAGCGACAGTTGAGAAGAAGGAAGCCCAAGGAGGAGTGCATGAACTAAGATCTATAGACATGATGCAAGCTAAAATGGACGCATTAGCCCTCAAAGTCGAGCATATGTACACGAACCTGAATACTGTAGCCGCAATTTCGTCGGATTGTGAGATATGTGGAACCCAAGGACACCAATCCGCAGAATGCAGTCTATTGAACGAAACCCACTCCAAGCAAGTGAACTACACCCAAGGGAACCCATATTCGAATACCTATAACCCTGGATGGAGGAATCGCCCTAACTTCTCCTATAAAAACAATAACCCTATTCAAAATAATGCACCTCCGAGACCTAGTTATCAAGCCCCTAGATCAAATCAACCTATGCAACCTGTACCACCAAAGCCGAGCCTTGAGAAAATTATGGAAAATTTTATCACCGCTCAAACCCAACAAAATAAGGAGTTCATGAATCAAAACATTCATGTTAACGAATTGATTACTCAGTTAAGAACCAAGGTTGATCAAATAGTTACTCATACCAAGATGCTTGAAACCCAGATCTCTCAGGTAGCTTTAAACCAAGCCCCTCAGACTACACCTGGAGGACAATTCCCTGGACAACCTCAACAAAATCCGAGAGGACAAGCCAATGCCATTACCCTAAGGAGTGGGAACTCTTATGATGAGCCACCAAACCCAAGATTAAGTGAACCCGAAACTTCTAAGGAATGTACCAAACCCCCGGACGAAGTAAAGGAACTAGAGGAGTTTGAAAACCAGGAAGGTCGAGATAAAGGAGAAGAACCTAAAGATAAAATTTACGTACCGCCCCCGCCATATAAACCACCTATACCATATCCACAAAGACTCAAACAAACCCAGACCAATAAACAGTATCAAAAATTTATTAAAGTTATAGAAAAACTTCATGTAGAAATCCCTTTCACAGAAGCCATCACCCAAATACCTTCTTATGCAAAGTTTCTGAAAGACATCCTTACCAACAAACGTAGACTTGACGATCCGAAGCCTTTGGGATGTAATGCTATTTCCGAGGACAAATTAGCAAAGAAAGATAAAGATCCTGGAAATTTCTCCATTCCTTGCCTTTTGGGTAATCATGTCATCGATAAAGCTTTTCTAGACTTAGGAGCTAGTGTGAGCTTAATGCCTCTAGCAATTTGTGAGAGGTTAAACTTAGGAGAATTACAACCCACTAAGATGTCACTTCAGTTAGCCGATAGATCTGTCAAATATCCGATAGGCATTTTGGAAGATGTTCCTGTTAGGATAGGTCAGTTATTTATCCCTACTGATTTTGTCATCATGGACATCAAAGAAGATAATGATATACCAATTCTTCTAGGTAGACCATTCTTATCGACTGCAGGAGCCATAATAGATGTCAAGAAAGGAAAGTTGACATTTGAGGTAGGTGACGAGAAAATAGAATTTATACTTTCGAAATTTCTTATGGCACCTGTGATGGGAGACTCGTGTTATGCCTTAGATATCATTGATGAATGTGTTAGAGAATTAGAACAAAAAGAAATTATAAAAACAATCAAGTTACCATCAACCCCCATAAAGGAAGATGATGAATTTAAAGAACCTTACATCGATGATAACCTTCACGAATGTTTATCCCTTACTCCAGATCCTATGCCATGCCCTAAGAAACCAACCTTAGAACTTAAGGAACTGCCTAAGAACCTGAGATACGAGTTCCTCGATGAAAAGATGAACCGCCCAATTATAGTCAGTGCTACCTTGAGCCAAGAGGAGACGGACCAACTTTTAGACGTTTTACGAAGATATCCCTCAGCCTTAGGATATAATATCTCTGACCTGAAAGGTATAAGCCCATCCGTATGCATGCATCGGATTTCGCTCGAAGAAGATTCAAAACCCTCTAGGGAGCATCAGAGAAGAATAAACCCTATAATGAGTGATGTTGTTAAGAAGGAAGTTCTTAAGTTACTTGAGGCAGGTATAATCTACCAGATCTCGGATAGTAAGTGGGTGAGCCCTGTGCATGTAGTACCTAAAAAGGGGGGCATCACAGTCGTGCAAAACGATAAAGGCGAACATGTAGCAAAACGTTTAGAAGGAGGATGGAGGATGTGTATAGATTATAGAAAATTAAATAAAGCAACTAGGAAGGACCATTTCCCTTTACCATTCATAGACCAGATGTTGGAGCGTCTAGCCAGACACTCTTACTTCTGTTATCTAGATGGATACTCTGGATTCTTCCAAATACCTATTCACCCAGAAGATCAAGAAAAAACTACCTTTACATGCCCCTATGGAACCTTTGCTTATAGACGAATGCCTTTTGGCCTCTGTAACGCCCCAACTACTTTCCAACGCTGCATGATGTCAATCTTCGCAGATTACCTAGATGGTATCATGGAAGTGTTTATGGACGATTTCTCGGTTTGCGGATTCAATTTTCACAATTGTCTTGCTAACCTTGAGAAAATCCTGGAGAGATGCGTGGAGGTGAACCTCGTGCTAATTTGGGAAAAATGTCATTTCATGGTGACCGAAGGAATAGTTTTAGGACATATAGTTTCCGAAAAAGGTATAGAGGTAGATAAAGCTAAAATAGAAGTTATAGAAAACCTAAACCACCAAAAAACCATCAGAGAAGTCCAAAGCTTTCTTGGACACGCTGAATTCTACTGGCGTTTTATCAAGGACTTCTCCAAAATAACAAAACCGTTAACCGGACTTTTAATGAAAGATGCTGAATTCATTTTCGACGAAAAATGTAATGACGCATTTAATCTTTTAAAGCAAGCATTAATCTCTGCACCCATTATGAAACCGCCCGATTGGTCGGAACCTTTTGAGATAATGTGCGATGCTAGTGATTATGCAGTTGGAGCCGTTCTAGGACAAAGAAAACATAAAAAATTACATGCCATTTATTATGCCAGTAGAACCCTAGATGCTGCCCAACTTAACTACGCAACAACCGAAAAAGAATTACTCGCTGTAGTTTTCGCTATAGACAAATTTAGATCTTATCTAGTAGGAGCAAAAATTATTGTTTACACCGATCATGCTGCCATTCGTTACCTATTAAGTAAAAAAGATGCCAAGCCCAGGTTACTCCGATGGATTCTATTACTACAAGAGTTTGATTTAGATATAAGAGATAAAAAAGGCACTGAGAATGTAGTAGCCGATCACCTTTCTAGGCTAGAACATCTAAAACCTGAACTAGTACCCATAAACGATGATTTCGCCTATGATAGACTGATAGCTAAAGTAGAAACCATTGAAGACAATAACCTAGATCCTCATGAGCATTCCCAAAATTCCTTAGCAATAAGTAACGTACCCTGGTATGCAGACTTCGTTAATTACCTAGCTGCTGATATAGTACCCCCTGATCTTGACTACCACCGCAAGAAGAAATTCTTCCACGATGTGAGAAACTTCTATTGGGACGAACCACTCCTATTCAAAAGGGGTAAAGATGGCATTTTTCGCCGTTGCGTTCCAGAAAAAGAGGTAAATAATATTATCGAGCATTGTCATTCTGCACCTTATGGTGGACATGCAAGCACCTCTAAGACATACGCCAAGATTCTTCAAGCTGGCCTATTCTGGCCTACCGTGTGGCGTGATGTCTATGCTTTCATTGTCAAGTGTGATAGATGCCAACACACTGGAAACATTTCAAGACGTGATGAAGTGCCTCTAAGAAACATTCAGGAAGTAGAACTCTTTGACGTATGGGGTATAGATTTCATGGGACCCTTTCCACCATCCTTAGGAAACAAGTATATTTTAGTAGCCGTAGACTATGTGTCTAAGTGGATTGAAGCTATAGCTGCACCCACAAACGACACTAGGGTAGTAATCAAACTATTTAAAAACTATATATTCCCTAGATTTGGAACACCACGTTTAGTCATAAACGATGGAGGATCACACTTTATATCGAGAATATTTGACAAACTTTTAAGAAAATATGGAGTTAGGCATAGAGTAGCAACACCGTACCACCCACAAACTAGTGGCCAAGTAGAAGTATCTAATAGGAAGATAAAACAAATCCTAGAGAAAACTGTTTCTATTTCTAGGAGAGACTGGTCTCAGAAGCTTCAAGAAGCGTTATGAGCCTATAAAACTGCTTTCAAAACCCCTATAGGAACTACCCCTTACCAACTAGTTTATGGAAAATCCTGTCACTTACCATTCGAATTAGAGCATAAGGCCTATTGGGCCATTAAAACTTTGAATTTAGACTACCTAGCCATCGGAGAAAAGCGTACCCTAGACATTCATAAATTAGACGAACTTAGGCAGTCGGCCTACGAAAATGCAAAAATATATAAAGAGAGAACAAAAGCCTATCATGACAAAAGAATAGTAAAGAAAAACTTCAATGTAGGCGATTTTGTTCTCCTTTTTAACACTAGGTTACGACTCTTCCCTGGAAAGCTACGTTCAAGATGGACTGGTCCTTTCGAAGTATCCAAGATTCTGAGATCCGGAGTCGTAGAAATCAAGAACGATACTTGTAGTCCATTCATTGTAAATGGACAAAGACTGAAGCTCTACGAAGGAGGAGACATTCCAACATACTACTCGAGCCACACCCTGATTGATCCGCCGATTCATACTACTACAGGTGTATAAATTCTAACCGTCAAGATAATGACGTTAAACAAGCGCTGCGTGGGAGGCAACCCATGGTTTTTCTTTTCATTTTACTTTTTTCGCATTTATTTACATTTATTTTTATTTTTATTTTATTTTATCTTATTTTGCATTGAGACTAAAGTTTGAATGGTTTGTATTTTCAGGATCACTTTCCTAACTTTTACTGGATGCAGGGTTTTGATGACATGCATGTTGCCTATAGAGACAATGCTCAGAGGGAGCGCTACATTGCTTTATACCAGCGCCCTATGGCACCCACATGTTACCCTGATCAGCATTGTATGGAGGCACTGGGTATCGAGCCTAGTATTCGATTCCTTAGCCACCAGCTCCACTGGGACGAATTTGCTGATGACTTAAGTAACACATATAGGAACCTGACTTTGGAGTTCCTGAGTTCATTCGACTACGACCCATATTCTAGACCAGATGGGTATGCTGCTTTCAGGCTCTTTGGAGTTGAGTACTCCTTCAGCCAGAAAGAGTTCGGCGACTTATTAGGTTTCCAGACTACTCCTGATGCTATCCCGGAGACACCTTTGGGATATTTCCTGGGTAAGGAAGTTTTGGAGTGATATATCAGGTGGCGGAAGCCAGGATCCATCTACACAGTTATCTTATGTCATACATAACCCAGCCTTCAGATATTTTCGGATGATATTAGCACATTCCTTCCTGGGAAGACCGGATGCAGAGACACTACTAAGTGAAGAGGAGATCTTCCTATTATTTTGCGCATCCCAGTCTCGCCCAGTAGCATATGGGAACTTTTTATTGAATAATCTCAGCGGTATCTCTAGATCCACCGAAGGAGTCATCCATGTTGGTGGAATCATCACACAGATTGCAGTCGTTTTGGGTCTGTCTCGCAAGTTGTTGCATCTTCAGACCTACTGTGGATATACCACCATGGACATCGATTTCTGTTTGACCAGAGGATTAATGAGGAGAGCCTCTTTCCACCCATGTCAGTTCCGACTACTAGTCGACAGCGAGGCCATCCACTACTTCACATTGCTAGATCCTATAATGACCAGTGTGCATGATCCAGCGAATTGGAGTTATGCTCTAGAGGGCCAGGGAGAGACCGTTGAGGAGCCGAGATCGCCCCTAGTTGCTGAATACACACCTGCACCACCATCTCCTAGAATCACTGTTCTCTCTAATAATCATTCATTGCAGACACCTGACATACGCACCCAGATTGTTGAGTGCCATAGAGAGATTGCAGAGCTTAGACAGGAAGTGGCAGACCTAACTTTACAGATAGGAGTGTCTGATCTCACCCATGCTACTGAAGCCGATTGTCTATATCAGGAGATCACAGAGCTCAGGAAGGAGATAGCTGTGCTCCGTGGATCCACTCAGGCAGACGACACCCCTAATACCTGATCTCACCATTTCACTTTATTTCTCTTTTATATATTTATCGTATTTGCATTACTCATTTTACATTATCGCATTTGGATATTATATAAACTAGGACTATACATTAGTATTTCTATTTTTATCTATATATGTTTTTTATATATAATTTGCATTTTAATTTTTCAGTTATTTATTTATTTATATTTAATTTATGTTTTTGTTTTTGTTTTAGTTTCACTTTTTATTTTTCGTTTTTACTTTTATAAAATTATGCAAGTCAAAGAAACTAGGAGAATCACAAGACAAATGCTATCCAGACCCCTCAAAGCCAAAAGACAAGCGAAGCCCAAACCAAAGGACCAAAATCTGGCCCAGCCAGATTTTGCCTTGTGGCGCCCGCCATAGGACCTGTGGCGCCCGCCACAGCGTCTGTAAATGGTCGGGGCAGACCACTTTTCTTCACCATTTTTGCAACTTACAACCTCCAAAACCCATTTTTTCACCTTGGAAAAAGGCCATTGAACCCACAAAAAGCTCATACTTTCCTAACCATCATACCACACAAATCATTAATCCACTTTTCATTTTTGATTTCATCCACCGGATTTTGTAAGAATCCAACCTTTTCACCAACCACTTCATCTTCTTCATCCACATTTCAAGAGCATTCAAATGGAGTTCAACGGATCCATTCTTCGAGGAGGGAAACCAGGGGAGAGACAAAGAAAAATCATTGAACGGTTGCAAAATCGGGAAATTTTCCCGACAAGGTATGTTGACGAAAATTGTCTCTATACTTTAGGTATCTACCATAGCGTTTTTAATTTATTAGACATCTTAGGTTTGCATAATTTCTTTATCAACAAAGAACCCGCCTATGAGCGGTTGACAATCGAATTTTTAAGTTCCTTAATTTATATTGTCAACCCTAACACTGCTAGCACAGTTGGTACTGTCAAATTTAGAATGTTTGTTGTTGAATACCAATTCAGTACCAACGAACTAGCCAGCTTGTTAGGGATCCCTCACGAGGAAGGTGCTATTTGTGAGGCCCCTTTGGATTCCGAATGGTCTGTTGAGGTATTTTCCTTCTGGGAGCGTCTATCAAACACTTCCATAAACTCTTTTGAAGGAGTTCTTGCCTCAACTATCCATAACCCGGCCATCAATGTTTTTAGATATCTGTTGGCATGCACTATTTTTGGCCGGGAGAATCCAAATAAGGTTAACGCTAGAGAGCTTCTATATTTGCAAGGAAGCCTCACAAATAGGAAAATTAATTCGGTTCCGTATATGCTCGCCCACATGATTTTAACTCTGAATAAGGCGGGACCGATTTCTTTTGGTGGATTGATTACGTCTATTGCTCGGGCACTTAACCTGAACAATGAGATGGCTACCCTAGACCCCTTACCTCCTCGCACAATTAACTTAAAATTTCTGAGAGACATGAAATTGTGTCGCTCAAGGAGAGAAGGAGGTTATACACTTATGATTCATGGAGTAGCCATCCCATCTATTGTTCTACCTTGCACTAGACGTACTGATATACGTGATGAGAGGAATTGGACCTACGATTTAGATGCTCCACCTGTTTTGGGTCCTCTTCCTCCTAACATTCCTGATGAGGCGGGACCGGACACTGATGATGAATATGATCGGAGAGAGAGATCTCCCGTACCACATGTGTCCCCCCATCATCCTTCACCACCACACACCGCACCATTTTCTTCTTTTGCAGGTACCACTCATGGCTTCTATATTATAGAGGAGATGTGGCGAGACCACATGGCTAGAGAGCAGAGGCGTGACGACCTACTCTCTACCATCCAGCAACAAATGATGGATAATATGAACTTCATACAACAATCACAGCGGAGGACAAACAGGTCATACGACACTGTCCTACAGTCCCTGCAAGTGATCACCGATACACAAGCCCGTCAACAACAATACCACCAGCAACACATTGCTCTCGTAGAAAACACTCAGGGTACCATTTTAGGTCACCTTCGAGACGTGAGGACCGCTCAGGATGCCCTGCAGGCGAGGATGGATCAGAGAGACCGTCGTCGTACTCGATCACGTCGTCCACCTCAGGATGGCGAGGGCACTAGTGGTCAGCAATAGGTTGCCAGGTAACTCTTCCGTTATCTTATTTCGAAACATTGGGGACAATGTTCGGTTTAAGTGTAGGAGGAGCATTTATCGTTTTCCTTTTATTTCCAGTTTATTTGCTGTTTTTAGACTGTTTATTTCCTTTTAGTTGTTTAATTTCCCTTTCAGTTGTTTATTTTGCTTTTTAGTATAGTGCATGAGTCTGACGAGTCACCAAATATAGTAGATCCTTAGTACAATCCTACCTCCCCATACCTTTAGCCCCACCAAAATTTTTTGCAAAAGAAAATAGGTGTTATTTCGAAAGTTTTCAGGTTTTAAGGACATGTTTTGAGTAAGGATGCGGTGACTTGGGAGAACTTTGCGAAACATCAGTATCTGTTTTAGCACCATAAGCTTCGTAAATATAGGAATCATTCCCGAAACCCCATATACCATGGCCTTAATCATCATTTCTGTATAAGTCCTTAGTAGTTTATCTCAGCAGTCAGTTCCGGCCTACGCATCCTCTACGTAGGGGACCGATGCAAATAAGTGAATGATCCAGAAAAACAAAAAAATAAAAGAAATCAAAAAGGCAACTCCAGTATAGGTGACCCTCACAAAGTCATTTAAACCAAAGAATTGTAAAAAATTGCTACAAAAAGAAAAAGAAAAAGAAAAAGAAAAGCAATACCCACTGTTGGTTGGTTCAGAGGTATCTGGCACTGAACTCGGTAGGGCGGATTACGATCCGATCCCCCACAACTACAGTTGGGTCCAATAAAAGGGTTTACACATGTTTATGTGCCAGAAACCCCAAGCTCTGATCATAATCACTAACAGGCCACTCTACTATGAAACATGTACGGATAACGGGCTTAATGTGATTGCGCCTGAATGAAAATGACACAAAAAGAGATGAAGAGGCAGGCCTAGGTATTGTGGGATGATATGGGTTGGTTAATATAGGAATGAAGTTTATGTCCGTATTTGCGGATTAGTGTTATCATGATACCCTTAGTTCACTTAGTTAGTACCTATCACTGCATCCCG
This sequence comes from Lathyrus oleraceus, assembly GCF_024323335.1. Taxonomy (NCBI): domain Eukaryota; kingdom Viridiplantae; phylum Streptophyta; class Magnoliopsida; order Fabales; family Fabaceae; genus Lathyrus; species Lathyrus oleraceus. The sequence continues at coordinate 117,080,217 of NC_066582.1, forward strand.
ACTTGAACTTAGAATTTCTACCTGAAGCACTCGTTTACACCAGTTTTTCTTTTGAGAGCTTTATAATGTTTTGCTTGAGGACAAGCAAAGGTTTAAGTGTGGGAGAGTTTGATCACACTAAAATTTACGTATTTTCAACTCCGATTTCACATGCATTCTAGTCATTTTATTGTCATTTTGTTGTGTTATTACTGTGTTTTCCTTTGTTTTCAGGTTTTTACTTTAATCGGAGCCCCGATCGAGAAAAGGAGTGAAAAAGAGCTAAAAACCCTAAAATTCAGCATTTTGTGCTTATGGCCTACCCCATGGCGGGCGCCACAGACCAAGCCATGACGTGTCCAAGTCCAACTTCCTCAACTCCCACGTTTCCCACTTCATCCACTAAGGCGCCCCACTTTGTGCTTGTGGCGGGCGCCATAGCCTTGTGGCAGGCGCCACAAGAAGGAAACGGTTTCCTCTATTTTCAAGTTGAAGGGCATCCAAGTCATTTCCATCTTTTTTATTTGCTTATAAATAGAAACGCGAATTCAGTTTTACAATCATCCAAACTTAGAGCAGAGGCAAACTCAGAAGCAACTTTGTTTCACTTAGGCATATATTCAGTATTTTATAGTGGTAATCGCTTCGCATTGGAGTGTTACCATAATTGTGTCATCAAGTCTGTGATAGAGTCTGTAATCGAGTTTGGAGCACTTTGGAAGGAAGTTAATCCTGCCGCCATTTACATTTCTGCATTGCAATTTACTCAGCCCTCCGATTGGAGCAGGTTTTTATTACTCGCCTTTACTTTATTTATTTCCCGCACTCGCCTTTACTTTATTTATTTCCCGTGCTCGCTTTTACTTTATTTATTTCCCGCACTCGCTTTTACTTTATTTATTTCCCGCACTCGCTTTTACTTTATTTATTTCCCGCACTCGCTTTAAATTATTTACTTTCCGCACTCGCACTACTTTTATTTACTTTAATGCACTTTTACTTTACCATGTCTAGCTAAATTTATAAGGCTAGAATGTAAGGATCGTAATTAAACCAGTAATCCATACAATTGTTCGTAGAAACACTTAAAGGGCTATTTTAACTTTCAACTTAAGTTTTCCCGCACTTCAATTACGTTGGGTAAGATCGAAAGTCGTCCAACGTCTTTATAAACTTAATTGTTTTTAACTATTTTAAAAAATAGCGAAAGCGCTTTGTTTAGTTCATTAGGAGTTTTTAACATCAAGAAGAAAAGAGATTTTAAAACTATTTTCGGACGCGTTTATAAGTTTAGAGTCTGGGTCGTAAGAACCTCTTTTGGTTAAGAAATCCAGGTTATAATACTTTTCAACTTAGTCAAGATACTATATTTCTTAAAAATAGGTTTACTACTCTAACGCAATACGCGCCTTTTTATAAGTGACAATAAGAGGGTTTGATTAGGGAGTACAACTCGGTTCTGAATACGCGAAAGCGATAGTTCCTGTTAAATTAGTTCTTTTCAAAGTAGGAAACATTGCCCATAAGTAGTTCTATTAGCAAGTACTTGGATTATCAATTGATTACGTGAATTACATTTGACCCTGTCTTTATTAATTATATTCTATTTCAATACTTTACTTTTTATTGCACACTATAAAACACTTATTTTGACCGCCTTTGATAAACACCATAACGACAGATAACGATAGATTGACACTTGGTCTTTGTGGATACGATAATCTTTTATATTACTCTGACGCGTTCGTATACTTGCGAACATCAAGTTTTCCAACGCATCATGGCCCGTAGTGGTCATGTGTTTGGTCTAATTTTCCCGAAGGAAGTAGAAGATGTTGCAACCAATAAGAAGGTAGAGATTCTAGTGATGAATCCTGTCAGTGCTACAGTGTGTCAGTCTGGTGAATCCTGCAAACTGAAGGCTAGTGATGATGATGAAGTTCTAAAGGTGATTAAAAGAAGCGAGTTTAATGTGGTAGAGAAGTTGTTCCAAACCCCATCAAAGATCTCTGTGTTGTCCTTATTGATGAATTTTGAGGCACATAGGGAGGTGTAAGACCCCAATTTTGTCCCTAAGATCCCTCATGGCATCATATCATACCATATCATTGCCTCAAGCATCATTGTACACCTTGCCTCCTTCCTTGTGGGTTGGTTATCCTTTTGAGAGTGGTTCTTGATCACCAAGCATGTTTTGCATTTGTATATCATTGCTTTTCCTTTTACTACTAACCAAAAGTACAAAAATATGTCATCTAACCCTTGTCTTGCAGATGAAGCAATCAACAGTCAAAGCAGTCAAAGGCATTCATTGAGCAATAGATGGTGGCCATTCTTGAGAATTTGGACACCACAATCATTATCAAGACTTCACATGAGCTATGATATCATTTTGAATCAAAATCTCAAGTGGTAGAGGCTTGAATTCCATCAGAACATTTTCAGGTCAACTGGAGGCCTAGAAAGTCAACAGTCAAGTCAACAGTGGATTTGGAGGTGGGAAGTGATTAGAAATACTTCATTCATGTTCAAACAAGTCTCATTTGACATTTCAAACATCAACATTGAAGAAAATAAAGTCAGGTCAAAACTTTCCAAAAATAGAAAGTGACCTATAATTCAAATTTGCCAAAAATGGAAAGGTTTTAACCTAACTTCAACTTCAAATTACATCACCAAAAAAGCTTCAAATGAAATTTTGTTGAACATGAAAGTTGTAGATCTTTCTTTCCCATTTCCAAAAAGTCAAAGATCATCAATTTCTCATGTGTGGTTAAGGAGATATGATCAAAACATGGCAAGGTGTACATTGAACTTCAAATGTGCATAACTTCTCAACCAAAACTCCAATTCAAGTGGCTCTTTTTTGTACATTCTTCTCTTGACCTCTACTTTCAAAATCATGCATTGCATTTCATCAATTGTCATCATATAATTATTTGCCAATTCTTGAATTTTTGGAGGGAAATCTTGAAATTTAAAATTGGTGAATTATTTGAACATTTGGCAATTACCATTGATTTTAAAATGATATTTTAAGTGAAATTGAAGCATTTTCGTGTACTGTTCATCATGCATTTTCATGCATAGGGTGAAATACCAAATTTTGCACATACACTCCATTTTTGCTAATCTAATTACCATTTGGCTAAGCATGATTAAGAACATGATTAGGAGGGGGTATATAACCTAAACCCTAACTGTTTTCAGCTAACAACAATCATAATTTTCAGATCTAGAAAAATTCATCAAAATTTTCTCTCAAATTTTCTCTCATTTTCTTCAAACCAAAGCACAATCCATTACTTGATTCATCATTTGGAAGCATCATGGAGCAAGTTTGAAGGAAGATCCATAGCAATTCGTGCAGTTTGAAGCAGCTTGAAGCTTGAACTCATCAATGGTGAAATCAAAATTCTGTTGAATCGTGTGCAATTGAGCCTCCACCTTCCTTCCAAACACTTGTACAAGCTGCATAGAAGATCATTTGAGCATTGCAAGGCCTGATTTCATTGAATTTCAAAGCTGCACTTCAAGAGGTCACGAAATCGTTTCTCTCTTTTCTCAAATTGCTTATGCTATTGTTGTAGATCTCCTTGTTGTGGTTGTTCTGAGCTTTGAATCACTGAAATCCATGCATTATTGACTTAGTTATGGTAGATTAAAGTTTGGATGATGAATGATGATTTGCTCGATCCACTTGATTTACGATGTTAGATGCTTAGCCAATGCTTGATTCTTGATCTATGATGCATGTGCTACATGATGATATGTTCGTTTTTAAAATCTGGAAATAATGTTCTTCGTGTTCTTGAGCGGTTACTGTTCATCGCGTGCGTTTGTGAAGAAGAGGAAGTTCAGTGTCTTTGGCCACGCTTTGATCCGTGCAAAAACCGTTGCCTTTGTTCCCTAGGGTTAGCGCGCTACTGGTTGCATGGAACGCTCATGCAGCGTTCTGATTGGCCAAGGCGATTTTAAATGAAACGCAGCGTATGGTCCTGGCGCCAAATCAACCATATTTCAAATTAAATAAATAAATTCAATTAATCCATTTCTTGTTTCAATTTTTATTTCAATTTCATTTCAATTTTTAGAAATTCATATCAATTTGAAAAATGATCCAAAAAATATGAGGATTTCTGCATTGTGTCACATTTTCTGTCTAGTTTTTTATGATCATCAATTCTAAAATTGTGCTTGGCCTGGAAAATATTTTGCCTAGGGTTCTTGTACATGTATGCATTTTGTACATTGCCTTGCTTATGCATTTGTGAAATCCTGGTCTTTGATCCAATGAATTTGAATTTTTACATGTTGAAACTAGACACTTTGCTTGACATTTTGGTGTTGATTTGGTATTTTTATCATGTGTCATTGCTGTTTTATGATCATGTGAATGTAGGTGTGACAATTTGTGTCACACCTTTGCTTGTTCATCTTATGTGATGTGTTTACCATGCCTAATGAATTCCAATTGCTCTGATGTTTTGTGTGATGCTTGATATGAACGTTGTGAATGAACATGAATTTTCTTGGAATTATTTGATTGATTTCTGATTTAATTGAGAATTTTCATTTTGTTTGGTCACATTTGAGCTTTAAAATAGTCTTGAACTTCAATTGATCATGAAATGGATTTGATAGTTGATATTGATGTGAGACCTTTTGGATCGTTTCAATATGTGTTTGAAGTTGATTCATGTTAATTTTCAGCTTCTGTTTTGAATTTTTTTCTCCATCTTTGACCCTAGGCTTTGACCTAGTGGTTTGCCTCTCATGTTTGAGCTTTGATTTCAGGTTGAACATCCAAGTTATATGGTTCATGATGCTCCATCATTTGAGCATTTGATGTTTGCCTTTGACTACTAAGATTGTGTGTTTTGTAGGGTTGTTAATTCATTTGAGCTTGACTTGTGGCTTAGGCCCTTTGCTTATTGGGTTTGATTGTTGATATTAACTATTGGTTGTTTGTCTGTATAGTTGTACTGATTTGTTTGATGTTTCCGCAGGTACATAAGTTGCTTAAGTTCATTTTGAACTTGCTTTTTCTTGGTTGCTTAACCACTTAGGTATAACCTCTCTTCTTCATGTAGTCTAGAAGACCTGTCCTGTTATGGGGGCAGGCACCTGTCTGAAGTCCTCCTTAAGAGGCAATGCTTGTGATTGTTTACTCTTTGTGCCAAGCAGGAAAAGTCCTCTTATGAGGCAATTGGTAGATAAAAGAGATGTGTAGTCCATCTCCTACTATTCAGTGTGTCATCCCTTTGCTCACATAACATGTTGATGCATTGTGGATATTAACCCAAGATCCTATAGAGTCATTCACTTGTGGAGAAGAGTTCCCACTTTCTGAACTCCCACACTTTCTATTATTCAAAGCTCTCCCAGGCCAGGGATAAGAGCTATGAGGCACACCCCTCATCTCCATTTCATCTGCTTCACCCTAACTCTCAATGTTAGGGTTAAGAGCTCATATTACCCTATTCCAGTTGACTGTAAAGTCTAACCTTGTTTGAGCCTTATTGCTTGTATATAGTGTGTGCTAATTGACTTGTGTGTTTGCTTACTTGATTCATCTGTGCATATCTGCTTGAGTGTGCCTTAGTGCATTTATCATCATCATTTGTATATCATTTCATAAACTTTGCTTTATAGCATTTTGCTTTGACCATGGAGGAGACAAGCATAAGTCCATTACTTGGCAGTTGTTCCAATGATATGGTGTGGGACTAGTATAAGTCCATTGATTGGCATCTGGTATCATTGTTTTGTTTTAGGAGATTGATGTAAATCCATTGATTGGTATCCGGTACCCACCTTTGTTTGTGAGATTAGTGTAAGTCCATTGATTGGCATCTGGTATCATTTGTTTTGTTTTAGGAGATTGGTGTAAATCCATTGATTGGTATCCGGTATCCATGTTTGTTTGTGAGATTGGTGTAAGTCCATTGATTGGCATCCGGTATCCTTGCTTTGTTCATTTGCTTATTTGCTTTGTTGCCTATTCCAAAGGAATCACTTGGATCATCTACATATGATCTCAAGAGGTGAACATCTAAGAAGTTTTACACTCCCTCACCCATCCACCTTTTGTTTCTTTAAACCTCCATTTGCATGTTAATCCAAACCTGAAAAATATTGTGCAGACATTTTCATCCCTTTCAAATTAGAAGCCTAGGCTTTAGGCCTTTGATTTTTCAAACTTCATTTTCATAATACTTATTTTGAATTGAATTCTAATCATACTTTGACCATCTTTTGTGAATAAATCCTAATTGGTTAATTTCACCCATTCAATTGTTTTGTGGCTTTGTCCGTTCTTGATAAGTTTTCATACATTAGCCATAGGTTTGATTTATCCTAGTTGGTTGATATTAATCTCACCTTCTTGTCCTTAGTGATTGAATTGTAAGACTTCCTTGCTTATTATAGGGTTAACCCCTCACTAGCAAGTTGAAGCTCTTCTCACATGGTGGACTTGTTGTTTGTATAAGGTTGAGTTTTCTCCCGTGGATAACGAAAGACCTTAGGGCTTTTGTTTTAAAATGAATCCACTCATATTTTGGAAATCTTTTAGCCGAACTACGGCGTTTTGATCCTTACCTTCCATGGAAAGGTACGTAGGCAACGGGTTCATCCGTTCAAACACAAAAATAATAACTTGTACATTCTTTTCTCATCCCTTCAATCCATGTTTGCACAATAAATATTTCATAAACACATAACATTTCGTACAACAAGTGTGAAAAGGGCTCCCTAGGAGTACCTAGGACGTCTTGGGTGCCTAACACCTTCCCATTGTGTAATTTACCCCTTACCCCGATCTCTGATCTTTTCATTAGTTTTCTATGTGTAAAACTTCTTAGGCTTTTGTTCGCTTTTTAGCCATTCCTTTGGATAAATAAAAGTGCGGTGGCGACTCGATTCTTTGTATGCTTTGCTTTTGATTTAATCAATAAATCATAAAGTGACGAATACACCGCTACAGAAAAGTGGCGACTCTGCTGGGGAAACAAAGATTTACTGCCTTGGTGGTATTGCCTACTTTTCACCCTTGTTGTATGATATTGTTATGTGTTATGTGACATATTTTTGTACAATTTGGGATAACTGTATTAATTGTAATGTTTGAATTGCTTGATATACAATTGTTGTTTGCTTGGTGATCTCTGTGAGATGAGTTCTATACCCGAACTCGAGTGCACCTTAGGGTAGGAGAATGGCGTAGTCTTGTCGACTTGTGTGGAGTATTCCTTAACAAGTTGACTTGCGAGTCCATTCACTTGGTGGAGGTCATGTTGGATTAATAATGTCACATAAGTTATTTGTGGTTAGGCATTATTCTTTCAATCATGTGCCTTAGAAGCCAAAGACCTTAGTTTACCAAGCCCATCTTGGCCTATTTTTAGGACGTAGTGCGGAGGTCGTTCAGATGTCAGATCTGATGCGATTGTTACGCGATACTACACTCATAAGAGTCTCTCTTGAGAATATTTTTGGAATACGAGTATTCGTTCCTCCGATAATATTTGAAAGATGGGATGATGACTATGGGAACCTCTGGTAGAACATGCTCGGCAGGTTTAAACCCTAGTACACTCCCTTTGGGTGGTTCTTAACCGAGACTCCATGCTCGTGACTCTCAACAACCCGTGATTCATGGTTGAGTTGTTCGGACATCCTTAATATCAATGGAACTTGGGTGTTGATAAGGTATAAACCATAATCCACCAAAATGGATGATTGATATTAAGGATGATTGAGCCGGTTCATGTACCGTTAATATCAATGGAACTTGGGTGTCGATAAGGTGTAAACCATAATCCACCAAAATGGATGATTGGTATTAAGGATACTATGAGCTTTCCCATGACCTTTGTCTGGTGTGCTTTGCTTGATCCTTGAGTGTGATTGTTGCATCCATGCATTCATGCATTCATCTGCATTCATGTCATCAGAAAATCAGAAAATTTTCAAGGAACTTAAAGGGTTTATTTGCAAAATTTTCAGACATGGAAAGACCAAAAAGGCATACAAAGAAGTACAGCTTTAGACAACCCGATGTGAAAGAGTTAATGAATCTGACATCCTATGTATTAGATCCCTTGGGTTTCAAAGCTCGTTATGGGAAGCTTCTGCCTCTGTTGACTACTCAGGTTGATGAGTACTTTGGCTCAGTTCTATGATCCTCTGTATCACTGCTTCTCCTTTCCGGACTTCCAGCTGTTGCCTACATTGGAGGAGTATGCTCATCTTGTGGGTATTCCTATTCTGGATCAGGTGCCGTTCAGTGGCTTAGAGAGTATTCCGACTTCTCGAGAGATTGCAGACTTGTTGCACATAGATGAATCTTTGATTAAAGCTAATATGACTACCAAAGGTGGAATTCAGGGTCTTCCTTCTGATTTCCTCATTTCTCAAGCTACCGTTTATGGGAAGGCCATGAGTGAGGATGTCTTTGAAGCCATATTTGTGCTGCTCATCTATGGATTGGTTTTGTTCCCCAACATCGACAAATTTGTGGATGTGAACGCCATTAGGATCTTCTCTGTTCTTAATCCCGTTCTGACTCTGATGGGTGATGCCTATTTCTCTTTGCACTTGAGGAATGCAAAGGGTGGAGGAGTTATTGTGTGCTGTTTGCCTCTGTTGTATAATTTGTTTATTTCTCACTTACCGCAGACGGTCGCTTTCAAGGAGAACAAGGGATGTCTACGGTGGTCTACGAGACTTATGTCTCTCACTAATGATGATATCTCTTGGTATGATCGCGTGTATGATACAGTTCAGATCATTGATTATTGTGGTGAATTCCCTAATGTGCCTCTTCTTGGTAAAGGATAAACCTCATAACATTCTGTTAGAAGGTGTGTTCTTTCAGGAGGGTAAAGATCCCCAAGGCCTGAAAGCCAGGATGGTCCGCGCTTGGCGCAAGATTCATAAGAAGGGTAGAAATGAATTGGGTCCGAAGAACTGCATTGCTTTGGAGCCTTATACTTCTTGGGTCAGACAGAGAGCTTCTGAATATCTGATGCCGTATGACTATCCGAGACCTACACCGTTGGTTGTGGGTGGGCCTTCAGCCCTCCCTAACCAAGATGTAGAGGAGATGAGAGAAGAAGACCTTTCACGTGCCTGGATCCGTGAAAGAGAAGAGTTGCTTCAGCAAATCAAGGAGAAGGACGCTCTGATCGAATTCCTCGAGCACCAGGTGATAGATGATCCGAATGATACCTGGACTTCTCTGCTTCCTCAGTCTTCCAAGTTCTGGAAGAGGAAGTATGATCGACTTGCTAAAGAGAAAGCAGATATGGAAGCAGCATATGAGAGAGAGATCAAGAAGCTTTGTGTATCTCGTCTTCCAGCATCTCGAGCTTCTAGGGATCCATAGGATGTTTATTTTCCTTCTCCCTTGTAATAATAAAAAATGTTGTACTTCTTTGTCTCGAATATATTTGATGAGATATTTTCCATATGCTATTAAATGCTTTAAATATTCAAATTTGCAAATAGAACCCTAAAAGTTCCTTGAAATAAAAAACAAAGCATATGCACAAGCATTGCATGCATCATTTTGCATAAGTAGGTGTTGTTCTGGTCTTCTTGTCTGTGGCTGTAAGACCCCAATTTTTGCCCTAAGATCCCTCATGGCATCATATCATATCATTCACTGCCTCAAGGATCATTGTGCACCTTTGCTTCCCTCCTAGTGGGTGGGTATCTTGTGAGTGTGGTTCTTGATCACCAAGCATGTATTGCCTTTGTATATCATTGCTTTTCATGTGTTTACTAACCAAAAGTACAAAAATATTGTCATCTAACCTTGTTTCTTGCAGATGAAGCAAACTAGGTCAAAACAGTCAAATCATTCATTGAGCAATGGATGGTGACCATTCTTGAAGAATTTGGGCACCATGATCATTCATCAAGGATTCATATAAGTTGTGATATCATTTTGGATCAAGATCTCATGTGGTAGAGGCTTGGAATTCATCAGAACATGGCTCAGTCAACCAAAACCCTAGCAAAGTCAACTGTGGTCAACTGTGCATTTAATCAGGGATTGGAAGGTGTGAGATGGTTGGAAAGGTCTCATTCATGACCATATAAGCTTCAATTGACATTTCAAAGATCAAGGTTGAAGGATTTGAGGTCAAACAAAAAGTTTCCCAAAATAGAAATGACCTGTAATTTTCACCTGCCCAAAATGGAAAGTCATTCTCCTCAAAATTACATGTCCAAACAAGCTTCAAATCAAAATTTGTCCAACATGAAAGTTGAAGATCTTGCTCTTTCCTTTCCAAAAAGTCCAAGAACACTCATTTCTCATTTATGGTTGGCAAGTTATGATCAAATCATTTTCAGAAAAAGTTGAAATTCAAAGTGCCAGAACTTTTGGATGGAAAGGCCAAATTGGTTGATTCTTTTTTGAGCAAACCACATTTAACATGTACTATCCAAATCCATCATCACATTTCATTGAAAACCTTCACATAAAAAGGTCATTTTTCAAGTGAACCATTTAGAAATTGGTGGGAAAAAAGGTCAAATTCAAAAGTACATGGAATTTTCACACTAAGCCAATGCTATTCACTTCTAAACATGATTTGTGATGTGCTGCAAAGGAAAAATCACTGTTCCATTGGTCTTAAGTGAAAAAGGGCAAATTGGCCAAAGTGCATAACATGAGAATTTTGCTAATCCTTCCAAATATGCTAAACATGATTAAGGCTTTGGATTAAGAGGTGGTATTTAAGCCTAATCATAACAGAAAACTCAGATCCACAATCACAATTTCAGATCAAACTCCAAAAATTCACCAATTCTCTCAATTTTCACATTTTCTCTTCACACTTTTTTTCATTCATTCATCAAGAATTCATCATTGTTGGTGCTATTTCTTTTGTGAATCATCAATTGCAGGTGGATGTGGACTTCTGCTTGAGGCGATTGGGGAAGAAGTCGCGCTGAATCCAACTGTTGCAAATCTTGAGCTCCCATGGCAGTTGGAAAATTCATCATCATCGTGCATTGTTGAGCTGAGTTGCACCTTCCATACACCTTCTACATCAATATATGCTATCTGTTTCCACAATTCCTGGCCAAACTCGATCGATTCCACAGCTGCATCAATCAAGAGGTAAAAATCCAAATCCTCTAATTGCTAAAATTAACACGTGACTTAGGTAGAGTGTGCAACATAGAGTAGAACGCAATTTGAATCATGCGATTTCATCAACTATTCATGGAGAAATCTGGATTTAGAGTTTGGATAGCAAAACATTTCTTGATTGAATCTTTTTATGTGTTGATTTCTGGACAATTTCATTATGATATTTGTGATCCTCGTTGCACGCTGATTCCAACCATATATAGTTTGTACGTTTCCATGGAGATTTGGTCATGGTGAAGATTTCAGCTCAAGAACACCAAGAACACGACCATTTTCCTTTCCAAACGCGCGTAGATCTTATTTGCCTGGCCTTGAATTTGAAAATGTGTTTACCACGTGAATCAGCCACTCACACAATGCCACCGCGTTTAGTGAAACGGGGCGTTTCGCCCCTGGCTGTGGATATTTACAAAAATGCCATTCGCCTCATTCAAATTCATTTAAACTCTTAAATAATTATTTCATTCTTTCAACAATCTTCAAAAAATCATAACTAATCCATTTTTGATCCAAATTGAGTGAGGATTTTTGTGTTCATCTCCAAATTCTCTCTAGTTTTTTTTAGGCATGATAGTAAAAGTTGTGCTTGGCTGATTTTTTAATTTGTCTAAGGCCTTTGATCATGTATGCTATGTGTGTATGTTTTGCCATTTCCTTCATAAAATAATGATGCCTCATCCAAAATGCTTGAAATTTTACATGCATGTTCTTGACTCTTTCCTGGTGATTTTGATGTATAGTTTGCTATTTTTGAGTTTCTGGATTAGGAGATATGATGTGATCTTTATGAGTGTGACAATGTGTGTCACACTATGTTATGCCAACTTCATGAATTTTGTTTTCATGCTTATTGAATGCCATTTGCCCTGGATTTTTGCATGCGATTACATCTTTATGTCTAGTTTAACCATGATATTTTGTAGGATTTGTTGATCTATTTCCTATTTGATTGGTATTTTTGTTTGCTGTTTACCATTTTGTGAACTTTCCTTGAGTGATCAACTTACATGACTTGTAAAATGTTCATACCTTATCATATGAAGATGAAATTTGGTGGAGTGTTTCTTAACATGCTTGACTTCATCTTGGCTTTGGTCCCATTCGTTTATCATTTGTTTTCACTGTTTTACACTTGCTTGAAGTTAGTACATGAGTTGTGACCTTGTTTGGGTTTGTTTTTGCATACCATGATTTCTTGGATTTAATTTCCCTACTTCCACTTGTCCAAATAGCATGAAACTTGATATGTTGATCATTGAATATGTTCTGTTTGAGCTGGAATTTTTGTGGAATTTATTGAGCTGTTTTGGTATTGGTTTGATTGTAATCATTCTTTTGGCTCATATGTGATTCACACTTGCCTACTTTGACCTAAATTGTGTATGAAATGAATTTGGTGCATAGTTTTGATATGAGACCAATTGGTCCTTCTTCTTAATTGATTTGTCTTGGTTGTGATCAATTTTCACTTGCTGTTTTAAATTTTTTACCTCCTTTTGACCCTAGGCTTGCCCTAGTGGTCTTGTTTCTCATGTTTGAATGTGATTTTCAGGTTGTGAAGCAAAATGCTTTAAGGAGGTTAATGCAAGTTGATTGAGTTTGGTTTATGCACTTGTTATGAACTCACTTGGTTTATTTTGTAGGATGCTTGGCTCACTTGAGTTGATTGTGCTTTGCACATTGCATTATTTGATTGTACATTGTTTGTTGGTTCTTATGTTGTTTGTTTTGATTTTGTGATTGGGATGCTGATTATATTTGATTGATTTCAGGTACCCTTAGTTGCTCAGTTCTTTTGAGAACTTGCATTGCTTTGCTTGTACAGCATTTGCATTGAGGTAGACTCTCTTGTCTCCATGTAGTCTGGAAGACCTGGCTTGTTACTTAGCCAGGCACCTATCTGAAGTCCTCCTTAAGAGGCAATGTTTGTGCTTGTTTTTTTGTCCCCAAGCAGGTAAAGACCTCATGTGAGGCAATTGGTAGACAAAAGAGATATGTAGCCTATCTCCTACTATTCTGTGAGTCACTCACCTTGCTCACACCACAGGTGTTGATGCATAGTGAGTAAAAACCCAAGATCTATCGAGTCTAACTTGTGGAGAGAGTTCCATCTTTCTGAACTCCCACACCTTCTGATATTCAATACTCTCCCTGATCAGGGATAAGAGTGATGAGGCACACCTCTCATATCCTTTCATCTGCTTCACCTTGGCTCTCAATGTCAAGGTTAAGAGCACCATTGACCCTATTCCAGTTGACTTCTTAAGTCTAACCCTTTGATTGAGCCTAATTGTTTGGTTATAGTGGGTGCTAAATGACTTTGTTGATTGATTGTTTGTTGCATTTGTACATGCTTGCTTGCCTTTGTGCACTTATCATCATTGATTGTTCATTATTGCATGATCATCATTTTCATATCTTTGTGATCCATGTTTGAGTTTACCCATTGAGGACAATTGTAAGACCATGTTCTTTGGCCATTGTTCCTAGGATTTGGAAGGGACAGAGTGTAAGACCATTTCACTTGGTCACTCATATCCATTGCTTAAATGCATTGTTTGTTTGTTGTATGTGAGGATGCAAGCGTAAGACCATGTTGTTGGCCCTTGTATTCCTATGATCATCCTTTGGAGGTTGGTATAAGTCCAGATAGATTGGCATCTGACATCCAAGTTTTGTTTTACCTTAGGAGATTGGTGTAAACCCATTTATTGGTATCCGACATCCACTTTTGCTTTGTGAGATTGGTATAAGACCATTGATGGCATCCGATATCATTGTTTTGTTTTAGGAGATTGGTGTAAATCCATTTATTGGTATCCGATATCCGCTTTTGTTTGTGAGATTGGTATAAGACCATTGATGGCATCCGGTATCACCTTGCTTTATTTTTATTTGTTTTTTGCCTCATTCCCAAGGACACACTTGAATCATCTTCTATATGATTTCAAGAGGTGAACTTTTCTAGGAAGTTTTACATTCCATCATCCACACTCTTTTGTTTCAAAACCCCCCTTTCACTTGTTGATTTTAAAAAACTTGAAAATGCATGTTGTGCAAACATCTCATCCTCTTTTCAAATTAGAAACCTGGACCTTAAGTCCTTGACTTTTCAAACTCCATTTCATAACACTTCTTTGAATCAATCCTAATCATACCTTGACCATATTTTGTGAATAATCATAATCAATTAACTTCACCCATTCAATTGTTTTGGCTTTGTCCATTGTTAATATGTTTTCATACATTAGCCGTAGGTTTCAATTACCATAGTGGCTGATGTAAATCTTACCTTATCCTTAGTGAGTTGATTGTAAGTCTTCCATACTTATTATAGGGTTAACCCCTCACTAGTATGTTGAAGCCGTCCTCGTATGGTGGATTGTTGATGTTGGTTGAGTTTTCTCCCATTGGTAATGAAAAACCTTTATGCTTGTGTTTTAAAAATGAACTCACAAATTTTTGGAAATCTTTTAGCCGAACTACGGCGTTTTGATCCTTACCTTTGATGGAGGGTACGTAGGCAACGGGTTCATCCGTTCGAACACAAAAATAACTAACTTGTACATTCTTTTCTCATCTTCCCATTCATGTTTGCACAATATGTCAAAACAAAATAAACATTTTTACACAACAAGTGTGAAAAGGGCTCCCTAGGAGTACCTAGGATGTGATGGGTGCCTAACACCTTCCCATTGCGTAATTTACCCCTTACCCAGATTCTCTGATCTTTTTCATTAGTTTTCTACGTGTAAAACTTCCTAGGTTTTTGTTCGAGCTTTTTAACCAGTCCTTAGGATAAATAAAAGTGCGGTGGCGACTCGATTCATTGTATACTTTGCTTATGGTTTAATCAATAAATCATATAGCGACGAATACACCGCTACAGTGGCCTAACTCTGTGCTCTTCATTTATTTTGAAGACAAGCTGACTCACCGGTACTATACCAGAGCCAATTCTGCTAGAGTGATGGATCAACTAGAACAAGAGAACAAAGAGCTGAAAGAAGAGGTCGCCAGATTGGGTGCTCTGATGGCGCAATTGTTGGCTGCTCAACATCAACCATCTCCACCTCCTGCAACTCCTCCCCAGAGGACTATCATATCAGAAGTGGTCGCTCCGACTGTGCCTGCTGCTAGTGCTCATTTCATGCTGAATGCCATGCCAGCCGGGTTTCCGTGGGGTATGCCTCCTGGTTTCATGCCAGATATTCCAGCTCCTACTTTTGCTTCCATGCCGGCATCTAGCCCGGTCCTTGCTATGCCTCCTCCTGTCGTGCATACCATTCCCAGGGTAGACGACACCATCTATCATTTTGAGCCGTTTGAGGGCCCAGATGTTAATGAGAAGATGGATGCTATGAATGACCAATTCCTCGAGCTCCGTAAGGAATTGAAGACCCTCGGAGGGAAAGATCTGTTTGGCAAGTCTGCTGCCGAACTCTGCTTGGTTCCCGGTGTGAAGATTCTGGTCAAGTTCAAAGTTCCTGACTTTGAAAAATACAAGGGGAACACCTGCCCTCTCGCTCACCTGGTTATGTACGCCAGGAAAATGTCTACTCAGACAGATAATGATCAGCTTCTGATCCATTATTTTCAGGATAGTTTGTTTGGTGCAGCTCTTCGTTGGTATTTGAGCCTTGATAGCGCAAACATCCGATCCTTCAACGATCTTGGCGAAGCCTTCGTCAAGCAGTACAAGTATAATGTTGATATGGCTCCTGACCGTGACCAACTCAGGGCCATGTCTCAGAAGGATAAAGAGACATTCAAGGAATACGCCCAGAGGTGGCGAGAGTTAGCAGCTCAGATTACTCCTCCGCTGGAAGAGAAGGAGATGACTAAGATCTTCCTGAAGACTCTTAGTTCATTTTATTATGAGCGGATGGTCACGAGTGCTCCCTCTGATTTCACCGAGATGGTGAACATGGGGATGCGTTTGGAGGAAGGTGTCAGTGAAGGACGGTTGGCTAAAGATGAGAGCTCTTCTAAACGATATGGGGCGTTTAAGAAGAAAGATGGGGAGGCACATGCTATGCAATCCCATGCTAAACCAAGAAGACCCTCTGTTAAGAGGAAGCCTGTGCGTCACGCCAGCAACCAGCACCAGGTGGCTCATATAGCACCTGTTTTCAGAGATAATTCTCAGCAGTATCAGCAACATCATCAGCATCAGCAACAACCTCAGTACCAACAGCAACATCGTCCACAGCAACAGGCTTACCAGCCTCGTGGCAGCACCAGTAATCAGGCCAATTTGAATTATGATAGGAAGAAGATCAGTTTCGATCCTATTCCTATGTCATATGCTGAGCTATATCCTTCCTTGTTGGAGAGGAAACTGGTTACTCCTAGAGAGCCTCCGGCTGTGCCTGCTAACCCACAATGGTGGTACAAGCCAGATCAACATTGTGTGTATCATTCTGGTGCTCCGGGTCACAACATTGAGAATTGCTATCGATTGAAGACTAAGGTTAAAGACCTTATGCGATGCGGCATTCTGAGCTTTGAGGACTCAGGCCCGAATGTTACGAAGAACCCATTGCCCGAGCATGGGAAATCAGTAAACATGGTCCAGGGTTGCCCTGGCAAGTATAAAGTCAAATATGTAAGCCATATTCGACAGTCATTGGTCGAGTTTCATCGTCTGATGTGTTAGTACAGTCATATGGAGCACGACCATGACAGATGTCGTATCTGCTCCGTCAATAGACTGGGTTGTCGCCAAGTGCGAAGAGAGCTTCAAGAGCTGTTAGATGAGGGTACCATTGAGATTCTGCAGAATCGAAATGTTGATGAAGATGAACCAGAAGTGAATGTTATTTCTCCTGTGTTCAAATTGCCCGAGCCTGTTGTCATCCGTTACGATGGTAGCAAGCCGAAAGTTTCTCCTTCTTTGGTCATCAAGCCTGCAGGCCCTGTGCCTTATTCTTCGGATAAAGCTATTCCTTTCCGATACAATCCCGTTGCTGTGGAAGATGGGAAGGAAGTGCCGTTGCCTTCTACCTCTGTGGTTAATATTGCAGATGTGAGTGGATTGACCCGGAGTGGTCGCGTGTTTTCTGCACCTAAGCCTCAGGCTAGAGCTGTTGTTTCTGATTCTGCTGAGCGTCCGGTTGGGACTACGGTGAATGTTTAGAATCCAGCACCTGTTGCCAAACCCTCCTCTGTAAAAAAGACTCCTGTTTCTTCTGTTGGCCCGAGTGGCACTGTGAATGAAGACTGTGATGAGATGCTGAGGCTCATCAAGAAGAGTGAGTACAACGTTGTAAACCAGCTTCTACAAATGCCGTCCAAGATCTCCGTATTATCTTTACTTCTGAATTCAGAACCCCATAGGGAGGCTCTACAGAAAGTATTGGATCTGGCTTATGTTGATCACGATGTCACAATTGAACAGTTTGATAGTATTGTTGCAAACATCACTGCTTGCAACACTTTGAGTTTCTGTGACGCTGATCTCCCTGAGGAGGGAAGAGACCACAACATGGCTTTACATATTTCTATGAACTGCAAGACTGATGCCATGTCCAACGTGCTGGTGGACACTGGGTCATCCCTAAATGTATTGCCAAAGACCACTCTTGCGAGATTGTCATATCAGGGGCCTCCCATGAGGCAGAGTGGTGTTGTTGTGAAGGCTTTTGATGGGTCGCGTAAGACCGTGATTGGGGAAGTTGATCTCCCAATCAAGATTGAACCAAGTGATTTCCAAGTTACCTTTCAGGTTATGGATATCCACCCATCTTATAGCTGTCTCCTTGGTAGACCATGGATTCACGAGGCTGGCGCCGTGACATCCACCCTACACCAGAAGCTGAAATTCGTTAAGAATAAGAAACTGGTTGTGGTAGGGGGAGAAAAGGCTCTCCTGGTTAGCCACCTGTCTTCTTTCTCATATATTGATGCTGAGGATGAAGTTGGAACTCCTTTCCAAGCTTTGTCTATTGCTGAGCCAATTGAGAAGAAGTCTCCTTCATTTGCTTCCTACCGTGATGCGAAACTGGCCATTGAATGTGGTGCGGTTGCTGGTTTAGGGAAGATGATTGAGCTTGAAGACAACAAATCTCGGGCTGGCATTGGCTATTCTTCTGGGGCATTCAACGAGCAAGGTTTGTTCAAGAGTGGATGGTTCATCCATGCTGATCAAGCTGAGGAAGCTGCTGCTATCTTAGAAGAGGATGCTGAGGATTTGAGCAACTTCATCATACCTGGCGGTGTCTGCCATAATTGGGTCGCTGTGGATGTTCCTACAGTCATTCATAGATCAGAGTAATGGTTCACTTTGTTCAAAACCCTTCTCCCATGCCAAAAGGAGAAGTGATGACATTGTTGGCAGCATTTATACAATGATATTTCATTCAATTAATGCATTGTTAAACATTTGTTTTCACTTTTCGCTTTTGCATGAAATCAGTGATCACAAAAAACCATAAAAACAAGAATAAAAGCAATCTTTTCATCTGCATAATGATTTGCTTGTTTAAATTCTAAAGTTTTATTAACCAAAATCATTATGCAGGGATTTCTAAACCCATTGAACATAATGATCCAACGCCATCTCCCAATCTTGAATTCCTTGTATTCGAGGCAGAGGAAGATGATGTTGAAGGGGATTCCTGACGAGATTACCCGCCTTCTTGAGTACGAAAAGAAGATCATTCAGCTGTATCTTAAGAATCAGCAGAACAGTCAAACTAGGGCATTACAAATGTAATAAAAAAAAAGAAGAGGGTGAAAAATAAAAAAGAGTCCAAAATCAAAAAAAAAAAAATTCAAAAGGAAAAAAGAAAAAAGTATACCCTCAAATCCCTAGTTGACTGATGCTGAATGGATTCAGAGTCGTTATGACTAACTGAATTTGATTGAAGAGAAGCGATTGACTGCCATGTGCCATGGTCAGTTATATCAGCAGAGAATGAAGAAAGCATTCGATAAGAAGGTCAAGCCTCGTGTGTTCCGAGAAGGTGACCTCGTGCTCAAGAAATTTTTGTCTTTCGCGCCCGATTCCAGGGGCAAGTGGAATCCAAACTACGAGGGTCCATATGTTGTTAAGAGAGCCTTTTCAGGCGGAGCTTTGATGCTTACAACAATGGATGGGGAGGATTTCACTCGTCCTGTGAATTCAGATGCAGTCAAGAAATACTTTGCCTAAGAAAAAAGTATGCAAAAGAAAAACAGAATAGCTCGCTAAGTTGAAAACCCGAAAGGGCAGCTTAGGCAAAAATGAGCGTCTCGGTGGATAACCCGAAAGGGCGATCCAGGCAAAAGTTAGAGACTTGAAAGAAAAAGAGTATTTGTATCTCGCTAGATTGAGTACCTCACCCTGGGGCAATCTAGGCAAAAATTAGGGATTTGGCAAGTAACTGCATCCTGACAAGACTTTCTGTTCCGCAACTGTCTTTTCGTCAGAGACTCTCGATTCGTCGTCGACTGAAGCTTCGAATACATCGAGATTCAAATTGGTAGAGAAAGGATCATTATGTTCAATGTAGCCCTCTTCCAATATACATCACTGATTTCAAATTTGTACAGATCTATGGAGTCTTGCCATTTGCAGGCTACCATTCCATCAAATCAATTTGAGCTTTTTATCCAATTATTTGCACTCTTATTTGTTTCAATTCAACAAATGTTTTGCATGTTTTAATTGATAAAATGTCATTGTTTTAAACAAATAAATTTTTCAAATTTGTCATTTTAAACAAAGTGAACATTCACAATGATGAAAGGATACTTAAGAATTTCTCAGTGCTCTCCCAAGGGTGGCATGATTTCCAACAGGGTAAGACATTTGTTCATATTCCTGGCATGGTTGTATCCTCTTTCTCCAGATTGTTATTGGGGTTGTTCCCCAAGCAGAGCCTCTGTTGAGATCTTGTTCCCCAAGCAGAGTGCTTGTTGAAGACTTCGTTTTCTTCTCCAACAGTTTTCTCCCCAGCATGGGTGCTTTCCTTTGGAAGATTCGGTAGTAGGTGGTTTGAGACCCCGGTACCCCATCACTCTCCCCAGTGCGGTCGCCAGCGGAGTTGTTGCTTCTCTCCTCAGCACTGTCGCCAGGGTTGTTGATATGATATACTGCATTTGATGTTATATCTCCCCATCGGAGTGCTTGTTGAGGTTTTACCTCTTATCCCTTCAGCAGAGCAGTGTTTATTTCCTCCTCGGCAGTTGTGGGTTTATTTTTGGAAGGTGCAACATTTGGTGGTTGATCCCCAGCTCTCCTCCTCATCCCCGATGGATTCCCCAGTGGATTCCCCAGAGTCCCCGCCAGTAGATTTGTGGTATGGTGGATTATATCTGAGAAGTTTCCTGCAGAAGTTTTGTGCTTTCCCTGCAGAGTCCCCAATAGGGCCAGAGTCCCCGCTAGAGTTGGTTTTCTCAATAGATTTGTGGCAGTTTCTGCCTATTGAAATCTTTGTTTCCCCAGTGGGATCGGTTGGTGACCTATCATCCAGAGATTGGGTTGATTCCCTGATGCTTTTGATCCCTAGTAGAGTGGCTTGTTGCAGAAACTACTCGTGTGATCTATTTTTTTTCCTCAGTGGGTGTATCCCTGATGGAATGACTGACATTGTTCCCAGTAGAGTTGTTCTTGCAGTTAGATTCTACATGTATGATCTGTTCTCCCTTTGTGGGTTGTTCCCCAGCGGAGTTATTTGGAGTTGCCTTCGTGGCAGTTCTCGCCTGTGAAGTGAACTCTTGTTCCCCTGCAGATATCTTGGGATTTCTTCATTTCCCCAACAGATTTGTCTTTGTGGCCGTTGTTGCCTGTTGTGACTTTCTGTACCCCAGTTGGGTTGATTGATGATCCATCACTCAGAGATTTTGTGATTTTCTTTGATATCTCTGATCTTTTGCCTCCCCGCAGATCTTTGCTTTTCAGCATGTGAATCTTCAGCAGACTGGCTTTCCAGTTGGTTTTTCCTCTAGAAGTGTAATACCGGGTGTTCGATTCCTCGGCCTGTTTGTGTTAGATATGTCTATTTTGTCAGCATTCATCAAACATAAATCACGCATATTCATGCATAATCATAAACATTCAGATATTCATGTTGCATTTTTTGCCATATATCTCTTGTTTGTTGTCTCCTGCTATGGGTGATATAGATCTCTTTATAGATCTCCCCAAGCAGATGTCGGGTGTTTAATCTCTCAATATAGAGTCCGCCCCATAAGCAGAAAGTGTCTGTCTTTCCTTCTGCAGTTCTCCACTGAGATATATCCTCGTGGATGACGGTTTCTTCCGTTTCCTCCCAACACATATATTGGGATGGATTTTCCTATTGAGTTATATCCTCATAGGACGAATCTTAATTCAGTCTGTCTTTTCGGATCAATCCCGAATTGGCTATTTGTCAACTGTTTCTCGTGCTTCCCTGTGGAATAAATGAATGAATTGCCCAGTAACCGACAATAATTCTTTTTATCCCCAGCGGAGTTTGGGCCTCTACCCTCATACCGGTAGTTGTAAGTCCTATGTCCCCTCTTCTTGGCGGAATTTGTGGTTATATACCTTTTATTCCTCAGCAAGAGTTAATGGTTTTCTACCCCGTATTCGGTAGATGTAAACCCTATCTTTTTATCCTCATCAGAGTTGTTGGCTACTACCCAGTATTCGGTAGTTGTAAGTCCTATCTCCTTTCCCCTAGCAGAGGTAACCTTTGTGGTTCGTTCTGGTTGATGGTGGATTTTGTGGTCTTCTACCCAGTATTCGATAGTTGTAAATCCTATGTTGTTGTGTTTTTATCCCCAACGGAGTCTGTGTTTTCTTGTGGATAATTGCCGGATGCTAGCAATTTTATCCTCAGCCAGAGTTTTGGTCTTCTACCCCGTATTCGGTAGTTGTAAACCCTAATTTCTCCCCTTTGCAGAGTTAACCTTGTTATTCATCCTAACCGATGATGGTTACTCGTTGTGTTTATCTTCATTCAATATTGATGTTGATATTCTCTCCTTGGTTCTGGGTAATTGCCGGTTGCTAGCAATTGTATCCCCAGCAAGTCCTTGTGGATAATTGCTGTTTATGCAATTCATCCCCAACGGGTCGTCTTTCATTTACCCTTTTGCTTGGTAATGATTGTTGCTCCCTTTGAATGGTCATCATTATATACCTAGTTTGGTATCCCGATGCCTTTCTTTTCGGTTGATTTATCCTTTATTAACCTAGTAACCGGTTGGGGATAATCTTCCATGCGAGTATGTTATCCACGTTTTGACGGTAATGGATAATATATCTCATGCACTCTTCAATCGAAGCCTGTTGTGTTTCCTCAGTCGAGTAAGATTCGTATTCCTTTGCGGAATCAAATATTTCTTTGTCCTTGGATAATTGTCGGATGCTTGCAATTTATCCCCTGTGAGTTATCTTTCGTTTACCCTGTTGTTGTGGTAACGATCGTCTCTCTTTTGTGGTTGATCACCTATTATATACCCAGTAACCGGTATCTCTGGTGTCTCTTCCTTTGCGAGTGTATTATTCACGTTCTGACGGTAATGAATGATATATCTCTTTCGCTCTTTGGTTGAAATCCTTTGTTGATTTTCCCCAGTTGAGTAAGATTCGTATTCTTTGTAGAATCGAATATCCATCCTTTGATAAGTTTGCGTTTTGCTCTTTTAAGGATGATGAGTGTCTTGGCATATATACCAATTCATGTTTTCGGTAGGTCACCTATTATATACCCGGTAGCCGGTATCTGTGGTGTCTCTTCCATGCGAGTATATTGTCTACGTTCTGACGGTAATAGATAATATATCTCATGCGAGTATACTATCCACGTTCTGACGGTAATGGATATTATATCTCATGCGCTCTTTGGGTTTGTGTCCCCAGCTGAGTAAGATTCATTTTCCCATTGTGGATTCGAATGTCCATCCTGTAAGTCGATTTGCTTTTTCAATCCCTCCTTTCGGATGATGAGTGTTTTGGCATATATACCAATTCACGCTTTGGTCGCTCACCTATTATATACCCAGTATCCGGTATCCCTGGTGTTCCTTCCTTTCTGCTCCCTATTATGACCTTGGTCCCCTGTGGAGTCAGATTTTCCTGAGTTGATGTACCTTTTTCGGGTCTTTCTCAGATGTTTGGTTGATTGATATCTCTCACCCTTATACCGGTCTTAGATATTCATTCTTCCTAAGTTTGTTACCCTTATACCGGTAACACCTCGTTCCTTGTTGCTTCTCTAGGAGAGTCTTTTTGTTAGACCTTCTCCAGTGGAGTTTCCTGTGGTGATCTTTACCCCGGTGTTGTATTGGCGTTTTCCCCAATATATGCAATTTTCCCCGGCAGGGAGGTTCTCTGTGAATCGTTTCCCAGTCCGAGTCCGGATTTTTTTTATCCGAGGTATCCTTTGTGGATAGTTTGAGTCAGCTTGTGTCTTTCCAATGGATGGGTTTTCCTTTGGAATTCTTCGCTCGTCCCCAGTTGAGTTCTTCACTCCCCAGTGAGGTCTCCAGTCCAGTCGTGTTTTGTTCACGCAGTGTCAGTTTGTTCCCTAATTCAAAGTCGTGTCCTGCTCACGCTTTCTTTTTCTTTTTCTTATCCCCATGAGAGTCCTGTTAGAGTCTCTGTTCCTGGTGAGTGCATTACTCCGATGGATTGTCCTTTCTTTGTGGACCCATATTCCCCACAGAGTTTTGCTTGTCTTTGCATGCATACATCTGCATCATGAGGTCTCTTAGGGACCAAATTTTTTCTCATTACTGTTATTTAAGCCCATTCTACCGCGTCGAGATGAAGATTTCTAAACTTCACTTCTCCAGATAGAATGACCTTAAATAGGGGCATCTCTAAGACCCCAATTTTGTCCCTAAGATCCCTCATGGCATCATATCATACCATATCATTGCCTCAAGGATCATTGTACACCTTGCCTCCTTCCTTGTGGGTTGGTTATCCTTTTGAGAGTGGTTCTTGATCACCAAGCATGTTTTGCATTTGTATGTCATTGCTTTTCCTTTTACTACTAACCAAAAGTACAAAAATATGTCATCTAACCCTTGTCTTGCAGATGAAGCAATCAACAGTCAAAGCAGTCAAAGGCATTCCTTGAGCAATAGATGGTGGCCATTCTTGAGAATTTGGACACCACAATCATTATCAAGACTTCACATGAGCTATGATATCATTTTGAATCAAAATCTCAAGTGGTAGAGGCTTGAATTCCATCAGAACATTTTCAGGTCAACTGGAGGCCTAGAAAGTCAACAGTCAAGTCAATAGTGGATTTGGAGGTGGGAAGTGATTAGAAATACTTCATTCATGTTCAAACAAGTCTCATTTGACATTTTAAACATCAACATTGAAGAAAATAAAGTCAGGTCAAAACTTTCCAAAAATATAAAGTGACCTATAATTCAAATTTGCCAAAAATGGAAAGGTTTTAACCTAACTTCAACTTCAAATTACATCACCAAAAAAGCTTCAAATGAAATTTGGTTTAACATGAAAGTTGTAGATCTTTCTCTCCCATTTCCAAAAAGTCCAAGATCATCAATTTCTCATGTGTGGTTAAGGAGATATGATCAAAACATGGCAAGGTGTACATTGAACTTCAAATGTGCATAACTTCTCAACCAAAGCTCCAATTCAAGTGGCTCTTTTTTGTACATTATTCTCTTGACCTCTACTTTCAAAATCATGCATTGCATTTCATCAATTGTTTATCATATAATTATTTGCCAATTCTTGAATTTTTGGAGGGAAATCTTGAAATTTAAAATTGGTGAATTATTTGAACATTTGGCAATTACCATTGATTTTAAAATGATATTTTAAGTGAAATTGAAGCATTTTCGTGTACTGTTCATCATGCATTTTCATGCATAGGGTGAAATACCAAATTTTGCACATACACTCCATTTTTGCTAATGTAATTACCATTTGGCTAAGCATGATTAAGAACATGATTAGGAGGGGGTATATAACCTAAACCCTAACTGTTTTCAGCTAACAACAATCATAATTTTCAGATCTAGAAAAATTCATCAAAATTTTCTCTCAAATTTTCTCTCATTTTCTTCAAACCAAAGCACAATCCATTACTTGATTCATCATTTGGAAGCATCATGGAGCAAGTTTGAAGGAAGATCCATAGCAATTCGTGCAGTTTGAAGCAGCTTGAAGCTTGAACTCATCAATGGTGAAATCAAAATTCTGTTGAATCGTGTGCAATTGAGCCTCCACCTTCCTTCCAAACACTTGTACAAGCTGCATAGAAGATCATTTGAGCATTGCAAGGCCTGATTTCATTGAATTTCAAAGCTGCACTTCAAGAGGTCACGAAATCGTTTCTCTCTTTTCTCAAATTGCTTATGCTATTGTTGTAGATCTCCTTGTTGTGGTTGTTCTGAGCTTTGAATCACTGAAATCCATGCATTATTGACTTAGTTATGGTAGATTAAAGTTTGGATGATGAATGATGATTTGCTCGATCCACTTGATTTACGATGTTAGATGCTTAGCTAATGCTTGATTCTTGATCTATGATGCATGTGCTACATGATGATATGTTCGTTTTTAAAATCTGGAAATAATGTTCTTCGTGTTCTTGAGCGGTTACTGTTCATCGCGTGCGTTTGTGAAGAAGAGGAAGTTCAGTGTCTTTGGCCACGCTTTGATCCGTGCAAAAACCGTTGCCTTTGTTCCCTAGGGTTAGCGCGCTACTGGTTGCATGGAACGCTCATGCAGCGTTCTGATTGGCCAAGGCGATTTTAAATGAAACGCAGTGTATGGTCCTGGCGCCAAATCAACCATATTTCAAATTAAATAAATAAATTCAATTAATCCATTTCTTGTTTCAATTTTTATTTCAATTTCATTTCAATCTTTAGAAATTCATATCAATTTGAAAAATGATCCAAAAAATATGAGGATTTTTGCATTGTGTCACATTTTCTGTCTAGTTTTTTATGATCATCAATCCTAAAATTGTGCTTGGCCTGGAAAATATTTTGCCTAGGGTTCTTGTACATGTATGCATTTTGTACATTGCCTAGCTTATGCATTTGTGAAATCCTGGTCTTTGATCCAATGAATTTGAATTTTTACATGTTGAAACTAGACACTTTGCGTGACATTTTGGTGTTGATTTGGTATTTTTATCATGTGTCATTGCTGTTTTATGATCATGTGAATGTAGGTGTGACAATTTGTGTCACACCTTTGCTTGTTCATCTTATGTGATGTGTTTACCATGCCTAATGAATTCCAATTGCTCTAATTTTTTGTGTGATGCTTGATATGAATGATGTGAATGAACATGAATTTTCTTGGAATTATTTGATTGATTTCTGATTTAATTGAGATTTTTCATTCTGTTTGGTCACATTTGAGCTTTAAAATAGTCTTGAACTTCAATTGATCATGAAATGGATTTGATAGTTGATATTGATGTAAGACCTTTTGGATTGTTTCAATATGTGTTTGAAGTTGATTCATGTTAATTTTCAACTTCTGTTTTGAATTTTTTCTCCATCTTTGACCCTAGGCTTTGACCTAGTGGTTTGCCTCTCATGTTTGAGCTTTGATTTCAGGTTGAACATCCAAGTTATATGGTTCATGATGCTTCATCATTTGAGCATTTGATGTTTGCCTTTGACTACTAACATTGTGTGTTTTTTAGGGTTGTTAATTCATTTGAGCTTGACTTGTGGCTTATGCCCTTTGCTTATTGGGTTTGATTATTGATATTAACTGTTGGTTGTTTGTCTGTATAGTTGTACTGATTTGTTTGATGTTTCCACAGGTACATAAGTTGCTTAAGTTCATTTTGAACTTGCTTTTGCTTGGTTTCTTAACCACTTAGGTATAACCTCTCTTCTTCATGTAGTCTGGAAGACCTGTCCTGTTATGGGGGCAGGCACCTGTCTGAAGTCCTCCTTAAGAGGCAATGCTTGTGATTGTTTACTCTTTGTGCCAAGCAGGAAAGTCCTCTTATGAGGCAATTGGTAGATAAAAGAGATGTGTAGTCCATCTCCTACTATTCAGTGTGTCATCCCTTTGCTCACATAACATGTTGATGCATTGTGGATATTAACCCAAGATCCTATAGAGTCATTCACTTGTGGAGAAGAGTTCCCACTATCTGAACTCCCACACTTTCTATTATTCAAAGCTCTCCCAGGCCAGGGATAAGAGCTATGAGGCACACCCCTCATCTCCATTTCATCTGCTTCACCCTAACTCTCAATGTTAGGGTTAAGAGCTCATATTACCCTATTCCAGTTGACTGTAAAGTCTAACCTTGTTTGAGCCTTATTGCTTGTATATAGTGTGTGCTAATTGACTTGTGTGTTTGCTTACTTGATTCATCTGTGCATATCTGCTTGAGTGTGCCTTAGTGCATTTATCATCATCATTTGTATATCATTTCATAAACTTTGCTTTATAGCATTTTGCTTTGACCATGGAGGAGACAAGCATAAGTCCATTACTTGGCAGTTGTTCCAATGATATGGTGTGAGACTAGTATAAGTCCATTGATTGGCATCTGGTATCATTGTTTTGTTTTAGGAGATTGGTGTAAATCCATTGATTGGTATCCGGTACCCACCTTTGTTTGTGAGATTAGTGTAAGTCCATTGATTGGCATCTAGTATCATTTGTTTTGTTTTAGGAGATTGGTGTAAATCCATTGATTGGTATCCGGTATCCATGTTTGTTTGTGAGATTGGTGTAAGTCCATCGATTGGCATCCGGTATCCTTGCTTTGTTCATTTGCTTATTTGCTTTGTTGCCTATTCCAAAGGAATCACTTGGATCATCTACATATAATCTCAAGAGGTGAACATCTAAGAAGTTTTACACTCCCTCACCCACCCACCTTTTGTTTCTTTAAACCTCCATTTGCATGTTAATCCAAACCTGAAAAATATTGTGCAGACATTTTCATCCCTTTCAAATTAGAAACCTAGGCTTTAGGCCTTTGATTTTTCAAACTTCATTTTCATAATACTTCTTTTGAATTGAATTCTAATCATACTTTGACCATCTTTTATGAATAAATCCTAATTGGTTAATTTCACCCATTCAATTGTTTTGTGGCTTTGTCCATTCTTGATAAGTTTTCATATATTAGCCATAGGTTTGATTTATCCTAGTTGGTTGATATTAATCTCACCTTCTTGTCCTTAGTGATTGAATTGTAAGACTTCCTTGCTTATTATAGGGTTAACCCCTCACTAGCAAGTTGAAGCTCTTCTCACATGGTGGACTAGTTGTTTGTATAAGGTTGAGTTTTCTCCCGTGGATAACGAAAGACCTTAGGGCTTTTGTTTTAAAATGAATCCACTCATATTTTGGAAATCTTTTAGCCAAACTACGGCGTTTTGATCCTTACCTTCCATGGAAAGGTACGTAGGCAACGGGTTCATCCGTTCAAACACAAAAATAATAACTTGTACATTCTTTTCTCATCCCTTCAATCCATGTTTGCACAATAAATATTTCATAAACATATAACATTTCGTACAACAAGTGTGAAAAGGGCTCCCTAGGAGTACCAAGGACGTTTTGGGTGCCTAACACCTTCCCATTGCGTAATTTACCCCTTACCCCGATCTCTGATCTTTTCATTAGTTTTCTATGTGTAAAACTTCTTAGGCTTTTGTTCGCTTTTTAGCCATTCCTTTGGATAAATAAAAGTGCGGTGGCGACTCGATTCTTTGTATGCTTTGCTTTTGATTTAATCAATAAATCATAAAGTGACGAATACACCACTACAGGAGGCGTTGCAGAAAGTGCTCGAGCAGGCTTATGTTGAGCACGATGTTACTGTAGATCAGTTTGACCACATTGTTACTAACATCACTTCTTGCAATAATTTGAGTTTTGGTGATGAAGAGCTTCCTGAGGAAGGCAGAAATCACAATTTGTCATTGCATATTTCGATGAACTGTAAGGAGGACGCTATGTCCAATATGTTGGTTGATAATGGTTCATCTCTGAACGTGCTTCCAAAGTCAACTATGTCCAGGCTTTCTTATCAAGGCTCCCTAATGAGATACAATGGCGTAATTGTTAAAGCGTTCAGCGGTTCTCGAAAAACTGTCATTGGAGAAGTGGACCTTCTAGTGAGAATAGGTCCGAGTGATTTCCAAATAACCTTCCAGGTAATGGATATCCACCCGGTCTACAGTTGTCTATTGGGAAGGCCATGGATTCACGAAGCTAGAGCAGTGACGTCTACTCTACACCAAAAGTTAAAATTTGTGAAAAGCGGCAAGCTTGTCGTTATTGGTGGAGAGAAGGAATTATTAGTGAGCCATTGTCATCCTTTTCGTACGTTGAAGCTGGGGAGGAGGTTGGAACTCCCTTACAAGCCTTGTCTATTACTAGTGAAGTAAAGAAAACTAGGGCACCCATGTCTTCTTTAAAGGATGTACAAAAGGCTATTAAAGATGGAATTATTGATCAATGGGGCCGAACGATAGAGATTTCTAAGAACAAGAATATGGATGGATTGGGATTTCAACCAGGTTCGTTCAACTTCAGAATTGAGGATGTGCAACCGAGTTTCTGCAGTGGAGGGTTCATTCATAGGAATGATCAACACTCAGCTGTTGTAATTGGGGACAGTGACGATGATGAAGAAGCTTGCGTCATCTTTGTGACGCATGGCCAAACTTGCAACAATTGGGTTGTTGTTGACGTTCCTACTGTTATTCATCGCTCTAAGTAATTTGTTTTTCATTTTAAGAAAAATCTTTCTCATATGCCTAAGGGAGAAGTGAACATTGTTGATCATTTCTATTATCATCAACAAAATACAATTTTATTCATCCACATCTATGATGTTTTATTTTTACTTTTTTTTCTTTTCTCAAAATGGTAATCACAAAAAAAACATAAATAAATAAATATATTCCATCTGCATAATATTTGGTCACAATTAACTTCTCTAAAATAAAAATATCAAATCATTATGCAGGTTGGTTCTCAAACCCATTGAATACAATGATCTTACTCCCTCTCCAAACTTTTATTTCCCTATGTTTGAGGCTGAGGAAGAAACTGATGATGAAGTATCTGTTGAATTATCTCGTTTACTTGAGCATGAGGAAAAAGCCATTCAATCGTTCGAGGAGCAGATTGAACTAGTCAACTTGGGTTCCAAAGATGAGTTGAAGGAAGTCAAGATTGGGTCTCAAATGTGTCAGGAGGCTAAGAAGGGTTTGATTGATCTTCTTTAAGAGTATTTAGATGTGTTTTCTTGGTCCTATCTGTAGCGGTAAATTTATGACCATTAAGCTATGGATAAACTTAACGTCAATAAAACCAGAGTCTCCACCGCGCTTTTATTGTTTCCAAAGGAAAAGGGAAAAGGATGAACAAAACCTAAAGATAATAAGTTTTCAAATCAAAACTATTAAAATTCCAGAGATTACAGGTAAGGGGGTTGATTACACAAAGGGAAGGTGTCAGCACCTAAAGTGTCCTAGGTACTCCTAGGGAGCCCTTTTTTTTTATGTGTTTATGTGTTTTGGTATAAAAGATGTTTTAGAAAAAATAGAATGTGGGGATGAGAAAAAGAATTCATTAATTATATTTTTGGGTTTGACAAGACCTTCAGACTTGCGCCTACGTACCAACATAAAAATGAGGGATCAAAACCTTGTAGTTCATGGTATCAATTTCAAAATGAATGGATTTCTTTTTAATCAAAATTTAAGTTTAAAATAGGCACAAAATGCCCAAAAGTTTGAATGGGTGTTAGTTCTTTTTGTCTTTTGAAATTTTAAGTCAATATGGTTAAATTCATTTACAAGTTTGATTTAAGAAAAGAGTTTAAAAATTCAATGGCATAAGGCCAAAGTTTCTAATTTGCAATAAGAGTCTAAGTTTTGAAATCACAAACAAAGAAAGCTTTTGAAAATGGGGAGAGATTTTGAAATTTAAGAAGTGGGAGGATATAAAGAGACTAATCCTAAGCATAAAATTAAAAGTTAAGAGTTGAAAAGATCTGACCAATGGGATGCAATCCAATAGACAAGAATGTCATATATAAAACCCACTTTCCCATTTGAACTTTTGAATCAAGCAATAATCAACAAGCAATTAGCAATATCAAGCAAGGCATCAAATAAAGATGGCCACATCCAAGCAAGCAACTTTACAACTAACAGTCTTCTTTATCTTCTCAAGCATCAGATGATATACTCCTTGGTTTTGCTCAGAAGAAGACATTAGGTTCTAGATTAAAATAATAGTCGCATCAAAACCATGTAGCAGATGAACTCAAGTGGATCCCAATACTTGCATCAGATGAAAGCTCAAATCAAAATAAGTTGTTCTCAGAAATGTTGGCATTGGCCAAGTCCTTTTTCATATGGAATGTTGCCTAATCCTAAGTCCAAAAGTTCAGATCAAACCCAACAGTCCACACAAACATTTTTTAGGGTTTTTAATGTTTATTAGGTATTTTAAGGTCCTAAGACCATAAACACAAACAAAATACACAATCAAATATATACAATCACAATATATGGCTAAAATGAGCAAAGTGAAAATGGTGTAAGACCCCAATTTTGTCCCTAAGATCCCTCATGGCATCATAACATTGCATTTGGCATTGTCTCAAGGATCATAAGCATCTTGGTTCCCCTTGCCTTTGGGTGGGATTCCTTGTGAGTGGCTTGAGATTACCAAGCATGTTTGAATTGTATATCATTGCTTTTCTTATTTTGTTTACTAACCAAAAGCACAAAAATATGTCACTAACATCTTTTGTTTGTAGCTTGAGCAATCACAAGGTCAAAAGTTTCAGGGAGATCATTGGTACAAAGACATGGTCAAGAGGAAATGATAGCAAGCATGGTAATGGTTCCCAAAGCTCTCATCCATAAAATATTCCTCCCCAGCATCTCAATTTATCATTTTGATCAAAGCAAGTCAAAGGGTTTGAGTTTTGTGCCCCAAGGAAATCCTAATTCATCTGTGCACCATAATGCCTTGCTCTTGAAGCAACCTCAGCCCATGATCAAATAAAATCAAGGGAAGTTCTTTAATTCATCATTTCATGTATATTTGAACTTATTTGAGTGTCCTCAATCATCAATTCATCAAGATATGGGTTGTGGACTTGAGAAGTTGATCAGTCAATCCATCTGACTATTTTGAAATACACTGAGACCTAACTTTTTATGTGTTAGTCAAATGGAGATGGTTCCAAAATAAAAAATGTTCTTAAGGACAATATGAACAACTTTCATGTTCATCGAAAATTGATTTGAAGTTTGGAAGGCCATCTCCCATTCAAATACATTATAGGTCATTTTGACTGAAACCCTAATTTTGGGTCAACTTCCCAAGGCCATAACTCATTAATTTTTTATGATTTTTAGGTGGGATCAAATGCATTGGAAATCTTAAGATGTATACTTCAAATGTTATGTTGAGCAAAATTTCAAAATCTCAAAGGAAATACATGTGATAATGCAAGACATTATAGGTCCTTTTTGACCAAATGCATTAAAAGGTAAAATAAGTCCAACTTCAAGTGCCCATAACCTCTTCATCAAAAATCCAAATGATGAAAAATTTAAGTCCATATTTATTGTCTTGAAGATATCTACACCTTTGATGTTTGAGGTTGTTTCATTTGAGGCTTGAATCATAATTAAAAAGGGCTTGAACATTGGCCAAATTTGTAAACTTTGCATTGACATGTTTTGCACATCACACTTTAAACTCAAATTTCATAAATTTCCACACTCCAAATGGATTTTTGCCCAACATAACTATTGTTCCTTACATCAAGACCTTTCCAACCATTACTCACATAATCATATTTGGATTTGGAAAATGGTATTTTCGAAGAGTTGAACATTTAGGCATAATTATGGAATGCACATGAAATCTTGATACACAAGCAATTGCCATTCAAACTACACGTCCAATTCAACTTGGTTTGTGTTCAGCATGCATTTACATCAATTTTTGGGCTTTGCACGCGCCTGTACAGGCCCATGCATGAAGGATCCAAATTCCATGCACATGAGAATTCACCTTGCTTGCAGTTTGTTTTTGTAAGGGCAAACTGTCATACAACATACGCTCATAAGTTTCGATGATGACAAATGACCACCATGGATGAATCGGCATTGTCGATTCCACCTCTACAAAATAAATGCAACATATCACCTATCATATCCTTTTCTATGCTCATCTAAACTGTTATATTTCATACAACATATGTGGATAAAATGTGGTCATGACAAAATACATGAAAACCACATAAATATGAAATTTTTGTAGATTTGCAGGGTTTGAGTCGACCACAGGGTCAGTGCATAACACAGTGCATTTCCCACGGGTCAACGCATAACATAGCGCTTTTCCCACGGGTCAGCGCACAAAAGGCTTGAGTCGACCGTAGGGGTCAGCGCATGAACCACGGGTCAGCGCACGCCGACCTATGGTCGACGCATACTGTTGTGCTTTTCAGTCTGTCCAAAACTGCAGGCCATGAGTCGACGCATAAACCTGATATGGTCGACTGTTCGTGCGCAAATTCAGTTTTTAAGTAGTTCCCACTCTGTTTGAAAAGCTGTTAAGTGTGTTGGTTGGTTTGTTACTATAAATAGAAGTTTAGTTATTTGTATCAACTAACATTTTGATAATTTGATTCAAGTGTTAAAAGAACAAGAAAAAGTGAAATAGGTGTCCAAGATTTTTCATCTTCATCTTCAACATCTCACAACACATCAACTACACACAACCATTTTTGAAGTGCTTTGTGATTGGTTAAAGGTGATAACGTTCGAAGCCGAGATTGGGGAATCCGGTTCGGGTTGATGCTTGCGACAGGTTTTTTCTTGAATAAAACCTTTAGGGTTTTGTCCTCCAAGACTGGTTTGTTTTTTGGGGGGTTTGGGGACGAATTCTTCATCAATTCTCAGCTGAGCGAAGGTGATTGAGAAGAGGAAGTCTTCATCAATCTAGTAGCGGATTCAGTGATATTGAAGGGAAGATTTCGGGTTCGATTTGTTGTAGTTGAGATCAGTCGGGCCGAGGGTTTGAAGAACTGAGGGTTATTTAACAAAGGGGCTGGAATCGGAGGTCTATCAACAATAATCGAAGGACTTGATTCACCTTGAATCAAGGAACAAGGAGTGCAAGCAACATTCAACGTCTTAAGAGTTCTGTTGTATATTTGCTTTGCAATCCTTGTATAAACGGTTAAACTCAACATGTGATATCTATTAAAGCAATCTCAATTCTAGTTTTAGAATTGAGGGCAGACGTACCCTGAAGCGAGGACGGCGGGGGAACTGCCTCATCAAATCTTTGTCTTCTCTATTTTTCAGCATATGTGTTTTGGCTTAAAAATAAGTGATTTTTGTATAAGCACTTTTATCAAACCTTGATATTAATTGAGTAAGAAGTTAAAACTCTGTTTTTGAATCCAAAATACAATAAAATATTATACTAGACTGATTGAAATCACTTACTCAACATAAATATCACTTGGAGTGTTTTTCCACACCAAGTGTTTGATAATTTGCCTAAACCAAAATTATCTTAGTTGTGTATCTAGTTTAGTTTGCTTTTTGAATCATTGGAACTAGGAATCCTAGCAAGTGAAACAAATCATTGATAGTGTGACTAGTGTAGTGATTCGTATTCTACATTATCACTAATCCATAGGCTTGACGCATATCCTGTTTTCCAATAACAGTTCGTCTTAGACTATATTTTCCTCGGCCGCTTCCGCACTTAAAACAAATTTTTAAAACCAATTTTTTTAATTGGTAGCGCCGACTCAAATTTTAATTGGGATCTATTCAACCCCCCCCCCCCTTCTAGATCCGTGCCATAGTCTAACAAGTGGTATCAGGAGCTCCGGTTTACTCCGTGCTTCAAAATATAACTTTGATAGAAAATGGCTAACCAACCTAAAGGGGCTTATAATAGAGCTCCCGTTTTCAATGGTGAAAATTATAGTTATTGGAAAGACTGTATGCGGGTGCACACATATTCCATAGATAGAAAAATATGGAACGTTATTCTCAATGGTCCAATTGAAATAACCATGACCAATGAGAATGATGAATTAGTGCCAAAGCCCGAAGCACAATGGACCGATGATGATGAAAAGAAATACAATTATGATTGGAAATCCAAAAATATCCTAATCTCCTCATTAGGTGTAGATGAATACTATCGTGTATCCCATTGTCCTACTGCTAAGGCCATGTGGGATTCACTACAAATTGCCCATGAGGGGACGAACGATGTTAAGTTGGAAAGAATCAACACACTAACACAAGAGTTTGATCTCTTTTTCATGGAGCAAGGGGAAACCATTGCTGACATGCAAAAGAGATTTACTCATCTCATCAATCGATTACACTCATTAGGTAGGCCGGTTTCCAATGATATTGCTACTAATAAGATCTTGAGATGTCTCAACAGGGAATGGCAGCCGAAAGTGACCGCCATCAAAGAAGCAAATGATCTTACCATATTAGACCTGACAACATTATTTGGCAAACTACAAGAGCACGAACAAGTACTCTTGAGCCTAGAACAACACGAAAAGAAAGAAAAGAAGGACAAAACAAAGGTGAGTGAAAAGAAATTAATAGCTCTTAAGACTTCCTCCTCGAAGTCTCAAGCAAAAGAGCAAAGTGATTATTCCTCGAGCGACGAAGAAGAAGAGGACAAGAGCGAAGATATGGGGTTGTTTGTTAAACGTTACAATCGTTACGTAAGAAAGAATGGCATCCAACATTCCGAGAAGAACTTGGTAAACTTCCGGAAACAATCAAGGTACTCTAAAGATGATGACTCAAAAGGAAAAAAGACTAGAGGGTCGTGCTACACTTGTGGGAAGCCCGGTAATTACAAACCGGACTGTCCGATGAACAAGAAGACAAAGGAAAAGGAATCATACAAATCACACAAGAAATCATCAAAGCCAAGGAGAGCATACATAGCTTGGGA
Organism: Lathyrus oleraceus; assembly: GCF_024323335.1. Taxonomy (NCBI): domain Eukaryota; kingdom Viridiplantae; phylum Streptophyta; class Magnoliopsida; order Fabales; family Fabaceae; genus Lathyrus; species Lathyrus oleraceus. The sequence goes on from NC_066582.1 coordinate 117,116,324, forward strand.
AAGCGATAGCGACTCTTCCGATGATGAAAGTTCTAGTGATGAAGATGAAGCTGCAAACCTATGCCTCTCTGTTTATCAAAAGAACAAAAAGAAACAGGTATGACATGCTAAATATGAAAAATCCTCTAGTATGTCTCATCATGAATTACAAGCTGCATTTGATACTTTACACTGCGAAGCTAAAGAGGCCTTTAAAAGGATTGCCTCAAATAACCAAAATTTTACCCATTTGGAACAAAAAATTCGAGAATCCGAAAGGAAACTTGAGGCAATCAAAGCATCTATAGTAGAAAGCACAAAATCAGGTTGTGAGGACCTTAGAAATAGGATAATAAACTTTGGGTGTGATACTTGTTATATTTGGCAAGGTGAAGTAAGAAACCTAAAGGCCAAACTTGACAAGGCTCTTGAGCCCAAGATTACCTTTGCAATCGATAAATCAAACTTTCGAAAAAGTATGGTTAATCCATATCAAAAATATAAATATGTTATAAAAGATGAGGATAGAAAAGGCAATCAAAATGTAAATTTCTCTTGTCTTTATTGTTGCAAGAAAGGCCACTCCATTGCTAAATGCAGGTTTAGGAGATTCTTAGTTCCTAAAGGCATTTATCAATGGCTGCCCAAATGCAACCATTTCGTTACTCACCATTCAGGACCCAATAAGCCATTGGGTACCTTCTCGTGTTAATTGCATTTCCATAGGTACAATGCCTCGAGACCACCGAAAGAAGATGGGTTCTCGACAATGGATGCTCAAGGCACATGTCAGGAGACATATCACTCTTCATTGACTTCGTGGCTAAGAAGAAAGGATATGTAACCTATGGTGACAACAATCGTGGAGCAATACTAGGTAAAGGTAGTGTAGGTAACCCTTCTTCCACTACTATTTCTGATGTATTGCTTGTCGAAGGTCTTAAACACAATCTACTTAGCATCAGTCAATTATGTGACAAAGGATACAATGTATCGTTTTCAAAAGATTGTTGCAAAATTGTACATAGTGATGATAAGAAGAGTATGTTTAATGGCCTGCGAGTGAATAATGTCTATATGCTCGACTTGAACGAAGTATCGTTAACAAGTGACAAATGTCTTGTAACAATGAGTGAAGATTCATGGTTATGGCATAGGCGTTTAGCACATGTTAACTTTGACTTACTAAAAAAAGTAGTCTCAAAAGATCTAGTCCTAGGTCTCCCCAAAATAAAGTTCACCAAGGATCACCTTTGTGATGCTTATCAAAAAGGGAAGCAAACGAGGATCTCATTTAAATCCAAAAATATCGTTTCAACAACGAGACCTCTCGAACTTCTTCATATGGACTTATTTGGGTCGTTTAGGATTAAAAGTCTAGGAGGAAATTATTACGGTTTCATAATAGTGGATGATTTTTCTAGATTTTGTTGGACTATCTTTTTAGTAAGCAAGAGCGATACGTTCGCCGCCTTTGAAAGATTTGCTAAGCTTTCCCAAAATAAATTAAATACAAACATTGTTTCAATTAGAAGCGACCATGGGGGTGAGTTCAAAAACCATTTATTTGAAGAATATTGCGGTAACCATGGTATCGATCATAACTTCTCCGCTCCACGTACTCCTCAACAAAATGGGGTTGTGGAGCGTAAAAATCGAATATTGGAAGAATTGGGAAGAACAATGATTAACGAAAGTGGTTTACCGAAATATTTTTGGGCCGACGCCATTAGTACGGCTTGTTATGTCTTGAATAGGGTGCTCATTCGCCCCATTCTAAATAAAACACCGTATGAGCTTTTAAAAGGGCGAAAGCCAAATGTTTCTCACTTACATGTTTTCGGTTGCAAATGTTTTGTATTAAATAATGGAAAGGAAAACTTGGGCAAATTCGATTTTCCAAGGCCGACGAAGGTATATTCCTCGGATACTCTCAATCGAGTAAAGCATATAGAATATATAATAAACGATTACTTGCTGTGGAAGAGTCTTTACATGTCACTTTTGACGAATCCTATCCGAGAAACATCGGAAAGGGTAGTGTTGTTCATGGTGCAGGTACACCTACGGAAGACATACTCAAGGGTGGCAAGCCGGGGATTGATCAACCCGACAAAGTCAAAGTTGAGGAGGATAAAGATGTACACCATGAGGAAACCGAGGTAGCTCATCCGCCTTCAAACGATGATCTCCCTCAAGCTTGGAAGTCTCCCAAAGACTATCCAATTGACAACATTCTCGGAGATATCTCAAAGGGTGTTACAACTCGATCGAAGCTAAGTAATTTATGTTATCACTTTGCTTTCGTTTCACAAATGGAACCTAAAAACCCTAAAGAAGCCCTACTCGATGAACACTGGTTTTTGTCAATGCAGGAGGAACTAAATCAGTTCACTAGAAATGAGGTTTGGGACCTTGTCCCTCCTCCGCGAGATCATCGAGTAATCGGCACCCGATGGGTGTTTAGGAACAAGTTGGACGAAAACGGGGTAATAACCCATAACAAGGCGCGTTTAGTCGCGCAAGGGTATAACCAAGAGGAAGGCATCGACTATGAGGAAACTTATGCGCCGGTTTCCCAACTCGAGGCTATACGCCTTCTCCTTGCCTTCGCTTGTGCGAAAGACTTTAAACTATTCCAAATGGATGTTAAGAGTGCGTTCCTTAACGGTTACATAAATGAAGAGGTATACGTCGCACAACCTCCGGGTTTTGAATCTCATGAGTATCCCGATCATGTTGACAAACTAAAAAGGGCTTTATATGGTCTCAAACAAGCTCCTAGAGCTTGGTATGAGCGACTAAATAAATTTTTACTTGATCAAGGTTACTCAAGAGGAAAGGTTGACACAACTCTCTTCATTAAACGTCAAGGAAAGCACTTGATATTAGTACAAATTTATGTTGACAATATTATATTTGGGTCTACTAACATGAATCTCGTGAGAGAGTTTTCGGATCTTATGCAGGGTGAATTCGAGATGAGTATGATGGGGGAGCTCACGTACTTTCTCGGTTTGCAAATTAAACAACTCAAAGAAGGAACATTCGTGAGTCAAACAAAGTACTGTTTGGACCTTATCAAGAGATTTGACATGGCAAAAGCCAAGGCCATTGACACCCCCATGCCAACATGTACAAACTTGAATAAAGATGAAAACGGTAAGGACGTAGAGGTAAAAAGGTATAGAGGTATGATTGGATCACTTCTCTATCTTACTGCTTCTCGTCCCGACATTATGTTTAGCGTGTGTATGTGCGCAAGATATCAATCATGTCCCAAGGAATCCCATCTAAAAGCCGTCAAACGAATACTTCGATACCTATCTGGTACTCTGAAGTATGGACTATGGTATTCCAAAGGTAATGATTGCTCATTGGTAGGTTTCTCCGATTCCGATTTTACCGGTTACAAATCGGATAGGAAAAGCACTAGTGGAACTTGTCACTTATTTTCAAATTCCTTGGTCAGTTGGCATAGCAAGAAACAAGTTTCAGTTGCTTTGTCAACCGCCGAAGCGGAATACGTTGCTGCCGGTAGTTGTTATGCTCAAATCCTATGGGTTAAGCAACAATTATTGGATTTTAATCTCAAACTCGAACGTATTCCCATTTTTTGTGACAATACAAGTGCCATTAATCTTACCAAAAATCTTGTGTTGCATTCTCGCACCAAACATATTGAAATTCGACACCACTTTCTTCGGGATCATGTAGAGAAAGGTGATGTTGTATTTGAACATGTTAATACTGAAAATCAACTAGCGGACATTTTCACAAAGCCGCTAGCTACTGAGCCTTTCTTTCATATTCGCTGAGAACTTGGTATTCTCGACATTTTTGACCGGGCGTTATAAATTGATTGCTTTATCTTATTTCATTTAACACTATAATCTTGTACTTCTAACAAGTTAATGTTGTTACAAGCACAATTATATTGTTCATCAAGTTAGTCCGGCATCAAGGTGATATTGTTCCTTTACCCTTCTCTCTCTCCTAACCTTCATAGTTAAATAGCTGTATTACATGATAATATTGTATATATATGTATCGTCTCTTATACCATATCTGTTTGGATGTTTAAATGTTGTGTGGCATTCTATTTATGCATCAAACATGTGAGCATATGTGCATAATAGCGAAAATTGCAAAATTTGCCTATATGAGTCGACCATAACAGAGCAATGGTCGACACACACTTCAAAAATTTTCTTTTTTTTTTAAAATTCAAATAGTATGCGTCGACGCATGCAGAGGGTATGGTCGACGCGTCGCACGAAAACTCAGTTTTTCTCTGCAGAAAACTTTCAAACTTCCCATGCATTTACATTTCAAATTTTCATTAAGTGTGCATTCAACCCACTACATTGTGAGTTTCATCTACCTAGTGCATATTGTCTCTTGGCCTCTCCTCTTCCTAAAACCCTAAATTCTCATCTATAAAAAGGGAAAACCTCCTTCTTGCAAATCATTCTCAAAAACCTTCACCAAGCTTCACACTCTACCCTCACACAAAGCTTCAAAATCATTACCAATGACCTCCTCATCCCGCAGACCTGCCGGTAAGAGATCACGGGAATCATCCTCTGCCTCTTTACCCATTACCGCTGTATCATTAGTTCCACCGGCTCTTGTCGACTCCTTCAACAAAGATATTGGTAAAAGAGGAGTTGTGAGGCAACATGCCTTCTACAAACTCACAGCAGAACGCATGCATCTCGTAGAAATCACGTCTCTGCTACAGTATCACGGCATTGTTAAATTCCTGGAATGCAATGCCAAATATAGCGAAGACCTGATCCGTGTGTTCTACACTTGCCTTCATGACAAATTTCGTGGGCAAAAGTTTCACTCCAGGATCGGCACAAGAAAGGTATCGTTTAAGTCTAATGTTTGGAATAAATATTTTGATATGACATTGGCTGCTGATGAAAATCCTCTTGCTGAGGTGACTGATTCTCACACAATAGAAGGATATGAGTTTAAGAGCGCTTTGAACGTTATGCTGAAACGACCCTACCCAGACCACATTGTGAATAGTGATGCGTTGCCACGAACTGTCACTGCCGGTAAGCTGAAAACAGGTGAGCGCATTCTCCAGTGGATTGTGTCACGCATCCTGCGACCTAAGAAGGGTGGTCTTTCCCGAGTTGAACAGGCTGAGGTTCATCTCATATACATTTTGAAAAATCAGCGCAAAATCAACTGGCCCTACTACATTGCTAGTAGGATGTTCAGTTTACGAGACTCCGGACGAGGAACGGCTCTTGCCTATGGATCTTTTATTCAAGAGGTTCTTACTGCAGCCGATGTTGATTATCCGTCCTTTCCGTATACCTCTATTTCCTCAGATAATGAATTCAGCCCAAAAACTTTATCTATGATGGGATATTTTTGGTGTGATGAGCGGAGAATATACAAATTTGTTCGCAGAGGGTATATTCCTACGACTGTTGCAGAAGATGATGAAAGTGATGAAAGTGAAGAAGAAGACCAAGAGGAAAACGAAGAAGAAGAAGCAGGACAAGCATTTGAGCAGCATGATAGTCCTCCACAAGCAGACACACACGACTACACAAACACCGCTTGGGTTCAGAATACCCATTCAACTGAAGAAGATGCCCCCAACCGTGGTGGCTGGGGTGAATGGCAACATATGGGCTGGTTGACACAACGACAATTCTATCAGCCGTATTAATATGGTGCTGAAGAATCTCAACCGTCTCCTCCGCAGCAAGACAATTCTTTTGAACTCTTAGATATGATGCGAGATATGCAGCTGGCTCAACAATCATTCATACAAACTCAGGATGAGCGCTATGCTCAAATATGCAGCCAATTTCAAGCACAAAATGAGAGGCTCGATAACCTCTCTACCAGCATGAATGAACGGTATGCAGCATTCACCGAAACATTTGAACGCCAGGAGCGGTCCGTCGATGTGGGCCTCAAGTATCTAGGTGGTGTTGCTGACCAAATATCGTCTCTGGCAGACCCCTACAGAAACCCGGATATCTGTTACCATCGAGGACGAGACCACTAGGGCATAGAACTGCATGTGCATCTGCATTTTTGTTGTTTGACTAAACTTATTATCTGTTTTGCTTATTTGTTAATCTAGTTTAATGTTATTTCCTTTTCAATCTGTTCAGTAATAATATTTGGTGTGATATTGTTATATGACTCGCTATCTCCTGTTGAATATCATGTTATGTTGAATTATCGTTCTCTTTCTCTTTTTGATGTTGTCAAAGGGGGAGAAGATAATGTACCAAAGCCAAGCCAAGATATTCACAACAATTAACAGTTTGTTTTGCAGTCAGCCTTAGATTACAAAAGAAAGGGGGAGTGTTGTGTAAATATTGCATGTTGTTTTATTCACAACAATTAACAGTTTGTTTTGCAGTCAGCCTTAGATTACAAAAGAAAGGGGGAGTGTTGTGTAAATATTGCATGTTGTTTCTCTTTGGTTTCACACAGGTTGTCATCATCAAAAAGGGGGAGTATGTAAGGGCAAACTGTCATACAACATACGATCATAGGCTTCGATGATGACAAATGACCACCATGGATGAATCGGCATTGTCGATTCCACCTCTACAAAACAAATGCAACATATCACCTATCATATCCTTTTCTATGCTCATCTAAACTATTATATTTCATACAACATATGTGAATAAAATATGGTCATGACAAAATACATGAAAACCAGATAAATATGAATTTTTGCAGATTTGTAGGGTTTGAGTTGACCACAGGGTCAGCGCATAACACAGTGCATTTCCCACGGGTCAGCGCATAACATAGCGCTTTTCCCACGGGTCAGCGCACAAAAGCCTTGAGTCGACTGTAGGGGTCAGCGCATGAACCACGGGTCAGCGCACGCCGACCTATGGTCGACGCATACTGTTGTGCTTTTCAGTCTGTCAAAAACTGCAGGCCATGAGTCGACGCATAGACCTAATATGGTCGACCGTTCGTGCGCAAATTCAGTTTTTAAGTATTTCCCACTCTATGTTGAAAAGCTGTTAAGTGTGTTGGTTAGTTTATTACTATAAATAGAAGTTTAGTTATTTGTATCAACTAACATTTTGATAATTTGATTCAAGTATTCAAAGAACAAGAAAAAGTGAAATAGGTGTCCAAGATTCTTCATCTTCATCTTCAACATCTCACAACACATCAACTACACACAACCATTTTTGAAGTGCTTTGTGATTGGTTAAAGGTGATAACGTTCGAAGCCGAGATTGGGGAATCCGGTTCGGGTTGATGCTTGCGACAAGTTTTTTCTTGAATAAAACCTTTAGGGTTTTGTCCTCCAAGACTGGTTTGTTTTTTGGGGGGTTTGGGGACGAATTCTTCATCAATTCTCAGCTGAGCGAAGGTGATTGAGAAGAGGAAGTCTTCATCAATCTAGTAGCGGATTCAGTGATATTGAAGGGAAGATTTCGGGTTCGATTTGTTGTAGTTGAGATCAGTCGGGCCGAGGGTTTGAAGAACTGAGGGTTATTCAACAAAGGGGCTGGAATCGGAGCTCTATCAACAACAATCGAAGGACTTGATTCACCTTGAATCAAGGAACAAGGAGTGCAAACAACATTCAACATCTTAAGAGTTCTGTTGTATATTTTCTTTGCAATCCTTGTATAAACGGTTAAACTCAACAGGTGATATCTATTAAAGCAATCTCAAATCTAGTTTTAGAATTGAGGGCAGACGTACCTCGAAGCGAGGACGGCGGGGGAACTGCCTCATCAAATCTTTGTCTTCTCTATTTTTCAGCATATGTGTTTTGGCTTAAAAATAAGTGATTTTTGTATAAGCACTTTTATCAAACCTTGATATTAATTGAGTAAGACGTTAAAACTTCGTTTTTGAATCCAAAGTACAATAAAATATTGTACTAGACTGATTGAAATCACTTACTCAACATAAATATCACTTGGAGTGTTTTTCCACACCAAGTGTTTGATAATTTGCCTAAACCAAAATTATCTTAGTTGTGTATCTAGTTTGGTTTGCTCTTTGAATCATTGGAACTAGGAATCCTAGCAAGTGAAACAAATCATTGATAGTGTGACTAGTGTAGTGATTTGTATTCTACATTATCACTAATCCATAGGCTTGACGCATATCCAAATTTCCAATAACAGTTCGTTTTAGACTATATTTTCCTCGGCCGCTTCCGCACTTAAAACAAATTTTCAAAACCATTTTTTTAATTGGTAGCGCTGACTCAAATTTTAATTTGGAATCTATTCAACCCCCCCCCCTCTTCTAGATCTGTGCCATAGTCTAACAGTTTTGCTATAAATAGAAGGGTTCAGCTTCATTCAAACTCAACCTAAAGGCGCCTGAAACCCTGCTGAAGTGATTCCCCAACCTCACCAAAGAAGCAATTTCCATTTTTCTTCAAATTTTTCAGATCCAAAATTCAACTTCATCTGGTTGAATTCTTAGATCTAAAGCTTCTAAAGCTTCATCATTTATCTCACAGATCTTCTATTTTGGCAAAGCAAGCAAGGAATTGAGCTCAAGTTACCAGAATTCAAGCTTACTCTTCAACTGGTATTTCTTTCGAATCTCATCATCCATTGACCTATTTGCTTAGATCTTGTGTTGGCTGAAGTCCTCTCAATAGAGGCATCATGTTTAAGCATTCAATTTTTGAAATCCATTGAGTTCATGATGAACACCAGATTTTTTCAACCTCTGATTTCTCACACCATGGAAATCTAGAGTGAAAATGGATGGTACAGGGATGATGTACATCATCCCAGCTTTCCAAAGATGTATAGATCGTGCATTTTCATTAAGGTTTGGATCCCTGCAACTCTGGCCGGAATTCTGAGGCTCACCGGAGAAGACGGTGGCTCCGGTGGCCATCCCAACTCCAAATCAATTCCTGACCACATGATCTTGTTTCCAGATCTAATCTGGACCGTTCCATGTTATGACTTGTTTTAATGATGCGTGTGGTTCAGTTGACCAAGGCGTATGGTGGGAGCGCATCTCTGGAGCGTATGATCTGCCAGCTCAATTAATGAGCTCAGATCTAACGCTCCTTGTTTTTTTGCATTTTTTATTTTCTGATTTTATTTTCTTTAATTCCTTTTTATTTCAAAAATCAATATCTCTTTCATTTTTAATCCAAAAATTATGGGACCAATTGCATTAGTCTCCAAATAAATTCTAGTTTCTATTTCTGATTTTTAATATTTTTTGTTTTGTCATTTGATATTTTTTGTGAATTTTCTCTTTTCTGGTTATTTTTAATTCATTTTAAATAGTTTTTGATATTCAAAAAATGCAAAAATATTTTCCTAACCTATTTGAATGATGATGGATCTATGAAAAATACTCTCATTAATTTTTAAATTGATTTGAGATTTATTTGAGATTTTAGTTCAATTAGATTATTTTTATTCATTTTTAATTGATTAAAAATAGTTTCTGACTTTTAAAAATGCTAAAAATTTTTGTCAAACTTTGTTTGACCTTGTTGAACTTAGGATAAATTACTTGGACCTTTCAAGGTTGATTTGAAGTGATTTGGAAGTTTGACCTTTCCATTATTTTTAATTCAAGTTTATTTTAATATTGAAAATGCCAAAAATATTATGCTTATTGTTTGATCTCCAATCTTCATCTCATTTATGATATATCATTGTTTGACTTTGACTTTCAATGTCATTTGGTCAATACATATGGATTGGTACATATTATTTCATCTTATGCATTTTGATCTTTCCATTTCCTTATCCTTTCTTCATCTTCTTCTTCATCTTGTTCTTCTTCTTTCCTTTTGATCAATGAGTTGAAGGTTGATAAGTTGGCGTTGATTAGGGAGACTTAATCTTCCTTGATTCAAATCTAATTCATCTTGATCAATTGATCAAGTGAATGGCTTTGCATTAAGGATAGGTTGTCTTCTAAATCATGCAAAAGGCTTAAACCAATACAAGATCAATTCTCTTTTTCCTTTTGGCATGGCAAGTTGTTGGAACTTGGTTCACTAATCAAGACTTCTAACTTGTATTGTTGCCTACATTATTATTGACCGGCCTCAGATAGTTGTGACTTCTACATAAGTCCAATTACGATTGCTTAACATAGCGCTAAATTTGCCTTATGGCACACTAACTACTAACACTAACTATTGACAATTAACATTTACTTTTTTCTCTTTACTTTTATGCAATTTACTATTCTTGCACATATTATCCATTTGCTTTTCTCTTTTCTCACTTGAGCACATGTTTATGTTAATGCCATTTGCCTTTTGCTCACTTGAGCACATAATTGTGTATATATTATTATGCTTGTGTTTTGTTTTGATTGTTGTGAACCAAATGCAAAGAAATGGACTTAGTTTCTAGGACTTTCCCTATGTAAAGAATGGAGAATTGGACTTAGATTCTAGGACTTTCGTTATGCAAAATTGGAGTAAATGGACCTTGATGAAGAAGATGGATTAGAAGGACCAAATCTCTAAACTCACTCTTGTCCATTCTTGATTTACTTCAAGGAACTTTTGATGTGTGTGTTTTTGTGCTAGGGAATTCTACTTGAGCTTAATTGGAGGATCATTGCCATGTTCATCCAAAGTGAAAGATACAAGACACATTGAGGATCTCTTAGGAGACTTGTTTGATTGCTTATGCTTTGTGATTTCTTATTCCAAAGGATGGGAGCTACTTGGATCATCAATATGATCTCAAGAGAGGAACTCCTTGTGTGGTTTTGTTCTCTTTCCCCTCACCTCTTGTATGCTTAGGACTTAGCCCTTCTTCTTCTATTCTCCACTCTAACCCAAGCCAAAACTCTTTGTGCAAACATTTAACCATTGTTTTTAAACATTAGAAACCTAAGCCTTATGCTTTTGATTTTCAAGCTTTCTTTTCATAACACTTATTTTAAATTGAATCTTTAAGTCAACTTTGACCATTTTTGTATATACTTATAATTGGTAAATATAACCCATTCAAATGTGCTTTGTGGTTCCAATGGCCACTTTCTTAATAAAAAATCTTTCATAACCTTTAGCTATCAGGTTTGAGTTATCCTTGTGGTAGATGTAATACTCACCTATATCCTTAGTGATGGACAATAAGTCTTCCATGCTTATTATAAGGTTAACCCCTCACTAGCATGTTGAAGCTATCCTAACATGGTGGATTTGTGGTTTGGTTGAGTTTTCTCCCTTTGATAACAAATGACCTTAAGGCTTTTGGACCAATCAATTCACCAACTTGTTTTGAGATTTTTACCCCGAACTACGAGGTTTTGATCCTAATCTTTTTTAAGATGGTACGTAGGCAATGGGTTTATCCATCCAAACACAAAATATAAATAATTTGTACATTCTCTTCTCATCTCTTCAATCATGTTTGCACAAATAAAATTTTCCACAAAACAAACAACCTTCACAACAAGTATGAAAAGGGCTCCCTAGGAGTACCTAGGATGTTTTGGGTGCCTAACACCTTCCCATTACATAACCAACCCCCTTACCTAGATCTCTGTTTCTTTTACTAGTTTTTGTTAAAAACTATTAGGTTTTTGTTCGCTTTCTAACCATTCCTTTGGATAAATAGAAGTGCGGTGGCGACTCGATTTGTATGATTTACCTTGGATTTAGTCAATATCTCTAACGGTAACGAATACCCCGCTACAGAAAAGTGGCGACTCTGTTGGGGACATCATTTGCCTAGTGGGTTTTGCCTACTTTTCATGCTTGTTGCGTTGTATTGTATTGTCTTGTGACATATTTTTGTGCAATTTGGGATTACTGTATTGTATGTAATGATTGATTTGCTTGATATTAATTCCTTGTATGCTTGGTGATCTTTGTGAGATGAGTTCTATACCCGGACTCGAGTGCACTTAGGATAGGAGAATGGCATAGTCTTGTTGACTTGTGTGGATTTATTCCTTAGCAAGTTGACTTGCAAGTCCATTCACTTGGTGGAGGTCATGTTGGGATCAATAATGTCACACAAGTAAGTTGTGGTTAGACATTACTCTTTCCAATATAGACCTTAGAAGCCAAGGACCTTAGTTTACCAAGCCCATCTTGGCCCATTCTTAGGATGTAGTGCGAAAGTCGTTCAAGTGTAAGATTTGATACGATTGTTACGCGATACTACACTCATAAGAGTCTCTCTTGAGAATATTTTTGGAATACGAGTATTCGTTTATCCGAATATCCGAAAGATGGGATGATGACTATGGGAACCTCTTGTAGAACATGTTTGGCAGTTTTAAACCCTAGTGCATTCCCTTTGGGGTGGTTCTTAACCTAAACTCCATGCTCGTGACTTGCAACAAACCCTTGATTCATGGTTGATCCGTTCATGTATCCTTAATATCAATGGAACTTGGGTGTCGATAAGGTGTAAACCATAATCCATTAAAATGGATGATTGATATTAAGGATGATATGATCCATCCCATGACCTTTGTTTGGTGTGCTTTGCTTGATCCTTGAGTGTGATTGTTGCATTCATGCATTCATGCACTCATTTGCATCCATACCATCAATAATGAAGAAAATTTTCAAGGAACTTAAGGGGTTTATTTGCAAAATTTTCAGACATGGAAAGACAAAGAAGGAATACAAAGAAGTACAGCTTCAGGCAACCAAATTTGGAAGAGTTAAGGAATCTGACATCCTATGTATTAGATCCTTTGGGTTTCAAAGCTCGTTTTGGGAAGCTTCTTCCTCTTCTGACTACTCAGGTGGATGAAGGGTTGATGAGTGTATTGGTGCAGTTTTATGATCCCTTGTACTTTTGCTTCACGTTTCCGGATTTCCAGCTTTTGCCTACACTTGAGGAGTATGCCTACCTTATGGGTATACCGATTCTGAATCAGTTGCTGTTCAGTGGCTTGGAGAGTATTCCTACTTCTCAAGAGATAGCAGACATGTTGCACATAGATGAATATTTGGTTGGTGCTAGTATGACTATCAAAGGTGGAATTCAAGGTCTCCCTTCTGAGTTCCTCATTGCTCAAGCTACTGTATATGGGAAGGCCATGAGTGAGGATGCCTTTGAAGCCATATTTGTACTTCTCATTTATGGACTGGTATTGTTCCCCAACACCGACAAGTTTGTGGATGTGAACGCTATTAGGATTTTCTCTACTCTTAATCCCGTTTCGACTCTGTTGGGTGATACCTATTTCTCTTTGCATATGAGGAATGCAAAGGGTGGTGGTGCCATTGTGTGTTGTTTGCCTCTGTTGTATAAGTGGTTTATTTCTCACTTACCGCAGACGGTCGCCTTCAAGGAGAACAAGGGATGTCTACGGTGGTTCACGAGACTCATGGCTCTCACTAATGATGATATCTCTTGGTATAACCGTGTGTATGATGGTGTGCAGATTATTGACTCTTGTGGGGAATTCTCCAATGTACCTATTCTTGGTACATGTGGTGGGATTAACTACAACCCTGTTTTAGCACGTCGTCAGCTTGGGTTCCCCCTAAAGGATAAACCTAATAACCTTCTGTTAGAAGTGTGTTTCTTTCAGGAGGGTAAAGATCCCCAAGGCTTGAAGGGCAGAATGGTCCGCGCCTGGCTCAAGATTCATAGGAAAGGAAGGAATGAGTTGGGTCCTAAGAATTGTGTTGCTATGGAGCCGTACACTGCTTGGGTTAGGAAGCGAGCGTCTGAGTATCTCATGCCTTACGAGTATCCGAGACCTACACCTTTGGTTATGGTTGGGCCTTCAACCCTCCCTAACCAAGGAGTAGAGGAGTTGAGAGACGAAGACTGATCACGTGCCTGGATCCGTGAAAGGGAAGAGTTGCTTCAGCAGATCAAGGAGAAGGATGCTTTGATAGAGTTCCTCGAACACCAAGTTATTGATGATCCTGATGATGCATGGACTTCTCTACTTCCTCAGTCTTCCAAGTTTTGGAAAAGGAAGTACGATCGACTCGCCAAGGAGAAAGCCGATATGGAGGCAGCCTATGAGAGAGAGGTGAAGAGGCTTCGTGCATCCTACCTTCCCGTGTCCCGAGCTTTAGATGATTGTTTCTAGGGATCCATAGGATGATTATTTTCCTTTTCTCTTGTATATGATTAACAATGCTGTACTTCTTTTCCCTGATATTATTTGATGAGATATTTCCATATGTGATGAATGTTTAATATTTCCAAAATTTACAAATAAAACCCTAGAGTTCCTTTGAAATAAATAAAAAAACAAATCATATGCACAAACACTGCATGCATCATGTGCATAAGCAGGTTTTGTTCCCGGCTTCTTGTCCTGTGGTCTAACTCTGTGTTCTTCATTTATTTTGAAGATAAGCTAACTCATACGTACTACACCAGAGCCAACATTTCAAAACTGATGGATCACCTGGAACAAGAGAACCGCGAGCTGAAAGAGGAAGTGGCCAAATTAAGTGCCTTGATGGAGTCATTCTTGGCTGCCCAGAGCCAATCTTCTCCGACACCTGCAACTCCTCCCCAGAGGACAGTCATCTCTGAGATTGTCTCCTCGACGGTCTGCAGCCAGTGCACACTTTGTTCCAACGGCCATGCCAGCCGGGTTCACGTGGGGGATGCCTCCCAATTTCATGCCGGAGGGTCCTGCTCCTACCTTTGCTTCTATGTCGGCATCTAGCCCGGTCCTTGCTGTTCCTCCTCCTGTCGTGCATACTATGCCCAGGGTAGACGACACCATCTATCATTCTGAGCCATCTGAAGGCCCAAATGTCTATGAGAAGATGGACGCTATGAATGATCAATTTCTTGAGCTTCGCAAGGAATTGAAAACTCTCAGAGGGAAGGATCTTTTCGGCAAGTCTGCTGCCGAACTTTGCTTGGTCCCTAATGTGAAGATCCCGGTGAAATTCAAGTTGCCTGACTTTGAAAAATACAAGGGAAATACTTGTCCTCTCAGCCACCGGTGTCGCTCTGCGTTGGTATATGGGTTTAGACAGCGCGAACATCCGATCCTTCAACGACCTTGGCGAGGCCTTCGTCAAGCAGTACAAGTACAATGTGGATATGGCTCCCGATAGGGATCAATTGAGGGCCATGTCTCATAAGGATAAGGAAACGTTTAAAGAATACGCCCAGAGATGGTGAGAGTTGGCAGCACAGATTGTGCCCCCGCTGGAAGAGAAAGAGATGACTAAGATCTTTTTGAAGACCTTAAGTTCTTTTTATTATGAGCGGATGATCGCTAGCGCTCCTTCTGATTTCACCGAGATGGTGAATATGGGGATGCGTCTAGAAGAAGGGGTTAGAGAAGGACGCCTAACCAGAGAAGAAGGCTCTTCTGCCAAATGTTATGGGGCGTTTGCAAAGAAGAAAAATGGAGAGGCACATGATGTGACCTCCCATGTGAAACCAAGAGGACCCTTTGTAAGGAGGAAGACTGTGCGTCCTGTTAGTAACCAGCACCAGGTGGCTCACATAGCACCTATCTTCAAAGACAATCAACAGTACCAGCAACATAACAACAATCAGCAACCACATCCGCAATATCAACAACAGCAACACCGTCCGCAGCAGTAGGCCTACCAGCCTCGAAATAGTAATCAAACCAGCACGAGTTACGAGAGGAAAAGGGTCACTTTCGATCCTATTCCAATGACGTACGCAGAGTTATATCCCTCTTTGATAGAGAGGAAGTTGATTACTCCGAGAGACCCGCCGGCTATACCTGCTAACCCCCAGTGGTGGTATAAGCCCGAATTACACTGTGTTTACCATTCTGGTGCTCCCGGCCATGATGTGGAGAATTGTTACCCTTTGAAGACCAAGGTTCAAGACGTTGTGAGGTGTGGCATTCTATGTTTTGAGGACGTAGGTCCTAATGTGAAGAAGAACCCATTGCCCGAGCATGGGAAATCTGTCAACATGGTCCAGGGCTGCCCTGGCAAATACAAAGTCAAGTATGTCAGTCATATTCGACAATCGCTGGTCGAGATGCATCGTTTGCTATGTGAGTATAGTCATTATGAGCATGACCACGATAGATGTCGAGTCTGTTCTGTCAACCAGAGAGGTTGTTTCCAGGTGCGCAAAGATGTGCAAGAAATGCTGGATGAAGGAGTTATTGAGATCCTCCAAAATAGAAATATTGACGAAGATGAGCCCGAAGTCAATGTGATTTCTCTAGTGTTTCAGATTCCCGAACCTATTATCATCAAGTATGATGGTAGTAAGCAGAAGGTCTCTCCTGTACTGATCATTAAGCCGGCCAGACCAGTACCATACTCTTCCGAAAAGGTGATTCCCTATCGCTACAACGTTGTCGCTGTAGAAAGTGGGAAAGAAATGTCCTTACCATCACCCTTTGTTGTTAACATTGCGGGTGTAAGTGGTTTGACCCGCAGCGGTCGTGTGTTTTCAGCACCTCCCAAGCCCCAAGCTAATGTTGATTTTGTTGAACGCCCGATTGGGAATGCTGTGAGCACTCCAAATCCGGCACCTGTTGTTAAGCCCTCTTTTACATTGATAACTCCTACTTCTGTTGGCCCGAGTGGCAATGTGAAAGAAGACTGTGATGAGATGCTGAGGCTCATCAAGAGAAGCGAGTACAATGTTATAGACCAGCTTCTACAAACGCCATCCAAAATATCGGTGTTATCATTGCTGTTGAATTCAGAACCACACCGAGAGGCTCTGCAGAAGGTTTTGGATGTGGCATATGTAGATCAGGATGTCACAATAGAACAATTCGATAGCATTGTTGCAAATATTACCGCTTGTAACAACTTGAGTTTCTGTGACTCTGATCTCCCCGAGGAGGGAAGAGACCACAACTTGGCATTACACATATCTATGGGTTGCAAAGACGACGCCATGTCCAATGTGCTGGTGGACACTGGGTCATCACTGAACGTATTGCCAAAAACCACTCTTTCAAAACTATCATATCAAGGGCCTCCCATGAGGCAGAGTGGAATTGTTGCGAAAGCTTTCGATGGGTCTCGCAAAACTGTGATT
This sequence comes from Lathyrus oleraceus, assembly GCF_024323335.1. Lineage (NCBI taxonomy): Eukaryota > Viridiplantae > Streptophyta > Magnoliopsida > Fabales > Fabaceae > Lathyrus > Lathyrus oleraceus. Next base: position 117,133,285 of record NC_066582.1, read on the forward strand.
GGGGAAGTTGATCTCCCAGTCAAAATCGGACCGAGTGATTTCCAGATTACCTTCCAGGTTATGGATATTCACCCATCGTATAGCTGTCTCCTAGGCAGACCATGGATTCACGAGGCGGGCGCCGTGACATCCACCCTACACTAGAAGCTGAAATTTGTGAAGAATAAGAAACTGGTGGTGGTAGGGGGAGAAAAGGCTCTCCTGGTTAGCCACTTGTCTTCCTTCTCATATATAGATGCTGAGGATGAAGTTGAAACTCCTTTCCAAGCTTTATCTATTGCTGAGCCTATTGAGAAGAGAACTCCTTCATTTGCTTCCTATAAAGATGCAAAGTTGGCCCTTGAGTATGGTGCGACTGCTGGTTTAGGAAAAATGATTGAGCTAGAAGACAACAAGTCTCGGGCTGGCATAGGCTTTTCTTCTGGGGTTTTCAACACCAAAGGGCTGTTCAAGAGTGGAGGTTTCATCCACACCGGTCAGGATGAAGAAGATGCTGCCATTTTGGAAGAAGATACAGAGGATTCTGGAAATTTCATCATCCCTGGAGGGGTCTGCAACAATTGGGTCGCTGTGGATATTCCAACAGTAATCCATAAGTCGAAGTTGATCAAACCCATTGAACATAATGATCCAACACCATGTCCCAATTTTGAATTCCCTGTATTTGAGGCGGAAGAAGATGATGTTGAAGAGATTCCTGACGAGATTACCCGTCTACTTAAGCATGAAGAGAAGATCATTCAGCCACATCTTGAGAATCTAGAAACAGTCAACTTGGGGTCTGAGGATTGTGTTCGTGAAGTAAAGATTGGTGCACTCCTTGAAGAATCTGTTAAGAAGGGGTTGATCGAATTGCTACGAGAATATTTTGATGTCTTTGCATGGTCATGTGAAGACATGCCTGGTCTGGATACAGATATTGTGCAACATTTTCTACCCTTGAAGCCTGAGTGCGTGCCTGTGAAGCAGAAGCTCAGAAGAACTTATCCTGATATGGCAGTAAAGATCAAAGAGGAAGTTCAGAAGCAAATTGATGTAGGGTTTCTGGTGACTTCTATATATCCTCAAATGGGTGGCCAATATTGTGCCCGTGCCTAAGAAAGACGGAAAAGTCCGGATGCGTGTGGACTATAGAGACTTGAATAAAGCTAGTCTGAAAGATGATTTTCCTCTACCACACATTGATATGTTGGTAGATAATACAGCTAAATTCAATGTCTTCTCATTTATGGATGGATTTTCCGGATATAACCAAATAAAGATGGCACCCGAGGATATGGAGAAGACAACATTCATCACACCTTGGGGAACATTCTGTTATCGAGTGATGCCCTTCGGTTTGAATAACGCCGGAGCCACGTATCAACGAGCTATGACCACCTTGTTTCATGATATGATGCACAAGGAGATTGAGGTATATGTTGATGATATGATTGCTAAGTCAAGAACGGAAGTTGAACATGTAGAGCACTTGTTGAAGCTTTTTTAGCGTTTGAGGAAGTACAAGCTTCGTCTGAACCCCAACAAGTGTACATTTGGAGTCCGTTCTGGAAAGTTATGGGGCTTTATTGTTAGTGAAAGAGGTATTGAGGTTGATCCTGCAAAGGTCAAAGCAATACAAGAGATGCCTGCGCCCAAAACTGAGAAGCAAGTCAGAGGTTTTCTGGGCCGCTTGAATTATATTTCCAGATTCATATCCCACATGACTGCCACATGTGCGCCGATATTCTAGCTCCTCCGGAAAGATCAGTCCCATGATTGGACCGAAGATTGCCAGAAAGCTTTTGACAGTATTAAAGAGTATCTGTCTGAACCTCCGATTCTATCTCCGCCTGTAGAAGGAAGACCTTTGGTCATGTATCTGACTGTTCTTGAAGACTCAATGGGCTGTGTCCTTGGTCAGCAAGACGAATCAGGGAAGAAAGAGTATGCTATTTACTATCTGAGTAAGAAGTTCACTGATTGTGAGTCTCGATACTCAATGCTTGAGAAAACATGTTATGCTTTAGCTTGGGCTGCTAAGCGCTTACGCTAGTATATGATAAATCATACGACCTGGTTGATATCCAGAATGGACCCAATTAAGTATATCTTCGAGAAGCCTGCTTTAACAGGGAGGATTGCCCGTTGGTAGATCCTGTTATCTGAGTATGATATTGAGTATCGAGCTCAGAAGGCTGTTAAAGGTAGTATCTTGGCTGACCACTTGGCACATCATCCGATCGAGGATTGTCAGTCAGTTCAGTATGACTTCCCAGATGAGGAGATCCTGTATTTGAAAATGAAAGATTGTGATGAGCCTACACTCGATGAAGGGCCAAAGCCTGGTTCCGAATGGAGTATGGTGTTTGATGGCGCTGTAAATCAGTATGGAAATGGTATTGGGGAAGTGATTATTACTCCTTAGGGCACACATATTCCTTTTACAGCAAGGCTAACTTTCAAATGCACGAATAATATGGCTGAGTATGAGGCCTGTATTATGGGTTTGGAGGAATGAATTTATTTAAGGATCAAGCATCTTGACGTATATGGAGATTCGGCCCTCGTTGTTAATCAGATTAAGGGTGAATGGGAAACGAATCAACCTGGTCTCATTCCATATAGAGATTATGCGAGGAGGATTTCAACGTTCTTTACTGAGGTTGACTTCCATCATATTCCTCGGGATGAGAATCGGATGGTAGATGCTCTTGCTACGCTAGCTTCGATGATTGTGGTGAAACTATGGAATAAAGTCCCCAATATCACTGTAATGCGCTTGGACAGACCAGCTCATGTGTTCGCAGTAGAAGAGGTAAAAGATGATAAGCCGTGGTATTATGACATCAAGTGTTTCCTTCAGAACCAGGTTTACCCGCCTGGGGCATCTATGAAAGATAGGAAGACTTTGAGGAGGTTGTCATCTACCTCAATGGTGATGTGCTTTATAAGAGAAATTTTGACATGGTTTTGCTCAGATGCGTGGATAGACACGAAGCAGACCTGTTAATGACTGAGGTCCATGAGGGTTCATTTGGTACTCATTCTAATGGACATGCCATGGCTAGAAAGATGTTAAGAGCAGGCTACTATTGGCTGACAATGGAGTCTGACTGCTGCAAATATGTGAAGAAATACCACAAGTGTCAGATTTATGTGGATAAGATTCATATTCCCCCGACACTTTTGAATGTGATTTCGTCACCATGGCCTTTCTCCATGTGGGGAATTGACATGATTGGCATGATAGAGCCAAAGGCATCTAATGGGCACAGATTTATTCTCGTAGCAATTGATTACTTCACCAAATGGGTTGAAGCAACGTCGTATGCAAATGTGACTAGGCAGGTGGTCGTGAAGTTTATCAAGAATCAGCTTATATGCCGTTATGGTGTGCCAGATAAGATCATTACTGATAATGGATCCAACTTGAACAACAAAATGATGAAAGAGCTGTGTGGTGAGTTCAAGATCGCCCATCATAATTCTTCTCCTTATAGACCCAAGATGAATGGGGCTGTTGAAGTTGCTAATAAGAATATCAAGAAGATTATCCAGAAGATGGTTGTCACGTATAAGGATTGGCATGAGATGTTGCCATTTGCTTTACATGGATATCGGACGTCTGTCCGCACTTCAACAGGGGCAACCCCTTTCTCTCTTGTTTATGGCATGGAGGTTGTACTCCCAGTAGAGGTGGAGATCCCATCAATGAGAGTCTCGATGGAGGCCAAGTTGACTGATGTTGAATGGGTTCAGAGTCGTTATGACCAGTTGAATTTGATAGAAGAAAAGAGATTGACTGCCATGTGCCATAGTCAGTTATATCAACAGAGAATGAAGAAAGCTTTTGATAAGAAAGTCAAGCCTCGCGTGTTCCGAGAAGGTGACCTTGTGCTCAAGAAAGTCTTGTCTTTCGCGCCCGATTCCAGGGGCAAGTGGACTCCAAACTATGAAGGTCCATATGTTGTTAAGAGAGCCTTTTCAGGTGGTGCTTTGATGCTTACAACTATGGATGGGGAGGATTTCACTCGTCTTGTGAATTAAGATGCAGTCAAGAAATACTTCGCCTAGAAATAAAAACAGAATAGCTCACTAAGTTGAAGACCCGAAAGGGCGGCTTAGGCAAAAATGAGCGTCTCGGTGGATTGAAAACCCGAAAGGGCGGTCCAGGAAAAAGTTAGAGACATGAAAAAAATGAATATTTGTATCCCACTAGATTGAGTACCTCACCCTGGGGCAATCTAGGCAAAAATTAGGGATTTGGCAAGTAACTGCATCCTGACAAGACTTTGTTCTACAACTGTCATCCGTCGGAGATTCTTGCTCATTCGTCATTAACTGAAGCTTCGAATACATCGAATTCAGAACTGGTGGAGAAATGGTCATTATGTCCAATGTAGCCCTTTTCCAATATATATCACCAATTTCAAATTTGTAAAGATCTATGGAGTCTTGCCATTTGCAGACTACCATTCTATCAAATAAACTTGAGCCTTTTATCCAATTATTTGCACTCTTATTTGTTTCTATTCAACAAACGTTTTGCATGCTTTTAATTGAGAAAATATCATTGTTTCGAAAAAATGAATTTTTCATAAACAAAGTGAACATTCACAATGATGAAAAGGATACTTAGGAGATCCTCAGTGCTCTCCCAAGGATGGTATGATCTCCAACAAGGTAAGACAGTTGTTCATATTCCTGGCATGAATGTATCTTCTTCCTCCAGAGCCTTTTTGTGGTTTATCCTACTGAGTAGTGTGCTTGTTGAGATATTCACCACTCTCCCCTTCAGCGGGGTAGCAACCTTTCCTCCTCAGCAGATGTGATCTCCTTGGTGGGTACTGCACTTGGTGGTTGATCCCCAGAATCCCTTTATCCCTTGGATAGATTCCCCAGTGGAGTTGCTTATATGGGAGATTTTACCTGTGCAATAAATTCCTTTCCCCGATGGGAATGACTGATGATTCATCCCCTGCGGAGGTCTTTGCTTCCTGGTATCTTTGATTCTCGGCAGATTGGATACTCTCTGTTGATCCTGGCTTTCTCTCTTGAGATGTAGTACCGGATGTTTGTGTGCTTATTCTTTGAAGTCGTTTGTGTTAGAAATGTCTGTTTGTCAGCATTCATCATACATAAACCACGCATGTGTGCATATAATTTTCAAACATTCGGATATTCATATTGCATTCTTTGTCATATATCTTTGTTTGTTATTCTCTGCTAGTTGGTAATACATTCCCCAAGCAGATGTCGGTGTCTGATCCCTCAATGTAGAGAGTCAGCCCATTAAGCAGAAAGTGTTTATCTTTCCTTCCGCATTCCCCACTGAGTTATATCCTCGTGGACGATGGTTGTTTTCGTTTCCTCCCAACACATATATTGGGATGGGTTTCCCTATTGAGTTATATCCTCACTAGGACGAGTCTTGATTCAGTTTGCCTCTTTGGTTTGATCCTAAATTGGCCTCTTATGACTATTTCCTGTGTTTCCCCGTGGTATAAATGAATAATTGTTCAGCAAACAGTAATCATTCATCTTATCCCCGGCAGAGTCTGTGATTTTCTACCCTTATACCGGTAGTTGTCCCCTATTTTCTCCCCTTTGCAGAGTTAACCTCCTTGTTCATCCTAATCGATGACGGTTACTCTTCCGTGGTTTTCTACCCAGTATCCGGTAGATGCAATCCCCTCATTGATGGTTATCATTATCCAATATTCGGTGACGATATTCCCTTCTCTTGGATAATTGCTCTGTTTAGACAATTTATCCCCAGCAAATCATCTTTCATACCGGTTGCCGGTAATGTTTGTTGCTCCCCTTGAATGGTCATCATTATATACCTAGTTTTTGTATCCCGATGCCTTTCTTTGTCGGTCGATTTATCCTTTATTAACCCAGTAACCGGTTGTGGATAATCTTCCATGCGAGTATATTATCTACGTTCTGACGGTAATAGCTAATATATCTCATGCACTCTTTGGTCAAAGCTTTTTGTTCTTCCCCAGTTGAGTAAGATTCGTATCCCTGTTTTGGAATCGAATGTCCATCCCTTAATCGAGTTTGCTTTTTGCCCTCTTTTTAGATGATGAGTGTTTTGGGAATATTCCCTAATTCACGCTTTGGTTGGTCACCTATTATATGCCCAGTAACCGGCATCCCTGGTGTTCCTTCCTTCTGCTCCCTATTACGACCTTTTTGTCCCCTGTGGAGTCAGATTTTCCTGAGTTGAGATATACCTTTCTAGGTCTTCCTCAGATGATTTGGTCAATTGATATCTATCACCCTTATACTGGTCTTAGATATTCATTCTTCTCGAGCGTGTTGTTCTCTCACCCTTATACCGGTGTTCAGACCATACGTCTCTTTGAGCTTATTACCCAGTAACCGGTAATACCTCATCCCCTTGCTTCCCCAGGAGAGTGCTGTTGGGATCTTCCTCAGCTGAGTCCTTAGTGGACATCCTCACCTGAGTCCGGATTAATCCGAAGCATCCATTGTGGATAATTTTGGCTGTATTGGCATATTCCCCAATACGGACGTCTTCGAGTCAGCTCGAGTCTTTCCATTGGATTTATTCCCTTTTTGAATTCTGTTCCCCAAGCTTTGAGTCGTGACCTGCTCACGCGTTTTCATCTCTTTACTCCCCGTTAGAGTCTCTGCCCCATAGAATGAATTATTCATGGGAATTGTTAATTCTTCTCCTAATCTTTGCCTTTGTGGACACATACCCCCATTAAGTGTTACCACTCGCATGCATACATCTGCATCATGAGGTCTCTTAGGGACCAAAATTCGTCTCTTTGTTATTATTTAAGCCCATTCTACCCTGTCGAGACGAAGATTTTAACCTTCATTTCTCCAGTTAGAATGACCTTAAATAGGGGCATCTGTAAGATCCCAATTTTGTCCCTAAGATCCCTCATGGCATCATAACATTGCATTTGGCATTGCCTCAAGGATCATAAGCATCTTGGTTCCCCTTGCCTTTGGGTGGGATTCCTTGTGAGTGGCTTGAGATTACCAAGCATGTTTGAATTGTATATCATTGCTTTTCTTATTTTATTTACTAACCAAAAGCACAAAAATATGTCACTAACATCTTTTGTTTGTAGCTTGAGCAATCACAAGGTCAAAAGCTTCAAGGAGATCATTGGTACAAAGACATGGTCAAGAGGAAATGATAGCAAGCATGGTAATGGTTCCCAAAGCTCTCATCCATAAAATATGCCTCCCCATCATCTCAATTCATCATTTTGATCAAAGCAAGTCAAAGGGTTTGAGTTTTGTGCCCCAAGGAAATCCTAATTCATCTGTGCACCACAATGCCTTGCTCTTGAAGCAACCTCAGCCCATGATCAAATACAATCAAGGGAAGTTCTTTAATTCATAATTTAATGCATATTTGAACTTATTTGAGTGTCCTCAATCATGAATTCATCAAGATATGGGTTGTGGACTTGAGAAGTTGATCAGTCAATCCATCTGACTATTTTGAAATACACTGAGACCTAACTTTTTATGTGTTGGTCAAATGGAGATGGTTCCAAACGAAATAATGTTCTTAAGAACAATATGAACAACTTTCATGTTCATCAAAAATTGATTTGAAGCTTGGAAGGCCATCTCCCATTCCAATACATTATAGGTCATTTTGACTGAAACCCTAATTTGGGTCAACTTCCCAAGGACATAACTCATTCATTGTTTATGCTTTTGAGGTGAGATCAAATGCATTGGAAAGCTTAAGATGTCTACTTCAAATGTTATGTTGAGAAAAATTTCAAAATCTCAAAGGAAATACATGTGATAATGCAAGACATTATAGGTATTTTTTGACCAAATGCATTAAAAGGCAAAAAAGTCCAACTTCAAGTGCCCATAACTTCTTCATCAAAAATCCAAATGATGCACTATTTAAGTCCATCTTGATTGTCTTGAAACGATGTACAACTCTGATGTTGGAGTTTGTTTCATTTGAGCCTTGCATCAACAAAACAGAAGGGCTTGAACATTGGCCAAATTTGGAAACTTTGCATTGACATGTTTTGCACATCACACTTTAAACTCAAATTTCATAAATTTCCACACTCCAAATGGATTTTTGCCCAACATAACAATTGTTCCTTACATCAAGACCTTTCCAACCATTACTCACATGATCATATTTGGATTTGGAAAATGGTATTTTCGAAGAGTTGAACATTTAGGCATAATTATGGAATGCACATGAAATCTTGATACACAAGCAATTGCCATTCAAACTACACGTCCAATTCAACTTGGTTGATGTTCAGCATGCATTTACATCAGTTTTTGGGCTCTGCACGCGCCTGTACAGGCCCATGCATGAAGGATCCAAATTCCATGCACATGAGAATTCACCTTGCTTGCAGTTTGTTTTGCTATAAATAGAAGGGTTCACCTTCATTCAAACTCAACCTAAAGGCGCCTGAAACCCTGCTGAAGTGATTCCCCAACCTCACCAAAGAAGCAATTTCCATTTTTCTTCAAATTTTTCAGATCCAAAATTCAACTTCATCTGGTTGAATTCTTATATATAAAGCTTCTAAACCTTCATCATTTATCTCACTGATATTCTGTTTTGGCAAAGCAAGCAAGGAATTGAGCTCAAGTTACCAGAATTCAAGCTTACTCTTCAACTGGTATTTCATTCGAATCTCATCATCCATTGACCTATTTGCTTAGTTCTTGTGTTTGCTGAAGTCCTCTCAATAGAGGAATCATGTTTATGCATTCAATTTTTGAAATCCATTGAGTTCATGATGAACACCAGATTTTTCCAACCTCTGATTTCTCACACCATGGAAATCTAGAGTGAAAATGGATGGTACAGGGATGATGTATAACATCCCAGCTTTCCAAAGATGTATAGATCGTGCATTTTCATTAAGGTTTGGATCTCTGCAACTCTGGCCGGAATTCTGAGGCTCACCGGAGAAGACGGTGGCTCCGGCGGCCATCCCAACTCCAAATCAATTCCTGGCCACACGATCTTGTTTCCAGATCTAATCTTGACCGTTCCATGTTATGACTTGTTTTAATGTTGCGTGTGGTTCAGTTGACCAAGGCGTATGGTGGGAGCGCATCTCTGGAGCGTATGATCTGCCAGCTCAATTAATGAGCTCAGATCTAACGCTCCTTGTTTTTTTGCATTTTTTATTTTTTGATTTTATTTTCTTTAATTCCTTTTTATTTCAAAAATCAATATCTCTTTCATTTTTAATCCAAAAATTATGGGACCAATTGCATTAGTCTCCAAATAAATTCTAGTTTCTATTTCTGATTTTTAATATTTTTTTATTTTGTCATTTGATATTTTTTGTGAATTTTCTCTTTTCTGGTTATTTTTAATTCATTTAAAATAGTTTTTGATATTCAAAAAATGCAAAAATATTTTCCTAACCTATTTGAATGATGATGGATCTATGAAAAATATTCTCATCAATTTTTAAATTGATTTGAGATTTATTTGAGATTTTAGTTCAATTAGGTTATTTTTATTCATTTTTAATTGATTAAAAATAGTTTCTGACTTTTAAAAATGCTGAAATTTTTTGTCAAACTTTGTTTGACCTTGTTGAACTTAGGATAAATTACTTGGACCTTTCAAGGTTGATTTGAAGTGATTTGGAAGTTTGACCTTTCCATTATTTTTAATTCAAGTTTATTTTAATATTGAAAATGCCAAAAATATTATGCTTATTGTTTGATCTCCAATCTTCATCTCATTTATGATATATCATTGTTTGACTTTGACTTTCAATGCCATTTGGTCAATACATATGGATTGGTACATATTATTTCATCTTATGCATTTTGATCTTTCCATTTCCTTATCCTTTCTTCATCTTCTTCTTCTTTCCTTTTGATCAATGAGTTGAAGGTTGATAAGTTGGCATTGATTAGGGAGACTTAATCTTCCTTGATTCAAATCTAATTCATCTTGATCAATTGATCAAGTGAATGGCTTTGCATTAAGGATATGTTGTCTTCTAAATCATGCAAAAGGCTTAAACCAATACAAGATCAATTCTCTTTTTCCTTTTGGCATGGCAATTTGTTGGAACTTGGTTCACTAATTAAGACTTCTAACTTGTGTTGTTGCCTACATTATTATTGATCGGCCTCAGATAGTTGTGACTTCTACATAAGTCCAATTACGATTGCTTAACATAGCGCTAAATTTTCCTTATGGCACACTAATTATTGACAATTAACATTTAGTTTTTGCTCTTTAATTTTATGCAATTTACTATTCTTGCACATATTATCCATTTGCTTTTCTCTTTGCTCACTTGAGCTCATGTTTATGTTAATGCCATTTGCATTTTGCTCACTTGAGCACATAATTGTGTATATATTATTATGCTTGTGTTTTGTTTTGATTGTTGTGAACCAAATGCAAAGAAATGGACTTAGTTTCTAGGACTTTCCCTATGCAAAGAATGGAGAATTGGACTTAGATTCTAGGACTTTCCTTATGCAAAATTGGAGTAAATGGACCTTGATGAAGAAGATGGATTAGAAGGACCAAATCTCTAAACTCACTCTTGTCCATTCTTGATTTACTTCATGGAACTTTTGATGTGTGTGTTTTTGTGCTAGGGAATTCTACTTGAGCTTAATTGGAGGACCATTGCCATGTTCATCCCAAGTGAAAGATACAGGACACATTGAGGATCTCTTAGGAGACTTGTTTGATTGCTTATGCTTTATGATTGCTTATTCCAAAGGATGGGAGCTACTTGGATCATCAATATGATCTCAAGAGAGGAACTCCTTGTGTGGTTTTGTTCTATTTCCCCTCACCTCTTGTATGCTTAGGACTTAGCCCTTCTTCTTCTTCTCTCCACTCTAACCCAAGGCAAAACTCTTTGTGCAAACCTTTAACCATTGTTTTTAAACATTAGAAACCTAAGCTTTATGCTTTTGATTTTCAAGCTTTCTTTTCATAACACTTATTTTAAATTGAATCTTTAAGTGAACTTTGACCATTTTTGTATATACTTCTAATTGGTAAATATAACCCATTCAAATGTGTTTTGTGGTTCCAATGGCCACTTTCTTAATAAAAAATCTTTCATAACCTTTAGCTATCAGGTTTGAGTTATCCTTGTGGTAGATGTAATACTCACCTATATCCTTAGTGATGGACAATAAGTCTTCCATGCTTATTATAGGGTTAACCCCTCACTAGCATGTTGAAGTTATCCTAACATGGTGGATTTGTGGTTTGGTTGAGTTTTCTCCCTTTGGTAACAAAAGACCTTAAGGCTTTTGGACCAATCAATTCACCAACTTATTTTGAGATTTTTACCCCGAACTACGAGGTTTTGATCCTAATCTTTTTTAAGATGGTACATAGGCAATGGGTTTATCCATCCAAACACAAAATGTAAATAATTTGTACATTCTCTTCTCATCTCTTCAATCATGTTTGCACAAACAAAATTTTCCACAA